>NW_009242974.1:2664403-2701963 GCF_000388065.1 Fonticula alba
GAGAGAGAGAGAGAGAGAGAGAAAGAGAGAGAGAGAGAGAGAGAAAGAGAGAGAGAAAGAGAGAGAAGAGAGAGAGAGAGAGAGAGAGAGAAAGAGAGAGAGAGAGAGAGAGAGAAAGAGAGAGAGAGAGAGAGAAAGAGAGAGAGAGAGAGAGAGAAAGAGAGAGAGAGGGAGGAAGGACGTACTGGAACCGCCAAGGTGCGGGATGCCGAGAGACTGGGCAGTGATCTGCTCATGGCCACCGACGGGGCCCTGCTCCTGAGCCTGGCCAACCGAATGGTCAAAGCCCTGGCCGTGAGAGCCCTGCTCGTGAGAGTCCTGCTCGTGAGAGTTCTGCTCGTGAGAGTTCTGCTCGTGAGAGCCGTGGTCCATGCTGTTGTAGGACATCATGCGAGTGACCATCATGGCCGGGCGCATACGGAGCACCGAACCGCGCAGGGAGGTGGTGGTGGCAGAAAGCATGTTGGCGAAGGGGGGAGGGGGAAGGGGGGGGGGGAGAGTGAGAGGAGAGAGGGGAGGGAGGGGAGGACTCTGGCCATGCGTGGGGTGCCAGCGGGATCCGGGCCTCGCGGTGGTGTTTTCTCCTGATCCCCATGCCCTAGAAAAGGCCTTGTCGGAGTCGGCCTCAGCCCAGGAGGCCGACCGGAAACCAAGATACAAGGCGGATTGGCCACCAATCGGCACGGTGATATCCGGGGCACATGTTCTCCGGTGGCCGAGTGTGCAGAGAACGGATGAGGGTGGGGCCAGCGGAGAAAATGAGAGACGCGAGCCGGAAAAACAGACTCATGCCCCCCGGCAGAACATCATGCCAGGGGGTTCCATGGGGAGGGGGACGGAGGAGGGGGGGGGGGGGGGGGGGGGCAAATTGCCCGCTTGAGGCAGACCACCCCGTCCGGGCCCACACGAGAGGATCCTGCCGCCGAACAAACCACGCCGCCCCCCCCCCCCATACCAGACCACAGCGCCCTGGGGCTCTTCTGCCTCTCAGGACGAGACGAAGAAATGACCCTGCCCTTAGAAAGGGTCCTCCTCGGCCCCTCTCGCCCAGACCTGGGGGAGGGTGAGGCGGGGCGGCTTCGAGCCTCGAGGGCTGTTCATCTGTGGATAGCCCTCGCCGGAGCCTCGTCTGCGCCTCGACCCACCGCGATTCCCATTTGACCACACCCCATGGTGTGATGATCATATGGTTTAACTTCGTGGATGAATCACAGTTAACTCTGGCCGCGGACGTGTCAGGATGTCCCCCGAGTGGGAACCGATTTGAAATGCGTTCTTGTCCCCTTGTCCGGCGTGGAATAACTGTCGACGTGGAGTATCCCCCGGAAGCCGGGGGGGGGGGGGGTTGGGGAGGGGGGAGAGCTTAACACACGGGCCCCGCAAGATCGCCAACCAGGCCCCGCTTCTGACCACAGAAGGGCAATCCGGGATCTACTCTTCCCTCCTGTGTCCAGCAACAAGAGACCCGGACCCAGAGAAGGCGACTTGGTTTTGAGGGCAGCCCTCGCCCTCCCCCCCTCCCCACCCCCCCTCCCCATCACCCGCTCCGCCCATCGGCATTTCCTCCAACACCCTTCATATCACCCCACCGCCAGTCATACGTCCATATCCCTACCGACCATGCCTCAGCAACCGGATCGGTCGGACGGCCCGCCGGCCAAGACACGCACCCGCCAAGGGCCCCCGCCACAGGCCCCCTCGCCCGGCACTGGTCGCCAGGCGACACCAGCCAAACGGCCACGCAGGCCGCGCACCATCAAAGCCGACCGCTCTCCAAGCCCCTCGCCCTCGCTGGCGACCGATCCCCTGGTGGCCGCGACACCTGTTGACATCGGCCAATTGGACAACGGCGCATCTGTGTACGCTGTGGACCTCGCGACTTTCCCCCCCCCCCCTTAATTCCCATCCAGCGCTGACTGACAAACCCCTCAAGCAGTTTTGGGCAATTTCTCCGCCGGCTAGTGGACGACACCCCGGCCAGCCTGTCACACCCGATCGTCTTGTCCGATGCCACCCCCAGCCGGCTAAAGCGCCCGCGAGTGTCGCTTCCTGAGAGCCAGGTCGAGTATGTTCCGGCGTCATATGTCCGCCGGCCGGACTTAGATGAAGACCTATGGTCGTTGCTGGCCAGCCCGGGGTTGGATTTGCGCGAGCACCTGTCGCGGGAGTCGCGCCTGTTGCAATATCAGCAACAGCAACAGCAGCAGCAGCAGCAGCAGCAGCAGCAACAGCAACAGCAGCATCCATCATCCCAGCCATCTTCCCAGCCATCTTCCCAGACGTCCTCCCAGTCGAGCATTGGCGAGGAGGATTTCCACTCATTGAGGTCGGCCTCGCGCAAGCAATTTGATAGGCAGCTGGATGCAGCTTCAGAGCGCCTGCGTCCGGAACCAACGGCCGACGGAGCAACTGCCCCGACTCCAATGTACACCCGAGATCCGATCGACCCGCTGACGCTCATTCGCGCTGCCGCCAGTACGTTCCCTCCCCCTCCCCCCCCCCCTCTCCTGCTAGACCTTCGATCCCTACCCGAGGCCCCATGCAGGCGGATACACGGAGGGAGGAGAGTGAAAAAAGAAAAAGGGATCTTCGCCCACCTAACGATTGTCCCTCGCACTCGCCAGTTGCCAGCCAGGCCGAGGATAGCCTTGATGCCGCTTGGTACATTGGCCTCTCGCGCATGGTGACGCGCCTGGTTGGTGATGGAATCTTGCCCCGGCGGGCAGGGGATGCCAATTTGGGCTTGGGTGCCGATCCTCTGCCATCTGGACACCTGTGGAATCTCCGCGAGCGACTTTTGGCCGGCGGCCTGGCTGACAGTGATCCCTCTATGCTGGTCCATGGTGATCCAAACTTGGACCTGCACAGCTGGATCGGCAGTTGGGTGGTCTCGCCCTGTGTAACGCACCTTTCCTCACCACTGGCTAGCTCGGCTGGGGGATCACAGAAGGTAAGTGCCCAGCGAATGGAAGCAGCCTCTCTTTGTGCGCGCGCGCGCGCGGGTGTGTGTGTGTGTGTGTGTGTGTGTGTGTGTGTGTGTGTCGCCACCACGGCTATCAGTGTCGCCATCGCTAACCCTGCCCCCACTCGGTGCTGCCGGTCTTCATACAACTCCCATGCCTCCCTCGAATCAGCATGCACACTTGTCGGGGGCCAAACGGAAGGGATCAGCCCCGGATGCCGGTGGGGCCGGTGCGGACGATGCTCCAGGTGCCTTGATCGGGGAGCGCCTTTCTCTGGCCGGTCTGGCTGCTCGCAAAGCGCGCCTTGCCACCCTGGAAGCGGCGACCGGCCAATTCCCGCGAGAATTAGATCTCCCATACCAACCGCCAGCCTGCGCCAAGGAGGAGGCAGACGAATCCACCCCTGTGGATGAAACAACTGACGCCGGTGATCCGGTGGACATGGATCGCCTGTGGCAGCAGCACCTCCAGCGATGGCGGACAGTGCGGCCCTCGCGTGTGGGACATCGCCGGGCACCCGGGACCACGCCTGGTGCCGGGAGAGATTCAGAAACTGCTGGGGACGCCTCTCGGGGGTGACATATGCTTGCGCCCGTGTTTGCGCATGGGGATCCGGTGCTTTGGTTGGCTCGCAGCCCTTCGAGCTGAGAGACCGCAGGCGGACGATCTCCACAGCGAACGACTCGGGCGCCCCGCTCTCCCCCGCCACGCCCGATCGGAACCCCCCCCCCCCTGCCAGTCACTCACGACAAGGACTGGAACCGCTCAATTGGCAGATGCATCATGTCGCGAGATGCCACCTCCCCAGGGGACTCCACTCCACTTCTTCGGAATGGAAACGCATATGTAGTATCTGTTCAGAACTTGCTGTGTTCTCGATCACCAGATTGTCTCATTTCGCATGGAGAATCATGTCCATCGCATGCAGTTTTCGATTGGAGGGGAGGGCAGGAGGGGGGCGGGGGCGGGGAAATGATCGGTCGCTCACGCTCCCGAAGTAGGGACCATAACCAAGCTGCGATCGGCCGCCCTATCTGCGCCGAGAAGCATTCACGGCATCAATTATGCACACCACAACTCCAGAGCAAGACACATGTGCGTAGAAGAGGGCCAGCACGCCTGCGCCGGGGGCCAAGGGCCCAGATCCGCCCCGCAGGAAGTCCCGTTGGGGATGCGGGCGCCAACAAGGGATCGTCTTTCGTCGGGAAGAGCGCACACCGCGATCTCCTGTCAGCTCTTCCCTCGCGCACACACACACACACACACACGCGCCAGGGGACAACCAAGCTGCCCTGCCCGGCCGGCTTGACGTACTTGGCGGCGGAGAGGCGAATGTGCAGCTGGAGAGGAAAGGACGAGGAGGTGGACGAGGGCTCGACCTTCGCCTGGGTAAGCGCGCCCTTTGTATCCCCCCCCCCCTCTCGGCTATCCGCGTGGAGCCGCGCCCCGACACGTTTGACTCACTTTCCTCCGGGCCTGTGCCTGCTCGGAGGAAGGGGGTGCCCCACAGCAAACTGGCCTCACACACCGCACACACGGGGCACACGGGAAGAGGTGTGACATATACGCGCGGAGGCTGAAGAAAGAAAGGCGAATGCCTCTGCGCCCATTCGCCCCTGCTGCTGACACACCTCAGCGGCCGAGGGAGAGGGAGAGAGAGAGAGAGAGAGAGAGAAAGGGAGAGAGGGAAAAGGGCATGGCGAAGGCGCCAGGAGGAGAGAGGACCGAGTGGGTGGGGCACAGCAAGAGAAAGCGGCGGAACTGTAGAGTTGACCTGTGAGGGCCCGTGAGTCTATTTTGAGGGCGAACAAAGTATCCGAAAATAGATCGAAGGCTTCCCCGCGTGCGCCGGAGAGCACAGACACATCGGGCTTCTGTGAATCAGCGTTAACAAGGAACAAGAAAGAGGGCGTCTCTCTCCCGGGAGGGGAGGAACCACACACTCTTACTGCTGGAGCTCACGAATACGGCGGATGGAGCTGCGGACGGTGGAGGCAGCAGGGGTGCTGTGGTTGGGGGGACGGGGAGCGTGTGTTCGCGGAGAGAGGGGAGGTGTTAGCGAGAAGGAGAGAGGGAGAGAGAGAGAGAGAGCGCGCGCGCGCGCCAGGGCAGAAGGCGGGATGCAAACGAGCGTAGGTTCCCCTCCCCGGGAAGAGAGACAAGCCCCAGGTCGAGCGAGCGGGAGAGCAAAAGCGCCGGACGTACGCGACGGTGTAGGCACCACCGGCGATCACCTTGCGGCAGGCGGAGCACTTCCAGATACCGACGCAAGAGCGGGAGACGGTGTCCTTACCGCAGAAAGAGCAAGTGTACTTAGCGTGCTGAGTGACCTCCTGCTTCTTGATCATCTTACGGATGGAAGCACCGTAACGGGCGCCGTACTTACCGACGATACCGGCCTTCTTAGTACGCTTGGACTGTGAACGGAGATGGGGGGGTCAGAATTGGCTGGCGGCGGGAGAAAGAGGGGGAGAGAGGCAGGGACCCCTCCTTGGAGGGATAAAAAGGAGGAGACAGAGGAAAGCCGCCGTGACGCGGGGATCGGATGCGGATCCGAGCCGAATGCATCCGACAACACGGCCTCCGACCTGCCCCCGGGCGCCGCGCATCAAAATGCTGGGGCCTCGCCCCTCGGGAAGGACGCGCGCTCGAGCGGCGATCCCGCCTGCCACAAAGAGGCGGCAATGCCTACTGCGGCCTGTGCACTCGCCCCTCGGCGGGCGCGGCCCTCTCTCATCTGCCGCGGTCGGGCCAGGTTCCCGCCCTGAACGACACAACAGGCCACGTTGTGGCTCCCCCGATGTGCGTGACAGAGGGAGAGCATGCCGCCAAAGCGAAGCGGAAGAGAGAAGCCCGCGAACATCTCGACCATCCACAGGATGAGCGGATGAGTAGGAGGGTCGAAGAGCGCGCGCGCGCGGCAGCAAGCGACGGTCCAACGAGAAGGAGAGGGAGGAAGGAGGGAGCGAGGTGCGGCGGCGCGCCGAGGGACAGGCCAGAGTGCAGGGATGGCGCGGCCACCGGGAGGGAGGAACAGGAGCCGGGACGACCCGGAGAGGGGCGACGAGAGGCGGGGGGGGGGGAGGGGCACATGCAAGGGGATGCACAGCGATGCGGTGGAGGAGGGGGGGAGAGAAGGACAAGAGCGCAAATAGGGCAGGGCACGAACCATCTTAGAAAACCTTGACTGTAAGTGAGGAAAGTACCAAAACAAAACAACAAGGAGAGAGACCACCCCACTAGTGGGGGGTGGACGACAAGGGCCCCTAAAAAGCCCCAGCCCTGCCGGATCAGGAACCGTCAGGCACACTGCTCTCGCACCAAACACAAGCGCACTCGGCAGAAAATGGGCTGGAGTGAGTGGGCTGGGCGCGGTCACAGTCCCTCTCCCCCCCCCCCCACCCCCACCCCCCGGCCCTCTGTTCCTCCCGGCCCTGGGAAGGCCGCTGGCGTGGGGGAGAGAGGGGGGAAGGCCCCGCCCCCGCTGCTCTCCCCCCCCGCACGACGGACGGGAGAAGATGACACACACGCACACACACGTATGCGAGTGGTTGGGCAGACGGAGGCTGGGAGATGCCCCGGCACCTGCCTCCCCTCGCCATGTCCCAGCGCTTGGCTGGCTCCAGGGGAAGAAGGGGGAGGGCACCTGCCCGCCTTCGCCAGACGCCACGCGCTACCGGCTCCCATAGAGCCACTCTCGTCAGTCATTTCAGCAAAGGGGACCAGGAACATGGCGACATACAGCGCGAGGGTGAGACTCCGCCCCGTTGCCTGGGCCCGGTCTTTTCTTGGGGAAACCCAGTCGACCGTGAACAGATCGCAGGGAGGGGGCGGGGCCAGGGGCAGGGGCGCACCCTGACACCGAGAGGAGGGGACGCAGCAAGGAACAACATCACAAGAACCGCCTGGTCGGCCCGCAAGGGCAGGCGCAGCAGGTCTCGTCTGTCGAGTGGGCGCTGCCGTGGAGATGGCTCCGCGCCGATGTGGAACGCGCGGGCGATGCACGGAACCGACGGATTCCCCCCCCCCCTGGGCGGGCAGCGCCTCCCAAACTGTGGTACCCACATCAGTGGGGCTACCCTTCGCGCACATCGCCGGGGTCCCGAAGCCGGGAGCTGCTAATCCGGTGGTACCTACTTGGGGGAGAAGATTTCCGGCCATTGTACCTTGGGAAAACCCTAAAATAAAACACATCAAACATATTGGCAAGACCTTCTGACAAGCAGCTCCCTCCCGCCGTACCCGTGACAATGTCGCGTGTTTTTTTTAAATGAACACGTTCCACCCGGCTCGGTACTCCCCCTCCCAGGTGCGACGCGGTTCTCCTGGGTTGCTGTGAAGGCCGGCCGAGGCGCGCCGAGCAAGCCAGCGAGCAGGATGCGAACCAGTCCAACGTGTGGTGCCGACAGTGTCGCAACACCGGACTACGGGCTGGTGTGTTCGAATGATCTGGTTGTCCTCGGTGGGGGGCGGGAGGCCAGAAGCGGTTTTGGGTTGTTCCCGAGTGCAAGGAGGGGCGGAGGACTGGCCACCCCCTCCTTCAATGCTTCGATCAGGGGGAAACTCCTCGAAGGAGGGGGCAGGCGGAGGACGATGCGGCTCTCCTCGGGCCAGGCAGCGAGTGAGTTACATATGCCCACTCTCCCCACGTTGGGCCTCCGGAGGGACCTGGGGGGCAGAGGGGGAGGGGGGGGGGGAGCGAGCCAGGTGCGTTCGAAGCCAGCCCGATCGACCCCCTGCCCTTGCACCTCGCCCAGCATGCGGCTGTCTGCTGGGGTCTTTTCCATTTTATTGCGCGGAAAAAAAACATGTCCGCAGCAGCGCAACAGCCACCCATTCCCAACAGACCAGCCCCTCACGGGAGGACACTGACAGACCAGTCTCCCCTTCCGACTTGGGTGAGAAGAACAGGAAGAGCCCCGCGGCCGTGGGCACCACTGCAGGGGAGAGGGGGAGGGGGAAAAATACCGCACACTGGCGGGGAATCCGGGGGCTTTTTTCAGGCTATCCTTTGAATGTCCCCCCCGCCCTCGAGCTCGACATGCCCGTACATCTCTCCTTCCCCCCATCACCCCTCTTCTAGCCCCTCCCTCGTCCCCCCTCCCCCCCCCTCTCCTCACTTCCTCCCCTCTTCGTTGCCCCATTCCTCCCATTCCTCTCATGCTCCCCGCGATCCCCGACGCCGCGCCGGCCGCCAATGCCGCGCCGACGGCCACCCCCCGCCAGTCCATCCTCCCCATCAAGGCACCGGCGATGGCCGAGTACCCAAATCCCTCGTACGTCGGGTGGGATACCATCCGCGCGCGCTTTATCTGGAACGCCAGCTTCTCCATGTTCAACCTTCTGGGCACCTCCTCGGCCGATGTGCCGCGTGTGCGCCGCCTGCTGGACACCCATGATCGATACCTGCGCGGGGAGGACGTCTACACGCCCGCCACGGCCAGCAACTTCGCCGTCGATGCCAATGGTCTGGCCAAGCCTCTGGCCCCGAACAATGCCACCCTCTGGCACTACTTCTGGGTTCAGCGGTCCATGGTCAACACCTCCACTGGTCTCACCCTTCCCTGGTACTTGCGGGAGTCTTTCCACACGAATTTCACCTCGCCACTGCTGTTGGCTGTGGCTGCCTCGATGTCCGGGCCGTTTGTCCTCCCCTTGGCCTACAGTGGGTTTCTCGCTTACCGGAACCTGATCAAGCGTGTGCATGCCTACGAGGCCGACCACCCGAGATTCGATGGCGTCCCGAAGTCCTCGAATTTCGGCCGCGGCTTCTTTGACCTGAATGCCAGCACCCAAAACAAGGGCTACCTTGTACGTGTGCTCCCTCCGTCGTGCTTCACATACTCTCTCTCTCTCTCTCTCTCTCTCTCACACACACACACACACACTCCCTCCCTCTCTCCCTCTCTCTCTTCCTCCCTTTCCGTCTAACCGTGTATCTCCCCTTCCCTTTGGGCCTTGTCATCCATCTGACCTTCCTCGCCATTTGCAGACTACTGGCGAGATCCTCACCATTCCCCTGCTCTCGCACCGCCTGGCATACTTCTTCTTCAACAGCCGCCTCTTTGCCAATGTGCGTTTGCCCCTGCTCCCTCTCCCCTTCCTTCTTTCCACTCCAACCAGCCCATCCACTTGTCACTCCCTAACCCTCTTACACGCCCACAGGTCCGCCCTCAGCCCCGGAGCCTCGGCATTCATGGTTCCATCCTCTTTGCGTCGGTGGCCTACGCTACCATTAAGACCCGCAAGGAGGCCTGGCAGGATGGCGGCCTGCCGGTGTATGTCAAGGCTTCGGACCTGCTCAAGAAGGGTACGGTCACAGTGGCCTCGCAGGCGCAGGCCAACTGCGATACCTGTGACCTGCCGATCGGTCTGAGCACCCGGGCCCTGGTGCAGAACACCCGAATGGCCATCATGGGTGGCTTCGCTGGGCTCTTCCTGATCATGGCGTCGGCTCTGCGGCAGCCGGGCGTGACGGCTGGCCGGGCTCTGCGCACCGGCGCCCTCCGCGCCGTCATCGCCGGTGTCATTTACCAGCCCCTGGTGGCGTCCCTTCTTCCGGAGGAGTCGTCGATCAGCACGTCCTCCCTGCGCAACGACCCTCGCCCCCTGATCAACCCGGAGAACCCGGAGGAGGCGCTGGCTCGGTCTGTTGAGGACCCCTACCGCACTGCCTCCATGATGGGTGTTGACCAGGTGCACTATCGCAACCGACTGTACATCTTGTGAGGGGAGTGTTTGGTTGAGGAAGCGGAGTGGGGCCCCATGTCCAACAGGCATCCATGCGTGTGAACATATCCCCCTCCCCCTCTGTCCCCCTCTCTCTCTCTCTCTCTCTCTCTCTCTCTCTCTCTCTCTCTCTCTCTCCCTTGCTCCTTCGCGCTCCGCCCCCCTCTATGTTTGCCTTTCTATCGCTCCCTCCCCCTCCATAGGAGACTGCGCTGGCGCACTTGGCCGCAGGGCGATCCCTCCTCCCCTCCCCACCAGACATACAAATAGACTTTCGCTTTATGCTTCTGCCTGATCTCTGGGATGTGGGATATCGCATGCGTCGATTTGGTAGCGTGCAAGAGTGGGTGCAGGTGAGAAGGCGACACGGCAGTTTTGACGCGGATGGGTATCCTTTATTTGTGGGGCGAGGAGAAGTGTGTGGGCAGGATTTTTTTTTGCACATTTGAAGACAGGGCGCGCGCATACACGGGGGGCAAGAGGAGGAGGTGGGGTTCATCAAGAGGGACAGGTAAAAGAGGGCATTATCGGGGGAGGGGGAGCGTGGCCACTCGCGAGCACGCGCCCCACGCCCCTCTCGCCTCGCCTCGCACGCACCCCGGGCGGGGCGCAGGCACGCAGAGCCAGGCCGCAGCTTGACCACCTTACTTCTGGAAGTAGTGGGTCTCGCTGGTGTGGCGACCACGCAGGTAGGGGACCTCGTGGCCCTTGATGTAGACGTCGGTGAAGAGGTGCTCGGGCGGGGTCTCGGGGGAGGCCTTGGCAAAGGCAACACCAGCCTCAACCTCATCACGAGCCTTGTTGTCGAGCTCCTGCAGAGGCAAACGGGAGAAGGGGCGTAGGATCAAGGACAAGGGGGGGATGGGGGGAATAGGAAGGGTGTGTGTGTGTGTGTGTGCGTGTGTGGTTAGTACATCTGGAGCAGCGGCGGAAAAGCAAACAAAAAGCCCAGCGGCCTCGTTCAACTATTCCACCCCAGGGCACCCCCCTCGACAGAGGGGTGCGCACGAGGGGGAGGGGAGGGGAGGGGGAGTCATGGCATGGCTCTCTCTCTCTCTCTCCTTCTCACTAAGCAGCGCACCTTCAGCTCAGCCTCAGTGGCCAGGCCGTTCTCAAGGAGCAGGCCCTTGACGAAGGCAATGGGATCGCGGCTGCGGCGAATGTTCTCCACCTCCTCCTTGGAGCGGTAGGTGGTGCCCGGGTCGGACATGGAGTGGCCGAAGTAGCGGTAGGTCATCATCTCCATGACCAGGGGGCCGTGGTTGAGGACATACTCCTTGGCCCACTTGACGGCCTCGCGGACCTGCAGGACATCCATGCCGTTGACACGGATGCCGGGGACGTAGTCACCACGAGTGTAGTAGGTGGTGGAGGCGGAGGAGCGCTCGGCCGAGGTACCCATGCCGTACTGGTTGTTCTCGCAGACGAAGATGGCCGGGATGTCCCAGAGCTTGGCAATGTTGAAGGCCTCGAACACCTGGCCCTGGTTGGCGGCACCATCGCCATAGGCGGCCAGGCAGATGTTCTTCCGGCCGTTGTACTTGTGGGCAAAGGCAATACCAGCGCCGAGGGGGACCTGGGCGCCGACAATGCCGTTACCACCGTAGAACTCGTTGGTGAACATGTGCATGGAGCCACCCTTACCCTTGGTGCAGCCAGCCTCGCGGCCTGTGGGCGAGTGGGGCGGTGCCCGGGAGGGAGTGGAGGTTAGATTGCTGCGTGCGTGCGTGTGTGTGTGTGTGTGTGTGTGCGCGCGCGCATGTGTCCATCACGCAGGCCAGATGAGAGGCCAGTAGGATCGGTTGCGAAGAGGCAAGCTGAAGGGAGGGAGACATACCCATGAGCTCGGCGAGAATGGTGCCGACCGGCTCACCACGAGTGTAGACGAAGCCGTGGCAACGGTAAGAGGTGATGATGGAGTCCTCCTTCTCCAGGGCGGCCTCAACACCAGTGGAGACGGCCTCCTGGCCGTTGGCCAGATGGCAGAAGCCACGAATCATGCGGCCTAGGGGGAAGAGAGGTCAATGGACGGAGAGGGGCGAGGAGGGGAGGAGGAGAGGGAGGTGGAAAGGGGTCTGACAGGGGGGCGCGCACTCTTGTAGAGAGTGTCGGCAGCGATCTCCATGCGGCGGACGACGGTCATCTCGTAGAAGTAGTCCAGCAGCTCCTTGCGGTTGGTGTAGGCGAAGGAGGGGGGCTGCTGGGTCTCATCAAGCTTGTGGACGACCCACTTGTCCTGCAGACGAACAGAGACGCGGTCGGGGCGGTAGGAGGGGGGGGGGAGCGACGGATGCGAGGGGGGGCGGTGCGGTCAGACGGATGGAACATAATCGCGAGAGCGTGCATCCAAGGACCCAGGTCGGGGTGGTAACGACGTACGGGGAACTCGACCTTGATCTGCTTCTCGTCGTTGCTGGCGGCGGTAGCGAGACCAGCACGGGGGGCGAGAGACTACATGCAGGCGGCAGCAGTGGGCGAGAAGAGGAGACGTGTGTCAGTGGCAAGGGAGAAGGCACTTTGGGCCAAGTCCAGGCGCGGCCGGGGGGGGGGGGGGAGGAGGGAGAGTAGGCAGCGAAAGCAGCACATACAGCCAGAGGCTTGGAGAGGAGGTTGCGCGAGGCGAGGCGGGTGGCGGTAGACAGCATGGTGACTACGGGCGAGCGAAACGGCGAAGCGGGGGGGGGATCAATCGTTCTGCAGGCTCTGTTGGGCCCCCGGCGGGCGCCGGGCCCTCCGGGAATTGGGCGTCGCAGCACTTGAGTCTGCCCATCCGGCGGGAGGAGCGGCTGTCTCCCGGAAGGTCATTTCCCCCCTCGCCCCCCCCCCCCGCCCCCCCGCCCCCCCGCGCTCTCACCCCTGGTTGTCGGTGCCCCCAGGCAGGGAGACAAAAGGAGCCCTGCAACACACGCCCCCTCTGGGGCGCGCCGGGGCCAAGCGCCCCTCTCGCCCGGCCACCCCCGCCGAGGCCCAGAGGCACCTGACTAGGATATTGGGCGCCAGAAATGTCCGTCCGTTGAGCCCGGCACCTGGCAGGCCGGGAGGGGCGGAGGGACCGGGCGTGGGTACTTTTCTTACATATGCTCCCGTTCCTCGCGCCCCTCCCCTCGGATGCGTGAGGCGTCTAGGCCTGACCACCTGTCGATGGTGCGAGACGCCCGAAGGCTGGCAGGCGTGAGAGGGGTGGGGAGCGAAATTGCGCTTCATTCCCCAGCCCCGGCCCCGGCACGCGGTTCTTCTCGGGGCGCCTGCTCGCGAGTCTGGTCTGGGGGTGAAATCAAGGAGGGACCATTGGGGATGCATCAATAGTCACCGAGACAAGGAGTGCCCATGCACGGGGAGGGCCGCGCACACCGAGCCGATCAGGTATCTGTGTCCTTCTGCGTCGGCGGCTCGCCGGGCCGCCAGGGCGGCAGGATGTTTCCGGGAGGCGGGGGACGGGGGCGGGGGGCGCGGGGGCGCGGGGGCAGGGCGGTAGAGGGCCCTCATAAAAAGACGGGCATCACAGCGGCTGCACCTTTCTCGAGCTGCCACTTGACCGCCCGACCTTCCTTCCCACAGGCACTCGGCGACCTCGGGCAGGAACGTGTCAACCCTACCCCCCCCCCGGGCTTTCGGACCGCCCGGGTCGGCGGAAGGCTGGTGGCTGGCAAGAGAGCCGGGGCGAAAGAAGAACACTGCCCCTGCCTCGCCCTTGCTTGCGGTAGGCCGGAAACTGCCTGCACCCCGGAGCCCGGAAGGTGCAGCACAGGAGCGGGGCACGGGGAAAGGTGTGGGAAGTGAAGGCCCCAGACGAAGATGAGGGCGTGCCGCCGTGTCCTAGCCCAACTCCCGACTGAAGGCCCTTACCTAAAACCAATAGGTCGATGGGCTCGGGGTTAAGATAAAGAGCGCGTGGTTAGCCGATGGGCGTGATTCTGCTTCGCGCGGTTCTGAAAAGAAAGATGCGTATGCTAGACCTCTTCGTTCGATTGGAAAATCCCAGGCCTCCTGCTGTTCCCTTGCTCGCCGCGAACCTTGATCATCCCCCTCCCCGCCGCCACCTCCGTGGGTGAACTTGTGGAGCCTGTACGCTGCTGCTTCCTGACAATCCCGATACAATCCGTCTCCCTGCTGGTCTATGGCCAGGAGGAAGAGCATGGCACCTCTCTTGTCATTTGAGAGTATGGTTTTATATTCGGCTGGGTGGAAGGGAGAAGGATGGCATTGTGGGCGAGTCTCGCCTGTGCATGCGACGACACGGCATGGGGGGGGGGGTACAGATGTTCGCACCCATTTACACGCACATGCGATGCGTGCGCGTCGACGATCCGCATGTCGATAGGGGGCCGTCCCCCCCCCGGAGAGGATGGGAGACCCCGACACACGAAGAGGGTGGACACACGCACACGCACAGACACACATGCGCGTAAGTCACACGCCGCCCAGGGGAGAGACACGCGCGCGGGAGGCGATACTGGGACGAGGACAGGTATATTCCCCCCTCCTCGCTCGGAATTTAGCACGAAGGGAAGATGCGCCAGCGCGCACATGCACGCACGCGCATATGCGGCCAGGCGCGGCATGGCACGTAGCCCTCCATGGCTAGTTCCCTGGGAGCGCATTTACAGGTCGAGGAGCAGGCGGCGCGGGTCCTCGAGGAGCTCCTTCACACGGACGAGGAAGGTGACAGCCTCGCGGCCATCGATCAGGCGGTGATCGTAGGTCAGGGCAATGTACATCATCGGGCGGACGACGACCTCACCGTTGACAACGACGGCACGCTCCTTGACACCGTGCATACCGAGGATGGCAGACTGGGGGAGGTTGATGATCGGAGTACCCATGAGGGAGCCGAAGACACCACCGTTGGAAATGGTGAAGGTACCGCCGGCCATATCCTCAATGGCGATCTTGTTGTCGCGGGCCTTCTTGCCGAGAGCGGCAATGTTGCGCTCGATGTCGGAGAAGGACTGGTTCTCGACGTTGCGCAGGACCGGGGTGACCAGACCCTTGGGGGTGGCCACGGCGATGGAAATGTCGGTGTGGTCGTTGTAGACAATCTCGTCGCCCTCAATGCGGGCGTTGATCTCCGGGACGTCCTGCAGGGCGATGGAGGAGGCCTTGACGAAGGCGGACATGAAGCCGAGCTTGACACCGTGCTTCTCGAAGAAGAGGTCCTTGTACTCGTTGCGCAGCTGGGTCAGCGGCAGCATGTCGATCTCGTTGAAGGTGGTCAGAGAGGCGGCCACAGTCTGGGACTCCTTGAGGCGCTCGGCAATGCGGGTGCGGATGCGGGTCATCTTGACCTGTTGTCATGGTTGCCAAGAGGGAGGGGCGGGGGCGGGGGGGGGGGGAGGGGAGATGGGACGTGGGCCAGAAAGGGAAGGGAGAATGACCTGCGGGTGAGTGAGGGTGGAGGCGAGTGGGAGGGAGAGAGGGGGATGAGGGGGGGGGTGGGCGGGAGGAAGACGTACACGGCGCTCGCGGGGGCCGACGGCACCCTTGACGACATCCTCAACAGAGACGGCGGCGGCCGGGGTGGCCTTGGGGGCCTCGGGGGCCTTGGCAGGGGCAGCGGCCTTGGGGGCCTCGGCGGCCTTGGGAGCCTCGGCGGCCTTGGGGGCCTCGGGGGCCTTGGTAGCGGCGGCAGGGGCGGCACCAGCACCGGCATCCTCGGACTCGATCATCTTGAAGAGGGGGTTGCCGACCTGGACGTTGTCACCCTCCTTGGAGAAGTGCTCGGTGACAATGCCAGAGAAAGGAGCGTTGACCGGGATGGTCACCTTGTCAGTCTCGATGGTGACAATGGTGCCATCGCGCTTGACGAAGGAGCCGACGGCTGCGTCCCAGCCAAGGAGCCAAGGAGAGGTGTGGAGGAGCGGGGAGGGGGTGCGTGCGCGCGCGCGCGCGGAAGAGTGGAGAGTGAGTGGATGCGATAGACGCGAAAGGGAGTTTGACGGTGTGTGAGGGAGGGCGACGCACGAATCTCCCAGCGAGAGAGCTCGCCCTCGGTGATGGAGTCAGCCATGAAGGGGACATTGACGACGTGCTCCTTGCCGGTGGCTAGTGAAGGGAAAGGATGCGGAGAAAGGGACATGAGAGCGAGAGAGACGTTAGTGGGCGGAGGGCAGAAACATATCCGAAAGATTAGGACAAATGGAAGGCAGAGCCGTACAGTAGGCGCGGGTGAAGGCGAAGGCGGGGGAGCGAGCGGCGAAACCCTTGGCAGCCAGGTTCAGGCCGGTGGGGATGGCGGCAGCGGAAACCGGGGTGGTGGAGAAGGCAGCGGTGGGGGCGACGGCAGCACGGACGGCAACCGAGCGGGCAGCCTGGTCGAGTTGAAGGGGGGGGGGACGCGGAGCAGAGGGGGAGAGGCAGATGATGCAAGTGGTGAGAAGGCGCCAGCGGAGCAGACAGGAGAGGAGACGAGGGGGGATGGGATGATTTCTCGTTCGAGTAAAGAGGAGGCCTCTTGTCGCACCTGGGCAGAGGCAGCGCGGGCCAGGCGGGGCAGGGCAGCGCGGAACATGGTGATTGGTAGAACCTGGGGAAGAGAGGGAAACAGCAGGGGTCAGGAGGTGAGGGGGGGGGCGAGGGAGGGAGGGGGGGGAACGGGGAAAATGCGAAGGAGGGAGGTACCGGTGAGGGGGTGACAACAAAGTAACACTCCAAAGACGGCTGAGGCTGCCCGGGGGGAGGCGCACGGCCCCCGCAGCCACAAAAGTTGGGGTGCAGAGCGCCCGCCCGGGTACTTTCCTCCCAGCGCTCCTCCGACCCAAGTCAGACGGCCAGACCCGCCGCGGGGGGGGGGGGGGCATATGCCCGGTCGGTTCCCCCGTTGCCCCCCCCCCCCCCCACGGTCGCCGGTCTCTTCGGAGGGCTTCCTCGCGGCGGGCCACATGCTCGCGATGGTGCCCCCCTCGCGTTCACAACCCGAACTAGCCATCCAAGTGCGCGCGAGGGCCGAGGACTGGCAGCTGCCCACCAGAGTGCGGCGCAGCCAAGAGGCGCCCCACTTGTCTGGGCGTTTTCCCCACCCGGCAATTACATCATTGTAATCTGCAGCTGACAACACCCCATACCGGGCGTGTTCATGCGAGGAAGAGACCCGAGCACGCAAGAAGTGGAAAATGGAAGAATAATCGAAGGGAGATATTTGAGAAATATTGTCGGGGTAAGTTGAAGTGATTTCTCCTTCATGCCTGGACCCATCCACCACACCGCCGTCAGAAGATCTAGCAGAGGATAGGGCGGTACAAGGAAGTCCCCGAACGGCAGACAGGCAACGCACAGCACCGGTCTCTCTCTCTCTCTCTCTCTCTCTCTCTCCCTCACGGAGGGGAGTGAACAGGAGAGGGACTTATGGCGGGGCACAGCAGCCAGCAGCATCCCACGCTCGCCCAGCCGAGGCCTTGGCCTGTGGTCTGCCGCCCGGGACTTTTCCCCCATTTTCCCTCTTAGCCTGGGTCCCCTTCTCTTGATGTTACATTCATAGCTGTGACCCCGCCCCCCTTCCGCGCAAAGGGGTGGTGACAAAAAAGCCGAGCTGCCAGCCTCCGACACGTGCGTCCTCTGCCGAGGGTTTCAGCGTCTCCCGCCCCCTCCATCAGCCCCCCCCCCCCCCCCACAGGCTGCCACCCTCCGGAGGCCTGGGGCAATGGGAGACAGGATTCGCGGCTTTGGCACAGGCCCCACCCCCACGGGAGCGCCCTCGAAGTGATCCCCGTTTGTTCCCCACCAGAGGGTTTCCCCTTGCCCCGGTGCGTCTCTCTGTGGCGCAGAGACCCACCTGGGCCCGGGCCGCTGGGCTGACATGTTCTGCCGCGTCTCCACCACCGGCGGAAATGTGCCAGGCCACCCGACTCCAGCATGACGATTCTATAAGTTATTTTACGTATTTATATCACATGCCCCATGGGTAACATCAGAGCGAGAACCGAGCCTGGGTCTCGATCGAGAGTTGGATCATATCCAGCATGGAGCTCATGCAGGAACGGATGGTCTTAAGGGACTCCGACCGAATTGTGCTGCATCACCAGGCGGGGGGGGGGGGAGGCATGGGAAAGGAGTCGGCAGAATGTCAGCGGCGAGGGCCATGGCAGCTTCTTGTGTGGCCAGAGGGGGCAGGGCCGGGAGGGCGCGCACATGAGGAGGACATTATCCTGGACTTCCATCGTTCGGTTGAGGACACTGGCAACCGGCTCGGGGTCGGCATTGACGCTCCGCAGCACGATCTCCGCCTGACGCGCGGTGGGGAAAGGGATTCGAGTGGTGCTACAGTGTGGGACAGGGGAGGTGAGTGGTGGGTTTCCTGTGGAGAGCACCAAGGCGGGGGAGGGGGGGAGGGGGGAGGGGAGAGGGAGGTGCATCTGGGGCGGAGCAGGGCGCACAGTTCATGCGTGGACATGTTGATTTGCAGGGAGAGCAAGCTCAAATGGTGAGAATGTCCTGTTTGAGGGGGGGGGGGGAGGAGGGACGATGGGGGAACACAGATGAGGTTAGAGCTTCGGGGCCACAGGCACTCACCTCCACTTCTATTCCGGGAAGAGTGGAGGGCGGCGAGGATAGCAACAGTGGAGATAGACACACTCTGGTAATGTGGGATAAGAGACCGCGGAGGGGGAGCAGATAGGGAGGGGGAGGGGGGGAGTGTGTTGGTTGCTTCAGGCAGGCGCACCGCGCAGCACTGACCCACCGCGGGTGCATTTGACTCGCGGAGCTGCCAACGTATCGACCTGGTCGATCTCCTGCCCGCACAAAGGGACACGGCCGGGTCGCCTCGGGACACAGGAGGCGCCCTCTTATTCCGGTGAAGTGCGAGAGAAGAGAGGCTCTGAGCGCTGGTAGTCAGTCTCCTTTTGGAAGGCGTGAGATCGCTCCGGAGCTCCGGCATGGTGCGAGGCAAAGCGCCCTGCCACAAATAGGTAGTCCGAGAGCCTGGATATATGTAGCACCAGCCCGTGGCCGGACGGACGACGTCAGGAGAGGGGATGGAAGAGAGGAGGAAGAAGAGGGCGATGGTGGCGATGAAGAAGAGGGTGGTGTGTGTGTGTGTGAGGGAGAGAGAGAGAGAGAGAGAGAGAGAGAGAGAGAGAGAGAGAGAGAGAGAGAGAGGCAAGGAGAGGATTTGCAGAGAGGAGGATATCGGAAAAAGCACCAAAGGGGGTATTGTACCGATTGAAGAAAGGAAGGAGACCAGGGGTCACCGCGGTCGCGATGAGGTGCTCGGGATCCAGGCCAGAATCTTCGGGGGGCAGGAGAACTGTCACCAGCCTGCGCTCGACACGGCGCGCAGTGCTTCGAGCGACATGCAGCGAGGCGGCCGCGAGACTACCGCACTTTGAGTGACATAAAGGAGGCCCAGCACAACATGTTGACGGGGGTGAGAGGGCCATGATACAGGGAGCATAGAGGCAGGCATCCGGGCAAACATACGGGCAGGACAAATTGCCGAAGTGGCGGGAGCTGGGTGTCAAGCTCGTCAATGGCATCCTCCAGAAGCTTGGTCCGGCTGTGGTCGAGATCGAAGGCAACGCGAGCTAAATGGACCGGTCAGTGCGAGGCACGGGCAGGTGGATGACCGTAAAGGGACAAAAAGAAGAATCCGGCGGAGAGAGGGCCCCAGGAGGCGAGGTGGATGCCGGGGTTGTCGCACCGATTGCTTCTTCACTTGCCCGTGGCGGGGTGGCCACAGCGGCCCCGGCATCCAAGAGAGTGTGCTGTAGCTGGGAGGAGAGGCAGGCAGGGAGATGAGTGTGATGGAGGCAGGAGGCGAGGAAAGGAGAGGGGCGACAGGGAAAGAGCAGGACCAAGAGTTGGCGGTAGATACATCAATCAGAGCCGGTGCCAGGCCATTTTTCTCGATCAGGCAGTGTTCCAGTGCGAGGCTAGTCATCAGAGTCAGCGCTTGGAGTCGGGGTGGGCAGGCAGCTGGGCAGAATGACAGGGCCGGTGATCCATCTACTTCCTCCCCACCCCGAGATCAGGCATGCACCATACCCGATGGCGGCATTCAGCTCATCAAGTGCCCCAAGTGCCTCGAACACAGCATGGTCCTTTCGCGTGCGAAGTGGCCGGGCATGGGGCCCAGTGTAGCGAGCAGTCCGGCCCTTGTCCCCACCACGAGTGTAAATTTTGAACCCCTCGAAGGCAGCCTTGGTCTTGGAGGCAGCCGAAGGAGATGGGTCTGCCGGGGTGGCGGGAGAACCGGCATCTCCTGAGAAGGTGCGATGGGGCACAGCGACAAGGGGACGAGCATAGCTCAAGGTTGTGACAACCCGGGCAAGTGGGCGTGTATGAATCATGGCGATGGAGGAGGGAGGCGACGGGATTACACGAGGGAGGGAGATCCCAGTAGAGAGAGGCAGGTGGAGAAGGAGAGAAAGAGGGAGGGGCGGGGGGGCAGGAGTAGGAACCGAAAGGCAGATGGAGGTGGACAGTGTATCAAGTGGAGGTGTGGGTTGGGGCACGCTCGCTAAATGGATGGCTGGGGGCGCCCCGAGTGGTCAGGGGGTGCACCAACCAAGAGCTCAAGATCCACCCAAGGGAGCTTTGGTGATCCGGCCGACGCCGCAAAATAGGAAGGGGGCCACTCTGACTGACACACACACACACCCGCCGCCCCCCCCCCCCCCCCGGGGGGGGGAGAAATAAAATAAACACACTTCCGACTGCCATCGGGCATCTATTTTTTTGCTCTGTTATATTCTTTCCGGCGGCTCAAGCCTGATGATGGATATTTGGAAATCACAGGCCGGCAAAGGAGCCAGGAGCTCATTGGCTGAAGAGGCATGTCGGGATAGGGGCGGGACTTTGCCGGCGCGTTTTCACCTCGGGCCGGCCTCTTGGCAGCACCGATCACACCCACAATTGAAGAAGTACCCCTCCCGCAATTGGTGTCGCCGGGTTGACACCGGTCGATTGGTCGGCACATAGGAGATGGTTACCTCCTCACCTGCGTAGACCCGAGCAAGAGCGGGAGGATGAAGAGGAGGAAGGGAGAGACAAAGAGAGGGACATGATTCCAGGGACGGCAATTAGAGCTTCTTCGCGGTGTGCAAGTGTTTCCCGCCCCGTGATGGCCGGCCGCAGACGCATCCGCCCCCCCTCCCCCCCCCCCCCCCCATCACCAGCCAGTTTCGCCTTGCGGCGCGCACCTACGGCGATCGGCCGCACTGCACGGAACACCATGACTGGGCAGACGGCCGAATCGCCTTCTCCGGCCGCGGGGTCCTGTCCCGGCGGCTGGAGCCATGTCCAATGGAACTCGGCGTTCGGATTGCACGAGTGATTAAAGTAGCTGGCCTCCGGGATGATAGCCCGGCCGAAGGGTTGGGTCTCGACCACACCACGGCCGTACTTGGCGGAGGATGGCTTCTTTTGGGGCTTCCCCATGGACCCCCTCGTGGGCTGGGGCTTCGGAGTTTCCGGACTCATCGAGCTGCTCGGGGGCTCCGGAAGCCACGGACTGTGGAACAGCCCAAACACATTGGACTCAAGTCGCGACAAAAGAGTCAACAGGGGATCATGCTGCCGAGGGGAAGCCGAACACGCAGGGACGGCCACGGGGGGAGAGTGCTCCGGGATCGGGGGCGAATGGTCGTTGGTGATGTTGGCGCTTTTCTTCCCACCCCGATGGGCCTTCCTGGGGTGGGGATTTTTGCGAACCGGCGACCGGCACTCGCTGGACCCCGAAGACAGGCAAGTTTCCCGACGGAGAATGCCCAGATCAATGCCACTTTCCCGAAAAACAGCATGGAGGCGCTTGAGATCGGAGCTGCGAGGGGTTCACACGGATGGTCAATCGGCCTGCCAGTCTCATGCCACATGTAAAGCATGGCCCCCCCCCCCCCCCCATCTAAGGACGAACCTCCAATCATTCACCTCGGCTGCCTCCATGTCATTGGCATGGGACTGAAGGCCCTGAACATCATCGAAGCAGGGCAGCACCAAGGACAGGCAGCGGGTGTCCTCGACAAGTCGGATGCCACGAAGGCGCTCTTCGAGCTGCCCAGCCGATCCGAGTCGAGAGTAGCGACTACACGGGCCGGAGTTGCCCAAGCGGACGAGATCAAAAATCAGCCGCATAACCACAGCCACGGAGGGGGACTTGATGCGAGAGGAGAGGGTCCGATGCGCGCGACAGGCCATCTCATCATGGACCAGCCCCTCGGTAAAGGCGCGTTGGCAAAGGATCGAACAGAAGTAGTACTGATCGCAGCCGCGACAGCTGAAAGGAAGAGTTCGTGCCGGGCCGGCCGGGGGCATGGGAGGCTGGACTCCAGGCGGTGACATTTCTGAAGCTGCGGCTGATGCAGCCATGACCCCAAGGATGGCCTCAGCAACCTCGTACCGACATGCCGATGGAGGGGGGAGATCGCCGGCCCACATGGTACACCAAGCACACACACTTTCGAAGACATGTTAGCAGGTTTGCTTCAAAGCGGAGCAATATGCCAGGGAGCACCGGGAGGAGTGGTTGAGGGAAAGAAGAATGTAGAATCTCCCTGTGTGCGTGTGTGGTGGTGGTGGTGGTGGTAGGGAGGGGGGGGGAAGGGGAGCAGAGGAGTGTCATTGAACTATACCGCTTGCGCTGGGAGTCCTCCACGGCCAGAGCGTAGGGCAGGGCAATGAGAACCGCGCCGCCAGCGGGAATGGGTTCGGTGGCCACGACGAAACGCCCCCGAGTGAGGGCGAGCTCTCGATCGGCTGCTGGCGTCTCGGTGCCCGGGTCGGCAATGACCGCCGGATTGACGCCCGACACTCGACAGGGGAAGCCGGCTCCGAAGGCCAGCGGGAGCACGGGTTGACGGTGCTGGGTGGCCATCCTGTGTGTGTGTGTGTGTGTGTGTGTGTGTGTGTGTGTGTGTAGGCGAGAAAAGTGGGAGGAGGGCGGAAGGGAGGGGCCGAGGGAGGAGGCTCCATAGGTCCTCCAGTGCTTAGCATTCCCGTTTTCTCTTTTGTCCTTTTCCTCGTTTCTTAACCAACGGGCAGGGGCCGCATGCGTGTGTATGTATGTGTGGTCGGGAGGGGGGATCGGCGGTCCGCCCTGGCTGACTCCCGCTCCAACCGAATGCCGAGGCCAGGCGGCCAGTTCGGGGTCCCCTACTCGGGCAGGGATTTCCATCCTGCGAGGGGCCCCGACGGCGGAGCTCCAGCGTGGGGGCATCGTGGATCCATGTCGGGGCGTGTTCGGGCTCGGCGCTCGATCGAGGCCGCATGTCCGTCTTTCACGTGCCAGCATGGATCACGATGGTCCCCGGGTGTCTCCGAGCGGCGTCCCGGCAGGAGGTCCCAACGATTTGTCTGTGCAATCTGCTGTCTTTCGCTCGTCGAGCGGCGCCAGCATCCTGCTGGTACAGATACATTGGCAGATGGCGGCCGCTCGGTGGGCCCCGCTCAGGTCGCCCTCCCTACTGCGGAGCTGCTGGACAGGCAAGGGGCGGCCGCAGGTGAATCTGCCTGGGAACGGAGGTCTGCCCGGAGAGAGGGGGGGGGGGGGGGGCGCTTCCCCGGGGGGCGCTCGAGATGCAGGGAGGGGCTGTGATGACGCCAAGAGCCGGGATCAAGATGTTCGACGCTGACCGGGGTCGAAGACCGGTGGGAGTGTGACCCCCCTCCCCGCTCCTGGCCCCCCTTCTGCCTTCCTTGAAGGCATGCGCCCATCCGTGGGAAGCCAACCACGGGCATCGGCGGGATAGAGGCTAACTCCCCCCCACCCCGAGCGGTCCCTCCCTTCCGCCCCCTCTCCGGGTTCCTCTCTCGCTCATGGACTGGGTGTGTTTTTTTCCTCGGTCAAGTGGGGAGCCTGAGGTGAGCTTGTCTCGGTCTGCCTGTTTGAGCCCCTTCAAGTGGCCTCGGATAGAGGTATTCGCTGGCCCCAATCCAAACCCCCTTCCCCTCTCCTCCCACTCTTGCCTTTCTGCCTGTGATCACTCTGCCCCACCCGCCCCCCTTCGCAGCCAAATATCCGTTCCTTTTTTTCTTCCGCCCCGCGTCCCCCTTCGCCCCCCGTGTGCGCCCGACATGATACCCCGGATCGCGGCTCCCCCAAGATGTGTCCGGCGGTCGCAGCCGGCACCAATGTTCCGGCCCCTGTCGGCACTGGCGTTACTCGCACTGCTGGCGTGTGCCCTCCTCCTGTCAGTTGGTGGTGAGCCGGCTGCAGCCCAGGCCCACGATGAATCCCCTATCCGGCCGCCTCGGTCAAGTACGTCACATGTTGATGTCCCTCCTCTCTCTCTCTCTCTCTCTCTCTCCTCTTTGCCTTTGTCTCTGCCTCCCCGCCTTCCCACACGCTCTGCATCTCCCTCCTCCTCTCCACCTCTCCCCACTCCCCACACAATTCTAATGTCCCCCCCCCCCCTCGGCGTCAGTTCCCTATTCGGATGTTTACCCCACGCAATACGTGTCTACCTGCATGCGTCGCCCGGAAGTGCAAACACGAGTGCATTACTTCCCCGGGCAACGGGATGCAGTGCTTCCTTTCTCCGAGACGGATTCCGTATCCTTCCGCGCAGGGCGGTTCGTCATTTCCCCGGCCTTTCGGCTGCCACCCTGTCTTTGCAAATGTCCCCCAATAGTACTCTCCCCTTTGCGTGCTACTCACTGCCCTGTCTGGCCGGCTCCTTCCCCCTCCCCCCCCCCCCCCCCACCCCCCAACGACCAAATGTCCGGTTCCCTTCCGCCAGTAAGTGGCCTGGTGTCCTTGGAATTGAGTCGACTCAATGCTCGGACCTCCACCAGCGCATCGTCAACCCCCGGGGATTCCAATGATCCGGATGACCGGGGCCTGAACTATGGCCCAGGGGTGTTTGCCTCGCCGGTAGACCGGCGCGTATGGCGCGTGGATGCCCATCGGCACCCGTTGTCAACACGAACCGTGGTTGGGCATCTGGACTCATTGCTCCAGGTGGCCCAGGCACAGGAGGAGGCTCTTTTGACCACGGCAGCCGACGCTTCGGATCCCGCTGCAGCCCTAGAAGCCCGTGTGGATGGCACCGTCGTGTCGGTCCTGAGGCTGCACCCTCACACGCTGCACCGGCTCCTGTCTTCGGGATCGGCTTGGCGATCAAGCATCTGGGGGGTCAGTGCTCGGGCGCACGGCGGAGCCGGGGCTGGTGGTGGTGCCTCTTTCTACACGGCGACCGATGTATCGGAGGCATCCATGCGCAATCTCTTCCGGGCCATGGTGGCCCGAGCGAAGCTGATCCACGAAACGGCTCGGCGGAACTTGGCATCCATTTTCTCCTCCTTCTTCTGGCCGGTCGCCTACATGCTGTCCTTCCTGTCGCGGTCCTCGACTCCGGTGGACTTGAACCCGGTGCTACCGCCGATTGCCCCGCTGGTTGAGCGGTCCCTTCGCGCACGTGCCAATGCCCTGTCGGTGGATGTGTCCTTCTTCGTGGTGGCCGAGCGGTACCGTCTGGATGCGGCCAGCGATCGAGTCACCGAGGATAGCACCTTCGTTCGCCGGGGGATCCTCGGTCGGCGGTTGTTTGTGCATGCGCGTGTGGCTGCCCTTGATACAGCCGATGGTGCGACGCCTGGTGGCCATCCTCCCGATGCATAACTTCCCCATCACGCTCCTCCGCCTATTTCCGGTGCCTTTTCCTTCCCCTCCTCCTTCACTCACCCCCTCCCTTCCCTTCCCCTTTTATCGATCTATCTATCTCTCTCTCTCTCTTTCTCTCCACCCCGCCCCCCGATATGCAAATATCCATGCACATGCTCACCCTCTTCAAAGTCCACTTTGACCCGGAGGACATGACTCAGAAGTTCATTTTGGCGATCAGCTCGCCGGCCGGGTCGGCCGATGCACAGGCCTTCATCGATGCCTACCCTGGGGCCGTTCTAACGGCCGACATCTTCCACGTGGACGGAGAGCCGGTGGACTTCGTGGCGTACCCCTATGCCCCGGGGGAGGTGCCGGTCTGTCATGCTTGTGGCCTGGACGAGACCCTGGCCGGGGATGCGTGGTCGACGCTGCTCGGGCCGGAGGCCCTGCGTATGCAGCGTGCCCGGCTCCGAGCTGCCAAGCATCTGCGTTCCCGGGCACCGGTGCCAGTGCCGGAGGATGGGTGGGTTCTCGGGGCCGCGCAACGCATGCCCGCCTCCGGGGCGGATGCCTTTTATGCCCGGTGGGATGACCTCATCGCCGGAGGAGCCGAGCCCGCCCGGCTGGTGGAGCGCCTGACAGCGGTTCATACGGCTCGACTTGCTGGTCGCGGGGGGCTCGAAGTCCTGCGCCAGCCTGGGTCCAGTCGGCCACAAACTCGCCATCTGCTGGACTTGCCAACTGGCGATGCCGGCCTTCCGGGCATGGTGTCCCCCTGCCCCGGGGGCACTGCCGATATGTGCCTCGGTGCCGGGCCCTCTGAGGAGGGCCCCGATGCCGAGCGCATGGCCGGGCACTTCCTCGACCAATTGCAGTCCTTCCGTGACACGGCCGAACGCCTGTCCAATGAGGTGGATCGTCCGACCCCTCGGTCGTCCGGGCGCCCGGCGGTCATGCAGGGCTCCTCGGCGGCCACTGGCGACTCGACGGCAAGGGTGTCCCCTCGACCGGGAGATGCTGCTGCCCAAGAGGCGGCGGAGGAGGAGGACGACGACGATGTCGATGTTCAGATGGACATTGATGGCCATGTGTCGCATCCTGAGACGGCCGAGCTTGAGGCCTCCCTTTCCCTGCTGGAGCTGCTGGAGTCCTTCCGGGAGCTGCGCGAGGAGGCGGCTCGGCTAAGCCACACTCGACTATATGGCGGTGCTCCGGCCTCCGGGGCTCGGGCGGCGGCGGCGGCGGCGGCAGCCGCGGCGGCGGCTACTGCAACAGCAGCGACATCGGCGACGGGTGCCACGACGGCCACAAACTCCTCGACAAGCCCATTGCCCGGGGCTGGAGGCTCCTCGAGCTCGGGCCCCCGGCCAGCTGCCTCGCATGGGACAACGCCTCTTCGTCGCGCAGCCGACATTGTTGTGGATATCAGCTCGGCGCGGTCGTTCGTCTACTCGCTGAGGGCATGGGCTGCCGCGGCTCCGGTTGCCTCGCTGCAAATGGTGGCCGTGCAGGTTGATGAGTGCTTCCCGGCGGACTCGCCGCTCTTCGCGGCGGCTGGACTGGCAGCAGCGGCCCAAGCCTCCGTGGCCGCCGAGGCGACCGCCAATGGCACCCATCCCTCCTCTCCCCTCGAGCGAGGTAGTGACCCGGCCACGATGGCGGAATTTTCGCGCCTGGCCGCCGAACACGCGGCGGCCATTGCTCTGGCTGACAATCGGCCCTACTGCCGGGCACTATCCCTGACGCCGACGCACTGCAGCTTGACCCAGCTGCCGGAGGTTCCGGTGCTGGTGCTGCTGGTGCAGCTGTTCTACCTGATTTTGGTGCTCTTCTCGATTGGAGCTGTGGTGATGGCCGTGCTGCTGGCGTCCATGGGTGTGGCATACATCGGTCATCTGCTTACATCGCTCATGGCACCGGCCTACACGGGGCTCTTCCCGGTGGGCTACCCCACGGTGCCGGGCTGGCCGCGGTGGCTTGTCGTTCGACGGGTGTTTGTTGGCATTCCCCTGGCTTTCGTCAGCTTTTCACGTTCCGGGACCGGAGCCGGAGCCGGAGCCGGAGCCGGAGCCGACCGCGGGCAGGCTGGCGAATCACCGGCTGCCGCGGCTCCGGTTGCCGCCGATGCCGGTCCGGACGAAGTGACTACTGCTGCGGCAGCCGAGTAGATGGGCCACTTTTCTTCTGCCTTTCCATCTCTCTCCCTCTCTCTCTCTCTCTCTCTCCCTCCCCCTGCCTCTCTCCTTCCAATACATCATACATTTTACACCAGTCTCTCCCGTTCGCTTGAGGGGGTCAAGCACACACACACACACACACACACACACACACACACACACACACACACACACACAAACACACTCATCCCTTTTCTCTTTCCTGGCGGCCGCGATCGTTCTACCTGGCTGGGGCGGACAACACCATCCAGGTAAGTCTACCATCGGACGGACAATGCTGCCAGGTGCCAACGAATGCCCCCTTGCCCGCGAGGGACAGCCTGCTCGATCCGCCAGGATGATCGCACCGCCCGGGGGGGGGGGGCAAACTTTCCGCGGGCCAAAAGCTGGGTGACACATCCCACATACCATTGGCGTGTTTAGTTCACGCCTCCCCTCCCTTTTGCCCTACCACCCGCCCTCTGCCCCCTCCATCTGTGTCCCCTCCAGCCCTTGGTCGTCGGATCTCCCCCTTGCGCCTGAGCCATCCACCGAAAGCACGCGTGATCCCATGTCCGGCGACGGCAAGCAGTTCGACGCCGGCGATGTGCGGGCCATCCATGCGACCAAGTTCATTCAGGCCCGCGCGACCGAGTCCGCCTGGTTCATCAATCGCCTGAATGCCCGGTGTGTTGCCTCAACATCCTGCTCCGCGCCCCGCATGCACACATACAGGGAATTTCCGCCCACACATATCCATGCATCTCTCCCTCCCTGCTCGTGCTCTTTTTTCTTCTCCCTCTCACCCTCTCCCTTGGCCATGTTGAATGTTGGCCACCCTCCCCCGGGCGGCCCAGTGCCAACACCATGCGCACCTTTCAATCGGTCCCTCGGCATATGCGCCGGCGGATGGCTTCCTACAATCCAAACCGACTGCCGCGGCGTCTGCGCATGGCGGCCGCGCTGGAGAATGAGCGCCATTTGAAATCCGGCAGCGCGCCGCCCCAGCACGGAGTCGGCATGGCCAGCCGGCGCAAGCGCCGGCGTCCCACGCGTCTCGTATCCACGGAGTTTGCCCGACGCCAAGCGCGCACTGGACGCCAATGGCTTGAGACACATGTGTGGCATGCCAAACGCTTCCACCTGCATGATGCTTGGGGATGGCGCCTGCCGTTGCGGGCCACCGACAAGGGCCTGCGCTTTGTGTGGCGGTCCTTCCGCTCGGCGGCCCTGATTCACGATGCCTCGTATCAGGCCCAGGTGGAGGTGCTGGCGCGACCGGGCAGGACCGGTGCCGATGTTGCACACGTGGAGGCCCTTTTGCGTCGTGCCTTCACACTGGTACAGCACCCCGCGGTGAAGGGCAACTTGGCGTCGGGTCGGGCCCTGACGAGTGGCCGCGTCACCGAGGGCCTGCTCTTTGCCCCTGGCACCGCTCCGTTTGTGCTGCTCGGCCCTGTGCGGATCCTTTGGCGCCCAGCAGACGATGCGGAGCCCGGTCGGCGTGCATGGCTCTGGTGCCACCCCTCCATCGGGACTGCCGTGGCTCAGGCTCTCACTCGGGCCGGGCAGCAGGCGCTGGCTGAAGCCGAGTTTTCCGGCCTGGCTTTCAGTGCTCGGTTGCTGGCCGATCCGACTGTGATTGACTTGGCCCCCGATGCGTCTGCTGACAACTCGGAGAGTTTGTCACCCAATCACGAACGGACTGGTCTCCTGCGGGTGTATGGCCCACGCGGGCATGCTGCCCTGGCCCAGGTGTTGCGCGTGTGCGAGGAAGCCACGTCGGCCCCGGCGGCCGCGCTCTGGCGGCAGCTTGCCCAGTTGCCTTCGGTCAGGGGCCTGGTTCCGCCGGGGCTGGTCATTGCTTTGGGTATTCGTGATCCGCGATTGGAGGCAACTGCCAGCCTGCGTCAGGGACGGCGCTCGGACCCAATCGCCGATTCGGTTGTCTCCTTGCAGAATGCCACGGCATTGCAGGCTGCTCTGGTGCGCATTGGGGCACCTTCTGTCCTTCCTCCCCACCCATCTTCCCGGATTGCTCCCCTTGCCTTTCCCCCTGCTCGAACTAACTCAAAAGCCCAGTCCACCCCTTCGGCCGAATTGGCCCGATCAAATCTGTGGGATGAGGGCACGCGGGTTCGCCTCTCGAGTGGCCGGCTGCCGGAGCGCACGGTGCAGCAGATGCGCGGCGGGTGTTTCGGCTCTGCCGTGCCCGCCGGGCACCCGGACGAGCCGTCGCCAATCCCCGTGTTCCTCGTGTCTCGAGTGGTCGGAAGTGGATCAACCGGCTCTGCCCCTTGTGTTCCGGGTGCCGGGACCGGGGTGGCTGATGATGGCTGGGATGTGATCTTCCCGTGGGGGTATGCTCGAGATCTTCTTCGGGCGCTGGTTTTCGCCGGGGCCCGAGCCATTGGTGCGTGTGCTGTGGCTGGCTGTCGGCCGGGGGTCGGGCACTTCCCCCGCGCGACAAGGATGCGCCCATGCTGCATTATTTCTGACCCTCCCTGTCCAAGCAGGTACCCTCGATCTGGAGAGCCACTTCTTTGAGGAGGGCTACGCCAGCTTCCCGCGCGACGATGTGGACGCCCTGAGTTTCGATTCCTTTGATGACTTCCATGCGGAGGTGGCGCACGATCGCTATACCCTGCGTCCTGCTGCCAAGCGCCCGGCATTCGCCAACCTGGGCCTTCGATCCCAGGAGGTGGTCTACCCGCGCGACTTGGCTGGATTGCTCACAGGCCAGCAGGCGTGTCTTGGCTCTGAGCCGGAGGATGCCGAGGGGCCCCAAGCGTGGCCTTTTGCCTTGCCGGTGTGCCGAATGGCCGGCGACCGGCTGGGGCTTTTCCTCCTGCGCTCGGCCGCCGAGCGTCAGGCCGTCAGTCGAGCGGTCAAGCGCGTCAGGTCCGAAAGTGCCATGGTCTCGAATCAGGCAACTCGCTTGGGCACGTCACTCGCCATCCTGCCTGGGGTTCTGCAGGAGGAGGTGGCCCGGGCAGTTGGTCGACCTGGGCTCCATGGTAGTCCGATGATTTCTTGCTGGTTCACCATGGTATGTGTACATCTTCCCCTGTGTTCCCCGCTGCCGCTTGCCCTGGCCGCGTGCGCCAGCCTCCTGACTCTGGTGCCTCTCTCTCTCTCTCGCTCTCTCTCTCGCTCTCTCTCTCTCTCGCTCTCGCTCTCGCTCTCGGTCTCTCCCCCCACCCCCTGTGCAGCACTCTCGCGGGTCGCCCGAGCGTGGGGCCGAGATTTTGCTTTTGCCCGCCCCTCTGCGTGATGCCCTGAATGCCATGGGTGCAGTGGCTGGGGCACCCGTTGAGCGTCGCCACTTGCGTGTGGCCGTGCGCCTGCTGCCGGCTCCCTTCGCCGATGGCGGGAACAATCCGGACTTGCCATGCCGCTTGCCGGTCCTCGGCTATGCCACCACGGCCGGCTACTCCTACTCAGCCGGCCGCGGGCGAGGAGTGGCTTTGGTATCAGCCTTGGCGGCTGCATCGGCTGTCTGCCTCTCGGAGCAGTCTGGCGCCGGGCCGCTGGCTGTGGATGTGCTCCTGCGTCTGCCCTCTTCGCAGTACTACCACCGCGCTACGCTGCATCTGGATGCGCTTTCGGCCCCGGCCCCGGCGCATTGAGTTCCTTGCTCCGGATCAATGGCTACGGCCTCCTCTTTTTGTTTGATCTCTCTCTCTCTCTCTCCCCTTCGAGTCGACGGCACCCTCCGCATGATGCGCATGCCGATCAGCGGACGGGCCGGTTATGGCTCCATCCAGCACCAATAGAATCATGTCCATGAGCTCTTCCCTGTGTCTGGGACACCATGCTTGAGATGGCTTGACTGGCATGAGGATGTGCTTTCGGTCGGGTGGGGGCCCAAAGGTCAAGAGCAAGGCCCCAAAAGCCAGGGGGGCACGAAAGCCGGAAGGACTCTTGCACCGGAGCTGCGCATCCAGACAGCCGGGGTCCCTTTTGTCCGGTCGCTCGAACGGGGGTGAATTTCTAGCGAATGTGCTACCTGACTCCCATGGCCGCGTAGCTCAATTGGATAGAGCACCTGACTACGGATCAGGAGGTTGTGTGTTCGAGCCGCATCGTGGTCAAATTACTTTTTTCTGCCCTTTGTCCAAAAGCGAAGTGCAGGAAGCAAAATATTTCCCATACCGGGACTCGAACCCGGGTCTCGTGGGTGAGAGCCACGTATCCTAACCACCTAGACTATATGGGACGTGTTAATCATATGCTCGGTAAATCAGCTGAAGATATTTTGCTCTGGAAGGCGACTCACCGGGGCTGAGTCAGGGCGGAGGTTTCTCGCCCCCCCCCCCCCCCGGACGCCACACACCCAGCCGCGGGCATGCAAGAAAGCACGCACGCACGCACGCACGAAACCCCCTACGCCTGGGAGCATTAGTAAGACAACAAAAATAAAAAGCCCGAGCACGTTGAAAGCAAAGGGGACCAGGAAGAATAAGGACCAAACACTCGCCCAGCAGTTGGCAGGGACCGCCCTAGCCAGGAGCTTCGCCCTCCCTCACTCATGGATGTGGAGTTATCCCGGAAACGCCCCACACCCACCTGCGATGTCGATCAACTGATATGTCCAGCGCAGTCACCCCTGCCGAGAACATTCGTCCTTTCGGGCTGTTGCTCACTGCCACCGAGCCACGTCTGAGCGTTGCCTGCATGCAAAGTGCGCATCCGGGCGGTGTGGCCGCGCCCGGCGCCTGTTCCCGGCCCTGCCTTGTCGTGCCCGGGTTTCCCAATCTCCAGTTGCTCCCTGGCCCCTCCCCCCGACCCCGGTTCTCTCTGTCGAGATTTCACCGGGCCGAAAAAAACACATGTCGGGCTGGCTAACGAGCGGTTCAACCCGCCGCCGGCGGGGCGCACCGTCGGGTGTTATTTTCCTCATGAAACCCCTTTCCCGCCCTCCCCCCATCTGGCAGTGCTCCTCTCGCTGGTTCCGCTTGTGGAGTTCCACGGCGGCGCCGGGGACCAGGCCGCTTCGGGCTGGGGCCGGAGGGGACCGTAAGACGCGGTGAAGGACTCAAGAGGGGATATCCCAAGCGGGCTCTTCCGCCCCCCCCCGCCCCGCCCCACGGAAGAGGAGCCGCCCACGGCTATTGCGCACCAGCCGCGGGCTGCCGCACACGATAGCTCACATCCCCTCCGCCAGTCCTTCCAAACGAAACGAACCCTGGCCTCGGGCCTGGGCCTGGGACAGGGGCACAGGGGAGGGGGGGTGGGGGGGGGGAACAAGCACCGCCGTCCGGACTTTCACATGCCCCGGAACAATACCCCCCCCGGAATTGGGCCGGATGACTGGACACGGAGCCGGGGGGGGGGGGGGGGGGGGGGGGGGGTGGCGACGTAGGGGCAAGGCGGCCTCCCCTCCCCCGCCCCGCTCACATCCTTGCGCCCTATTCGACGAGAATGAGCCCGCGCCTTAAAGAGATCAGGCCTCCCCCTCGCTTCGCTCGCGCTGGCGTCCACCCAGAGACGCCTCCCTCCCCCCTCCTTCTCCCCTCCCCCTCTTTCCTCTCTCCGTCCCGCCATGTCCACCCTTGGCCGCAATCTCTTCATCGTCGCCGCCAAGCGCACCCCCTTCGGCACCTTCGGTGGTGCCCTGCGTGACCTGACCGCCACCGACCTGGCAGTGCACGCCTCCAAGGCCACCCTGGCCTCGAAGAACATCGACCCGTCGATCGTGGATTCCGTGGTCTTCGGCAACGTCGCGCAGACCAGCTCCGATGCCATCTACCTGTCGCGCCATGTCGCCCTGCGGTCGGACTGCCGCGTCGACAGCCAGGCCCTGACCGTTAACCGCCTGTGCGGCTCGGGCCTGCAGGCTGTGGCCACCGCCGCGCAGGAGATCCTCACCGGCGAGGCTGAGGTGGTACGTCCATGTCTCCGAATGAGTGGCGGCGTGTGTGGGAGGGACGAGCGGCCATGCGGGCGCCAGACAGTCGGCCACCGGCCGGCACAAACGCCTCAACCTGCCGACATATATCTAACCCTCCCTGTGTCTCTTTCGTCATAGGTTCTGGCTGGTGGCACTGAGTCGATGTCCCAGGCCCCCTTCGTTGCCCGCGGCATCCGCTTCGGTGTCAACCTCGGCACCAACCCCGCCCTTGAGGACTACCTTTGGACTGCTCTGACTGACAACTACATCAAGGTGCGCCGGCGGTGGCATTAGCCAAACCCCCTGCCCTGTGCGCGCTCCGCCCAGAATGGCGCCCAGTACTTACGCGCCCTCTCTCTCTCTCTCTCTCGCACACACACACGCACACACAAAGACCCCGATGGCCATCACTGCTGAGAACCTCGCCGTCAAGTATGGCATCACCCGCGAGGAGGTCGACAACTACGCCCTTCAGTCGCAGCACCGCTGGGGTGCCGCCCATGAGGCTGGCATCTTCGCCGACGAGCTGACCCCCATCGAGTACAAGAGCAAGCGCGAGGTCAAGACCCTGGACTTCGATGAGCACCCCCGGCCCAGCACCACGATTGAGGGTCTGAAGAAGCTGAAGCCCGTCTTCAAGGCCGATGGCATTGTTACTGCCGGTGGTGCTTCCGGCATCAGCGACGGCGCTTCGGCCCTCATTGTGGCCAGCGAGGAGGCTGTCAAGAAGCACGGCCTCACCCCGCTGGCTCGCATCGCCGGCTGGCAGTCGGTCGGTGTCGACCCCAACATCATGGGTATCGGCCCCTGCCCCTCGATCACCCGCCTTCTGGCTCGGACTGGCGTGACCCTGGACCAGATTGGTCAGATTGAGATCAACGAGGCCTTCGCCGCTCAGGTTCTGGCCTGTGCCAAGGAGCTTGGTCTGGATGCCAACCGCCTGAACATCAACGGTGGTGCGATTGCCCTGGGACACCCTCTCGGTGCCAGTGGCGCTCGCATTCTTGGCCACCTGGCTCACCAGCTGGCCAACGGCAAGAACTCCTCCTCGTATGCCCTTGGCTCGGCCTGCATCGGTGGTGGCCAGGGTATCGCCGTTCTGCTGGAGCGCGCCTAAACGCCCCACATGCTTGCCAAGCTGTCGGCTCATTTCCCTCTTCTCCCCCCTCCCCCCTTCCCTTCCCTCGCCCCACACGAAAGGAAGGTTATAATGCGAGGGGGGGGAGGGAGAGGAGCTGCCTCTCTTTTCACCCAAGAAAGAGAGGGACTTGTATTTCCGACTACACATTACACTGTTAAAAAGAGCAACAACAAAAAAAAAGAAACATTGTCCCCCTCCCCACTCACCCGAGGAAGAAGGAGATCCGGACATCAAGTTGGAAAGTACATTTGTCGGTTTATTTTTTGTTTTTGTCCTCCAAAAAGGGAGGCGGATGACTTTGCGGGAGGAAGCATTAAAGGCCCCCATCCCCAGTGGAGGGGGAAGGGAGCTGGCGAGGAGGATGGAACAGAGGGCAAGCAAATGGGGCGGAGGAAGGAGGGAGAGGGAAGCGGGCCTGGGAGTACATCCCTTAGTGAACCTCCTCGAGGGACTGGAGAGCGGCCTCCCAGCGCTCAAGGTCCTTCTCGAAAGTCTGGACATAGAGCGCAGCGTAGTCAATCAGGATATCGACCATGTCCTGGGCTGTGGGGAGAATGGTGACAGTGGCGACAGGTCAGAAGGACGGGGGAAAGAGCAAGGAAAGGGGGGAGGGGTAAATTGCGCACCCTTGGTCGCGGAGTAGGACTCATACTCACGCAGGATAGCCTCCTCGGTGGCGTGCAGGGCGTTGTTGCGCTTCTCGATGGCCTCGTCGAACTACGTGGGGGGGGGGGGGGGGGCGGGGTCAGATTTGAGAAACTCGCGGAAGGGGAGGGGCAAAATCAAAGGGGAAGAGGCATGACGCACGTCCTGGATCTCCTTGGAAAGCTGCTCCTTCTGCTGGCTGCGCGCCTGATCCGAATTGGAAGACACCAGGCGGGAAATGCTCGAGAAAGCCCCGCCAATGGAGTTCCAGCTGCCCTTGTCCTGCGCGGAAGAGACAAGGCAGAGCAGAGACAAGCAGTCAAGGGGGGGGAGGAGGGGTTCGAATCAGTAGGCTGGGGAGCGAGGGAAGGCGAAAGGGGAAGGCGGGAAGAAGGAGAGACCCGGCCGAAAAAGGACGAGCGGATACGTACCGGGTCATCGAGGGCGGCCAGGTGGTTCTCGCGCGCGGTGCGGCTGGCGATGACACTCTCCAGAACCGCGGCACGCTGGGCGTGGTACTTCAGCACACGGTCCACCTGCGGGGGGAACTGCGCGCGCTCGGCGATACCACCATCGAGAGCCCGGCGCGTCAGCTCGCGGCTCAGATAGCTGGCCGACAGGAGGGACTGGTCGGTGGCCACGCCGAGATCGTGCAGAGCCTGCGCAAGGGCGCCGGTCTCAATGGCAGCCATGCTACGCAGCACAAGAGTCAGCTCGCCATGGTCGTTGGAGATGCCTGCAGCAAAATGAGTAATGTCCAAGGGGATACGTAGACAAGACAGGAGGGAGGACAGGGGAGGGGATGAAAGATGAGCGGGACGGAAAGTCGGGAAAGGGAGAGGTATGTAGAGAGAGAGAGAGAGAGGAGGGGGGAGGTGAAAGAAAGGAAGAGACTATTCAGGGAGGGAAGGGCGCACTCTGCTGACGGTTGACAATCTGCTGGAGAGCGCGCTCCAGGGCGGCAATCTGCTCGCCGAACTTGTTGTTGGAGTGCGCCACCTGGGCAAAGCGACCCTCGATCTTCTTGCCGGTGATGCTCATGTTGCCGATGTTGATGCTGAAAATGCCGGTGCCGATGTCCTTCTTGTCCTCGGCCTCCTGCTGGTTGCGGGCCTCTTGCTGGTTGCGACGCTCGGCCTCAAGGATGTCGAGCTGAGACAGGAGAAGAGGGTGAGTGGTGGTCAGAGGCAAAGGGAGAGCCAAGAACAAAGAGAGAACATACCCAAGCAGGGGAAGAAAGGAAGGCATGGAAGACAGGGTTCGAGGCCAGGACGGGGTGATGTGCAATACGGTTGAGGAACGCCGAGAACTGCACGCAGCGCTTCTCCACCACCGGGGACTTGTCGTCAACCTTGGAGACTGAAATCCAAGGAAAGGAGGACAATGCAGGTGAGTGGCTGGTGACAGGGCAGGAAGGAGAGGACAGGGGGGGGGAGGGGGGGGGGGAGGGGGAGGGGAAGATGGTGGTGAAAGTCGAGGAGGATGACTGATCAGTGAACGGCAGTACCCTTGCTGAGCATCTCCTTGCCGGGGATCGGCGGGATGATGACGGTAGGGTACAGAAGGCAGAGGATGTTGTGCAGGGCCTCGAAGTCGGAATAGCGCCGACGGATGCAGTGGGACTGGATGGATGTGATGCGATGTGATCCAGGGGGGGGGGAGGGATGTGCACAGGGGGGGATTGATTGTGTGAGATGGGGGGTGGACGGCTTGAGCACGGGAGGGAGGAGCAGAGGGGGCAGGGCCAGGAGCGAACCTCAATCTTGACAGCATACGAAATGTATGCGGACTTCCCCTGCGAGGTGCGCGGGTCGGTCACCTGGATCATATGCTTCCCATGGTAGAGGAGCTCTTCGATGTTATTGGAATAGGTCTGAAGACGGGGGAACAGGGTCAGCAGGGGGACAATCCACAAGAGGCCAAAGGAAGCGGAGAGGGCGAGTGGCACGGACGCCTTCCATTGTTACCAAGTGTCCGGGATGTCGGGGGAGAGAGAGAGAGGAAGAGAGAGAGAGAGGGAGAGGGAGAGGTGGCGAGGAGAGGGGGAGAGGGGGCAGGAAATGGGGAGCGCGTAAAAGGGGGGGGGGAGGGGGATGGGGAGGGCTTGGCTGGAGAGGGGTCAACAGGTTGTGCCAGTTGGATGGCCCTTGGACTTGGGGAGATCACTTTAGGGATGTGGGCACCGATGGTGGGGGATGTCAGCACACAAAGGGAGACACACGCACTCACGCGAAGGAAGGAAGACCTTCCGCGGGACTGGGGTGCATGGGCCTCCCTCAACTGGCGAGGCCCGTTGGAAACCCACTGACGGCAAAAAGAAAACAAACAACCATCCCTCTTTGAGAGCAAGAGGCAGCCCTCTTGTCGGTGTGAGATGGAGGACCCATCGTCAGGCGCGCGCCCGTGCTGACCTCCCCACCTCGGTGGCACACTCGGCCCAATGCACCGCGGGGTCTGGGGAGCACCCCCACCGAAAGAGTCCCCCGCGCTGGGCAGCC
>NW_009242974.1:2702070-2703208 GCF_000388065.1 Fonticula alba
GGGCGAAACACAAGGGCGGCCGGGCTGATTGAAGCATGTGCTGAAAATCCCACCCGACGTCAGGGCTGGGGGGGGGGGAGGGGGAGCACAGGAGTCGAAGGTGAGGCCCAACAGGCGCCCGTGAAAATGGAGTTCCACCCTCCGAGACGAGGCACCCACCACAAAGCAGGTCCTCCAGTCATCGCGGTCCGGCCTGGCCGGGGCGAGACCGCCTCCTGCGAGATGGACAAAGCCACATGGATGCAGCAGTGGAAAAGCCACATCCGGCAGGGCACCAAGTCGGGACAGGTCGGCGGCAGGGGAGATCAACTGCCACCGGCTCCCGGGCAGCTGGGGGAATATCCTCGCTGCCGAAACCAAAGCCCAAAGGCAGGCCGAAGGGGGCCAGGTACGGGAGTGGGAGCGAGAGCGGGGAGAGGGGGGGGGGGCCGGGGGCAAACCGCCTCAGGGCCCAGCAGGCCGCGAATGTTGGATTAAGGCCCCGGGGGATTAACCCGCACAATCGCGGCTGGCGCCAGGCCAGGACGGAAATCCGGCGACGCCTTCGTGTGCTTCGAGCAATTTTCGGCTTGCTGATAGCCCCGTTGGATTCCCCGCCCCAGGGCCACCGAGGGAACAAAGTCCTTAATTGGACCGTGCATATCCGGAATCCGTTGGCACATGCCGGGTCGTCACCCCAGGCGACGATCCAACGACGATCACCCGCCGCCGCTGGCCCTGTTGGGTTTGTTCACCGCCCATTCGCAAGGGAGGGCGAGCGGGTCCGGGGCGCCTTGTTGCCAGTTCCTTCGGCGAAACTTAGGCAACGCATTGCTCCGTGGAAACCGTTGCCGTTGTTGAAATACACATACCAAGCCCGTTTGCGGGCCAGGCGCAACGCCGCCCGTCCTTCAACCTCCCTCCCCCCTCAGGCACAGGGGACGGGGAAGGATTGAACCGCTGGCCACAGGCAGTTGCCACCACCCCCGGGCGCTCTCCCAGACCCCAGGAGGGGAAGATCGAACCCCACCCTCCCTCTCCTCCGTGAGCATTTTTCGGCTCGTCTTGATCCCCTCCCCCCTGCCAGCGACACGGCACAGCATCTTCCCCCCCCCCTTCTGCCCTATTCACAGCGTGTCCCCCGCGCCCCCCCCCCCTG
>NW_009242974.1:2703429-2712442 GCF_000388065.1 Fonticula alba
CCCCCCCCGCCCCCACTGTGGCCAGCCGGCATCCACCCGCCAAGGAAGAACACACACGCAGACATGTCCTCCTACTCTTCGTTCTCCCTCTCGACCTCGGCGGGGTCGGCGCCCCCCTCAACAGGCGCGTCGGCCTCGGCATCCCCCCTGCTAGCGGACACCCCCTCGCCATCATCCTCGCTGCCGCGGTACCGGAGCCTCTCGCGACAGGAGATGACCCGTCAGCATGAGGAGTTTCTTCGGAATCGAGCCGACCCACCGGCAGCCAACACCTCGGGCGACACTACAGCCCCCCGGCGATCGCTGTCTGTGGCACCCGTCGAGCCAGTGGAGCCGCAGCCATTCGCCCCGCGTCCGGCGCCGATCGCTTCACGTCCGGGGCCAGCTGCCGCCGGCCCGAGCGTGTCGGCCTCGACGGCCGCCGCCTTTGGACAGCCCTTTCACCCGCTGGCCCCGCGGCAGCCTCTGCCAGCGGCCGTTGCCTTCGGCCGGTCACACCTCCACCCGTACCAGCATGTGGCCGATCGCACACAATCAGCTCCGGCCCCGCTGGTCCCTGACGCCGGCGGCAATCCGCTGACCAGTGCTGTGCATGGCACATATCCCCGCCCGGCTGCCAGTGCCTTCGCCGAGGTGCCGGTCTCTGTGACGGCACCCCTGCTGGCCCCGGGTTCGCTGCGTCCCGGGGAGAACCCGCTGCTTGAGCAGATTGCCCCGGCGGCTGAGCCTCCCTCGCCGCTGGGCGACTCGGACTCCGAGTACCTTGGCTCCTCGGTGGACACGCCGTCCCGGCGATCGACAACCGGCGGCCCGGCCACGCCACAGACCGTTCGCCGGCCGCGGGCCGCGCAATTCCCCACCGATGAGTCGCGCATCTTCTTCCCCGGATCCTACTCCACTTACCCGGTGGGAAACCTCCTCTTTTTCGGCGACGACGAGGAGGACGCTGCGCCGGGTGCTGAGCCGGAGTCGGGTCCGGCTCCCACTCGGGTGGCCGACTCGCCGGCACTGCTGGCCCGCCGGCCCCCGGCCACCCTTGCCACCACTGCCGGTGCACCTGGCGGCAGCAAATGCGACGTCTGTGACTCGCTGGAGGACTACATCCGGCAGATGGAGAAGGCCGCCCGATCCATGGCGCATAACAGCATCCAATATGAGGCCAAGATCATGAGCTGCCATCGGTACTACCAGGCCAAGATCGCCAGCGTTTCCCAAGTGCGCCGCCCACTTCAATCCACCCCCCCTCCCCCCCCCCTCCCTCCATCCAGCTTGCACTTTGAGTCCTGACAGTCGCTTGCGCCATGTAGGCTCGTGGTCACATGGTTCCCGGTGATGCTAGCCAGGAAACGCTGTCTCTCCTGTCGGCCAAGGCCCTTGGGAGTCTGCATAACATCCTGAATAGCCTATCGCTCCAGATCGATGCGGCTCTGTCGACACAGGGGCTGCTGCTTCCCCGGGCTCCGGGAGGGGCTGGTACGGGCGAATTGGCGACCGCCCATGCCAAGGCCCGGGCCGTCTACCGGGAGAGCGCACTGGTGTTCAGTGACCTGCTGAAGGAGCACCCATTGACCGAGGCACACTTGACCTCGCTGACTCTGGAGCAGGGGTGTCAGATCTTGGAAAGGTATCCTCAAGTGTGCTTGTCTCTCGTCTGTCCACTGTGGGCATGTCCTTCTGACTGACGCGGTTCCACCCAGTCACATTCACTTCGCCCACAACCTGGTGTCCATTGCCCTGGACTCGGGCCCGATTGGCTCCTTCCTCGGTCGAGGCGTGGCCCTACTCAAGCACTTGGCCCAGCAGATGACCATGTTCCGGGTGGCCGCCCAGCGGGAATCCCTCACTGAGGAGAGTATCCGCCGGAAACTGGTAGGTGGCCATGCTTCGCTTACATTTCCCTCTAGACCGGCCTCCAACTAACCCCACTTCCCTCTCCTTCTCCCTCCCTCTCTCTCCCTCTCTCTCCCTCCCTCTCCCACACACACTTGCCCCGGCACAGGATGACCAGTACCTTGCGGCGCTGCGGAAGTCCGATCAGGAGCGAGACATCGCGAAACGCCTGCTCGAGGAAGCGGCTCGGCGACAGACACGCTCGGATTACGAGCTGGCCGGGGCCAATTCCAAAATTGCCGCACTGGAGGAGTTGCTTGCGACAGAGCGAGCGCGTGTGGCCGACCTCGAGGCAGCCAATGCTGCTCTGAAGGACCAAGTCCAGCAACTGGAGGATCAGCGGCTGATTGATCAGGCCCGCGCGCGCGAGCAAGAGTCCAAGCAGCAAGCTCGTGCTCGGGAATTGGCCGAGCAGCTGACACTCGAGCGGGCGCGCGCCAGCGAACGGGAAACGGTCCTGAACAAGCGCATGCGCGATCTGGCCGCCGAGGTGGCTGCCTTGGAGTCCGAGAAGGCCCAGGTCGTGGCCGAGGCGGAGGCAGGGCTCCGCCAGAGCGAGGCCCAATCGGCGGCGGATCTGGCGGATCTGCGGGCATCCATTCGACAGCTTCGTGGCAAGCTGCAGGTGGCCGACGAGCGGAATGCGCAGGGCCGCGCCGATACGGAGCATCTTCGGCTGCAAAATGCCCAACTTGAGCGCCAACTGACGGAAAGCATGGCGGAACTGCGCCAGGACAACCACCAGTTGGGGGAGTCTCTGCGTGCGATGGAAGCCGAGCTGGTGGATGCGCGCGAGAGCGCCACGCGCGCTGATGGTCAATACCGCCAGTTGCGCGATGAGCACCGGCGCCTGGCGGACTCCTATGATGAGCTGGCCCGGTCGCGGGATGCTCTCCAGGAGACCCTGTCCCGGCGGGTGAGCAGTCTCTCCGTGCGACAGGCATCGGCTCACGAATCGGAGGAAGACCCTGAGGGGGAGTCCTGGCTAGCGGGCACCGGTGGGTCCCGGCGCGCAGGAACCCCCTCAACCGGGGCTCTGAGTTTGGAGGACTTGCTGGGACATGCCCCTGCTGTGGGGTCGGCCGCGGAGGCTGGGGCGTTGGGCGAGGCGCCTCCTCGACGCCGCATGGGCGCCGCCCCAAGCAGCGACATGGTATGTTCACCTTTCAATGTGGCGGGATGATGAGCGTGCGTCCCCCCCCCCCCCCCCCCCCCGGGGTGCTGTGGGGTGGGGGTCGGGGCGAGGCTGAGCGCGGGACAACCCCTCGGCACACCATGCTGGACGAGGCATGTGTGCCTGTGTGCGTGCTGATGGGTGTACTTACAAATGGCACTGGGAATGTGCTTGTTACCTGGCACAGATCGACTCCGATCGCACTCCCCCTCTGGAGGGTCGTGACAACCCCGCCGGCACTGGCTGGGGGATCTATGCGTACTTGAGTAAAATTGGCCTGAGTGAGTCTTTCCCCCCGCCGGACAAGGCCCTCGATGTGTCGGTCTTTCAGGAGGACTCCGACGGATCGCGCTCCCCGCTGGCGTGCGATTCAGGTATGCTGCGCCACCGAAACATGCCGCCAGCTCCCCCGCCGTATATCCCGCACAACCACCGCATCCCCTTCTGCGCCATCTTTCCTCTCTCTCTCTCCGCCCATCGTTTTGCCGAAGCGTGAAGGTGGCTACTGACGACAAAACATACCTTCACGCGGCTCCCAGCCCCGACTAGGCCACGGATGAGCCCGCAACCACCGGGCTGGTCAACTGCGCCTGCCTCTGGAGGGCAATCCGGAAGCCACGTCTCGACGCCGGAGCTCCTCCGGTAGAGTTCAGACAGGGGGTAGGTGCTGCCAGTGGTGTCCTGTCTTTTTTCCTTTCTCCTTGAATACACCTCCACAATCATCCACACGCTGGCCTCACCGCCTTTTCACTCCACTCGCTTGCGCGGTGGATGGGCGGCGGGGGGAGGGAGAATGATCGGGCGCGAAATCAAAACCGTGCGGTGTGGTGATCACATGTCACCATATGGATCACGAAATGCAGGACACAGCAGGGGCGTAATGTATTTCGACCGAATGACACAAATATCGGCAATAATAATCAACCTTTTTGGCGGGTTTACTCTTCGGGCGTTCTCGGTCGGCCAACTTTCCGGGATGCATGGCCTCCTGATGTCCGGGCTCCGGGGCAGAGGTCAGACCACACGCATGAAGACACTTGTCCTCGGCCCAGATATCCGGGAAATCCGGGTTTTTCCGCGCCCCATCTCTGGATCTGACACCGCTGAATGCGCGGCGGGATGAGCGGAGCACCTCTGGTGGTGTTCTGACTGCCGAAGAGCTGCGCTGCCGCCGCAAGCCAGAGAGCCAAGTGCTCACGAGGTGGGGCCAGGGGGCGTGTCAGGAGGACCGAGAAAGGTGGGTACCGTCTTGGTGGGCCCCCAGGTCGTGCTGTCCTTCCGTGGCAAGTGAAACGCCCAACATGTGGCCTGTCCCTTGTGTTGAGTCTCCAGCCGTTGTGACTGCGGAGGGAGGGATTCCATTCATTTGTGTGCTTGGGGGCGGGGGGGGGGGAGTTCCCACTGGTCTGATATCCTGCAGGGGGGGGGCGTACGTGTTCGCACCAGCACCACCCCGAGGCTCGCCCGGTTCTTCCCGCTTGAGCGAGGGTGAGGGGGGCGGGGGGCTGCTTGGGTGTGTGTGGAGACAGCCCCACGGCTGAGTGCTGGTGCAGGGGTCAACTCGCGCGTTCTTCTACGCGGGGGGCCAGACGTGCACGGGGGGAGATGAGACCGGGGAATATGGTAACCACACGGAGCGGGACGCAGACTGGCCTTTCTCCAGGCCTTTCGCTGTGTGTACGTGTTTGTGTGGGTGTGGGCGCGGGCGTGGGTGTGGGTGTGGGTGTGCGTGTGTATCGCCCTCGGTCGGGGGGCGGGCGGGGGGGGGGAGGGAGGTGGGCTTCCCCGCCGCGCAGGGGAGCGGACGTTGTCGCTACACGCCGCGTCCCGCGACCTGAGGCATTGTCGCCCGTCGGTCTGTGAGTGTGGGAATGGTCGCCCAACGGACCCCGGGCAGAACGGGCGCATTTTTGTGCGGGTCCCCTCTGGCCGTGGGCTTGCCAATTTTCTCTCTCTATCCTTCTGGCATCTTTGTTTTCAACACACATCGCATTCTAGAGGATTTTACCAAAATGGTATGTATCCTTCTGTCCCTCCCCCCTCTCCTCCCTCGGTTGCCCCACGCTCGCCCGCCTGCCGTCCCCCCCCCCCTCTCGCCCCCCCCTCCCCTTCCCTGCCCTTCGTAGTATGCTGTTGTCATATTGCACGCCGTGTGTTGCCCACATGCTGGTCTGCTTTCCGCTCCTCGCGCGCGCCCCTGCCGAAAGCATGAACTCCCCTGGCGCCGGTGCAGTGGCGTGCGACCCTCCGTTCCCCTCAACACATGCGCCCGCGCACGGACACACACACACACGTACATGCACATGTGGCACAGGGCGGCGATCCCTTCCTTGCTGAGTCGTACGGCGTCGGCGTCCTCGGCGCCGGCCCGGCCATCGTGTGTTTGTCTTCTTCCCGCCCGGCGAGAGGGGCACCTATGTTCCCGCGCGCGGGAGGGGTTCCGGTGCTCCGAGGCGCGCCCTGCCCCCGGCCCGGGTTCCCGGCCTCGGAAACTCTCCCCATGTGTCTGTGTGTCTGTGGACGAGCGCCGGTCGAGAGGAGATGGGCAAACGCTGCGCGCGAGTCGGAGAGTCATCGCCACCTGTGTGCTCACAGTTCCCGGAGGCCTGAGGATAGCACGCATGTTGCATCGGATGCACCTTTGAAAGCATGCATCCGAAGTGCCCGTGTGGGAGCCTTAACAGCACCCCCTCACCATCTCAGTCCCCGATTTCCCTTCCTCCCTCTCGCTCCTCTCCCTCTCTGACATATTTGCCTTTCGCCATGTCCTCCACTCAGGTCGCTACCGTCCGCACCCGCAAGTTCATGACCAACCGTCTGCTCCAGCGCAAGCAGTTCGTGCGTATAGCCCTTTTCTCCCCCTTTTTTTGCCGTCTGCTGCCCTGTGCTCTCTTCCTCCGGCATCGATGCGGAGAAGTCGGGCACGCGCGCACGTCGGCTCGCTCTTTCTCCCTCAATGATGCCGTGGGTGTGGGGGGCGTCTCGCGTGTGAGCTCCCCCCTGGCTTGGCACATCTCCGCATTGTGGCTAACCTCCTCTTCTTCCGCTTGTCCGTCCTCCGTGTAGGTTGTTGATGTCATCCACCCCAACGCCTCCAGCCCCTCCAAGGATACCATCCGTGAGATGCTCTCCAAGATGTACAAGGTTGAGAAGGAGACCGTCTTCGTCTTCGGCTTCAAGAGCGCTTTCGGTGGTGGCCAGTCTTCCGGCTTCGGCATGATCTACGACACCCTCGACGCTGCCAAGCAGTTCGAGCCCGCCTTCCGCCTGCAGCGCGTGCGTGATCCATCCCCCCCTCTCCTGTGTTCTCTCGCTCGCATCCTGGGCGTCGCGCCATTTGCGCTTGTCGCTGGGCTCTGTTTTCTATTTTGGTGTGTTCTTTCCTTTGCTGACGGTCGTGCATTCGCCTTTCCGACTCTCTCCCCCCCCTCTTCCCGCCCATCTCCCCCATTTGGCACCTGTAGCAGGGCCTCTACACCAAGCCCATTGGCTCCTCCAAGCAGCGCAAGGAGCGCAAGAACCGCCAGAAGAAGCTGCGCGGTATTGCCAAGGCCAAGGTCGGTTCTGGCAAGAAGGTATGTTTCTTCTTCTGTCCCCTTCCCCCTCGTGTCCGCTTTTTTGTGGCCTCGCTCTCGAGAGCACACCCGATTAACCCTCCTATTCTTCTCTCCTCCCTCCTCTCCTCCCCTGGCTGTGAACGCACGCAGTAAATTTTCTTTCCTAGCGAACACATGTCCTTCGACAGCAAGAGAGGACCATCATTCACAGCATGACCGGGTGATGATGGTCCAGGTAGATGCGCTCGGGGGTCCCGGGCGGTTCACTCCTCCAGTCACCACCACCGCCAGCCAAAGCATTCACCATTTCTCGGTGCCGCAGGATGGATCTTGCCAGATATTTGGAATAAACTCTATCCTTCAGAAGGCCCGCAAGAGAGAGCGAAGCGCGAGCGCAGGTCGTCGTCGTCGTCGTTCCCCCTCGCTCCCTCCCCGCCTCCGCGCTCTCTCTCTGTGCAGGGCAAATGCGCGGGGGGTCGGCAGGCAGGACGAGAGTGGCGTGGCGGGGGGCAGGGGCGAGGACGCCGCAGTGTGAGGCGAGGGGAGGAGAGAGGAGGGGGAGCTGCTCAGGTGACGCGAGTGTGTCTGTGAATGTGTTTCACTGTGGGGGGATGTCCTCGGTGGCGAGAAAAGAGCCCGATCCCAGGCGTGTGGAGTTTTTCCGCCGCCCGCGGTCTGTGAGAGACCCCGACGCCCGAGGGCACTCCGCCTCGGGATTCGGCAGGTGAGCTAAGAGGAAAAGGAGTGTCTCGGTGGCTTTCTTGTCCCTCTCCGCCGGCGTCACTGCCCCCAGAGGAGAGGCAGTTTCCTGTGCTCGGCTCTGGTTCCCTCTCCATGACCGCTTTCTCGCCTGCGTCTGTCTGTGTGTGGGCTTAGCGATGGACGGCCCCACGGTGTGAGGCAATAGGGGTCGTCATTCCACCGGGCTTTCGTGTGCCTCATCGCACCACTGCTCCCACCCTCGCACGACTCAGGGTGAGCAGATCTCGCTGCATCACCTCCTTGCGAACTCCTTCCCCTTGGCCGCTTTTCCGGACAAACTGGAGCCGGAAAGGACGCTGCTTTCCCGTCCTCCCCGGTACTTAACCATCCTCGATTAACATCTCCGCTCGAGGCGGCCACTGGCGCTAGTTCAATTCTTCCCCGCGAGAACGGCCCATCCCCAACGGGAGGCAGTCCGGAAGGAGAGGCCGTGCCTGAGGCGAGCTCCCTCCAAATGCACGATTGGCGGCCAATCTGGTAGTCGGCGCGGCGGAAGTCGGTCCAGTCACAACATGTGCACGTGCCCACACATGATCATCCAGACTCAATCCCCGCCCTCGGTTCCGAGCTGGTTCTTCCCTCATTCTCGGGGTCCCTCCCCTCCGGTACTTCTGTCTGCGGCATCTGGGCCATTCGGTGAGGTTTCCCTTTCCCTTGATCGGCCAGCAGCGCACCTCTGGCTCCTTGCACCACCAACCACCATCTCTATTATCCGCTCCTCCTCCCCTCCTCCTCACCAGTCTCTCCTCCCCCTTCCCTCTCTCTCTCCCCCCCCCCGCTCCAAAGATGACTTCTGCCGATGCCAATCCCATCACTTGCCCCGTGTCCGACCTCCCGGACACCACCCCGGTCGCCGCCGCGCCGGGTCCGGAGCAGCCGGAGCAGGAGGAGGAGCCGGCTCCCCATTACGAGTTGACTCAGACTGACCATCTGAACAAGAAGCTTCTTGCTTCGGTTGCCTCTTCCAGTGCGCCATTCTCCTCGCCCTCGTATTCTTCCCCTCGCTCTCTTCCTCCGTCAACTGACCTTCCCCCCCCCCCCCCCCCGTGCGCCTTTTTCAAGGTGTGATCGATCGCTTCCGCATTGCTCCCCTCTCGGATGACGGCGAGAGCTCCGATTCCGAGGCTGAGTAGGCACCATTCCCCGGGGCCCGCCCTGTGTGTACTCTCCTCTGCCTCCCCCCCCCCTCCCGTGCTTCTCGATCTTCCTCGTCGATCTGCTGTGCTTGAGTGTGTGCTACTCAGTATTGATTGGGAAAATGGCGAAATAAGAAAAGATACTTCCAAGTGGTCCAGACGCAGGTCCCTCCCCCTCTTGTGGGTGCACATGCACGCAGGTAGATGGACGCATGCATACGCATAAAGTGATCTAGCAGGTGTACATATGTAGCGAGGAAGGAAGGCAAGGACAGGAGGGGGAGGACAGGGGCAAGGCCTGGTGCCTGGAGAACAGCTTAGCCCTGGCGCTGCTTGTGCTTGGGAGTCTTCTTGCAGCGGATGTAGAGGACACCGCGGCGGCGAACTGCACACGCGGCAGGGTCCGGATCAGGGGAGGGGGGTGGTGACAAGCCACCGGGGGACATACAATGCTCGTGTTAGACCCATGCAGCAGGGTGCAGGGGGGAGGAGGG
>NW_009242974.1:2712871-2724390 GCF_000388065.1 Fonticula alba
GGGGGCCGAGCATGCGCGTGAGTGCCCAGCCCAGGGCTGCGGCGAAAGGAACTGCCCGTCGCAATGTGCGCGGGAGAGGAACACGGGAGCCCGGAATCACACGACACAAGAAAGACCATTTGGTCCTCTAGAAACATTCGCCCCGAAACGCCATTAAAATATAAACCCAGCCGTGGGCTCGGTCTGCTGCCCGAAGCATGGTTGTGATGGCGGCGGCGGGTGGGCGGGCAGGATGGCCTTGAGGCTTGAACAGCAGGGCGAGGGTTTTCCCCCCCCACTTGGTCCTCCTATTTTTGTTCTTTAGGTCGCGAAAGGATCCTGGCGGGCCGGGACTTGCTGCTCTTCGTTGGCACCAAAGGTGCGGGCGTCCCAGGCCGCAGGGCCACCGAGGAGAGATGCGCCAGCGCGGCAAGGGTCCACACCAGAATGGTGCAGGGACCTACGGGAAGATGGCCCGGCGGGATGCGGAGATGCGGCGGCGGGGACGAGCCTAGAGAGAGGCACCCTGGGCTGGCTAGGGCAATGCGGCTCCGGGTACTGCACCAGGCGCGTCCTTGGTCTTTGAACCAGAACCGCCAGATCGGACGATCCCCCCTTGGGCGGAGGGCGCCTTTCTTCGTTCGGTGCGTGTATGCGCGCGCCGGCCTCTCCCGGATGACCCTCCTCCTCTCCCACATTCGTGCTGAGACGCCAGCAGTTCGCGCACGGGCGAGGGACCCGGAAGGGGACATGAGGGGGAGCCCGGGACCATGAGAGCCCAGTCGCGTCCCCAGGGTTAGCGCGAATTGCCACCAGGCTCGGCTCATTTGGCTACTTCCCCCCCCCCCCCCGCCCATGGCCTGGCTCTGGGGGAGGCGCCGCGGCCCCACATGTGCTCTCCCCCCCCCCCTCCCCCCCCTGCAACGGGAGGGCCTCCCTTGGGCTCTCTTTTTTCGTATCCGCACCCTGGGTGCCCACCTGGGAGGATGGCCGCCCGACGCCCGGTCCCCAGGTCCCCCAGGGGGCCTGGCCAGTTCCCCACGAAGATGGCTCGGTGTTGCGTGTGCACGCGCTCGCCCCCCCCCCCCCCCCCAGCAGGCTCCAGTTCATCCCCCGCACACCACCAGGTCCTTGCCCTCCCCCTTCTGGCCTCCCTCCCGCCAGTCTCGTCACACCATCGAGCCGGCTTTTTTCGGCGCCCCTGTGCATCCCGACCAATGATGGCAGTTCCACCTTTCCCGAGAGAGTGCGTCACTCGACGGAGCTCGTCTTCCCCCCCCTCCCCCTTCCCCTTCCCCTCCTTCGCTCTCGCTTTCTCTCTCTCTCTCTGTCTCTCTTCTCCCTGCCCTTGGTTTCTCCTCCTCCTCTTTGCCTCCACCACTGCCTTCCTTCCTTCATTTTGTCCCGCATGTATTGGAAGGACAAGGGCTCCCTCCTTGCTGCACCTCCCTCACTTGCCGCCCCTCCCTCTCCGAGGATCTCCCCCCCCCCCTCCTCTGACCTTCGCCTTCCACCCTGCTCCCTCTCCCCCTCCCCTGTTTTCCATCGCACAGTCCACGGTCTTGCCAACCGCCTCCACCCCTCCCCCTCCCTCCCCGCGCAGCCAGTTCCACGCTCCGTGCGCTGTGTGCCGCCCCCCCGCTCCCCGGACGTCGCTCGTTCGCGCCCGTCCGTTCGATCTTTGCGGGAAGCCAGCCCTCTTGCGAGGCTCTGCGCCCCCTGCCTCTCGGCCCCCTCCTCCTTCGTGAGCTCCAGCGGCTGACTTAGTCTCGCGAGAGTAGTGATTGCGAGAGCGCGTGTGTGTAGCGGGTGTATTCCACCCCACCCTCGGACCTCTCTCTCTCCCCTCCCCTCCTAAGCCCGTGTGTGTGTGTGTGTGTGTGTGTAGCGTCCTCTCGACCTCCCCCCTCCGATTGCAGCGATGTTTCGCCTTTCGCGCCTCGCCACCTCCAGTGCGTCATTCCCCGTCTACTGCTTTGACCTTCCCCGCATTCCCCATCTAGCGACATTCTTCGGCCTTCTGACCAGCATAACCTGCGCCTCCCCCCCCCCCTGCCAAGATTTCTCCCGGGGCTCGGTTCTCCTGAACCCCCTGCGTCTGCTCGCGGTGGCCGACACCGATTCCGTGGATGATCTGCCGTCGAGCCTTCGCCGGCGCTTCGCCTCCAGGTCCCGGCACAATGACTACTACGGTCGCGATCACGACTATGATGATCATGACGATGAGGGTGATGATGACATCATGTCTTCCTCCTTCCAGGTTGATGACACCGAGGAGGGCGTGGCCCTGTCGTCGCCGCACTACCCGAATGCCGAGCAGGCCACCTACCTGAAGGAGGCCGTTGCCTGGCGCCGTGGCTCGCGCATTCTGCCGAAGGAGTCGATGCCGCTCCCGGAGCCCGATGTCGGCACCCCGGAGTTCCACCAGTTCGTCGCGAACATTGTGCGTTTCCGTTCCCTCTCTTTCACTCTTTCGGGTTTCATCCATGCACCGGCTTTTGAGACCCCCACATTAACATGCTTGGCTGTCTGTGCATGCCTACCTCCCTCATGTAGGCGTCCTTCGAGACCCCGCCCACCTACAGCTATGTGCCGATTGGTCCAATCACCTTCCGCCAGGCTATCCAGTCCACTTTCGGCGACTACCCGAGCTCGATCGGCCAGATCGTACGTGTCTTCCTTCCTGACCTACCCCCATGCCATGTATCCTCTCATACTGACCCTTCTCTCTTTCTTTCTCTCTCTCTCTCACTCCCTCCCTTGTCGGCTTGGCCTTTGATGTGTCTTTGCAGGTGAGCCTCACTCGCCGCGAGGAGTACCTCTACCGCCCGTCGGCTGCCACTGTCTTCAATGCGGCCGACCAGTACCGCAGTGTTATGCTCGAGGGCCCGGTCGGTTCCGGCAAGTCCATCGTCCTCTTCCAGGCCCTTCAGCGTGCCTGGGCTCGTGGTGATGTGGTTGTTTACATCCCCGATCGTGCGTGCAATCCGAGTCCCGACCTCCTCTGCCCTCCTCCGGCCGTCCGCTGCCATCCCTCCACCACCGCCGTCTGACCACCCACCATGTCCCGATGCGCTGGTGATGGCCTTCCCTCCCATGTTTCCAGCCCACAAGTTCGCCTTCATGAAGTACCAGTTCTACTGCTCGGACAATGTGGCGACCAGCTCGTCCACCTACCGCTTCCCGCGCATGGCCTACGAGATCATGCGGGATATGTACAAGCTGAACAGCACCGACCCGATGGGCAACGGGGAGAACCGCCTGGCCCAGATCCCGCTCGTGCGCACTCGCCAGATTGAGGGGACCACCTACGCCAACACCGAGGGCTTCGACAACCTGGCCGATTACATTGGTGACCTGCTGCATCGCGTGGACTCCGGCGACCTGTCCTTCAACTCCATCGAGTTGGCCGACAGCTTCCATGTGGTCATGGATGCCCTTTCGCAGAAGCTCCCCGAGAGGTACGCACACATGCACCCACGGGCCCTGCCTTTTCGAGTATGGGGCGGGGAAGGGAAGGTCCTTCCCCCTCCTTGCCCTCCTTGCCCTCCTTCTCCCGATTGCCCCGCTCATATCTGACCTTCTTCCCCGCTTGCTCTTTGTTGTCATGGGCCTCCTTCGGTTCGCCGCCTTCACAGCCAGCGCATTTCCATGCTGATTGACCGCGCCAACACCTTCTTCGGCAAGCTCGAGTACCGCGATTACCAGGGCAAGCCTCTGGTCATCGGTACCGGTACTACCCCGGAGTTTGACCGCATCCACAACATCTTCAGCGGCAACGAGCAGACTGTGCGTTCTTCCCTCTCTCTCTCCCTCTCTCCCTCTCTCTCTCTCTCTCCATCCAACTTTGCGCAACCCCCTCCTCCCATTGCTCCCGGCCCTGACTCTTCTCCTCCCTTTGTCTCGATATCTGTAGCACAACATCTCCGTCATCGGTGCCATGGACACTCGCACGCGCGGCATCCCGGCCACCCTGCCGGAGAGCCTGCAGTGCATCCGTGTCAATGTGCCGAACATGGACCGCCGTGAGTTCGGCCTCATGGCCATGAAGATCTTCACCGGTGACTACAACAATGTCCGCTCGGTGGAGGACCCGACGCGCACGTATGTCCATCGTCTGCGCCTGCCGGCCAACACCTGTAGCTACTTCTACACCAAGACCTCGGGCAACCCCCGGGCCGGTACTCTTGCCCTGGCGGTGGCTCCCTCGACCCAAACTCCGGAGCAGCTCCAGCGGAACTTCAACCTGCGCAATGCCCTCTATTACACCCGGCGTAACTCCACTCGCGAGTATCGCCGCCGTCTGATGGAGGAGTACTTCCAGGAGTACCCTCTGCCGGTGTACGCCCGTGCCGACCCGCTGACCGGGCGCATGCTCGAGCATGAGCCCGGCTCCAGTGTCCCCAACGAGCTGGACTATGTGACCTCTTCGCATGACAACCAGTCCGTCTCCGACTCCAGCGTGCACAAGCGCCACAAGCTGAACAGCACCCAGAAGCGCCTCCTCAAGAACATGGACAAGACCAGCCTGTCCATTCGTCTGGCGCGTGGTGGTCTGTCCGAGGCCGCGGGCTCCGAGACCGAGGAGGTGGCCACTGTCGCCACCGGTCCCGGCTCCAAGAAGAAGAAGGGCAAGGCCGAGTCCAAGTCCGCCAGTGCCCGGCGCGAGGCCACCATCGCCTTCCTGAAGGACCTGGCCGCCAAGACTCCGGAGTCCCAGCGCATCCACTACCCGCCGAACTTCGATGTGGAGGATGACGACGAGTCGGCCGCGCGCGAGGAGGCCCTGGATTATGTGCTCGACGTGCTGGAGCACTACCGCGAGTTCCCGGAGGAGGCTGGCGAGGGCCCGGACTTCGCCGAGTGGCTTCGTGAGATGGGGCAGCTCTACGAGTACCTGGCTTCCAAGCCGGTGGCTCCTTTCAGCTCGGCTCCGCGCCCCGAGTCGAATGGTGCCTTCCAGCAGGTGAACCTTGCTTCGGCCGATATGTCGACCTACGGCCCGCTCGGTCAGCCGCATGAGTTTGTGATTCAGAGCAACCCGCTCAAGGCCAACCATGTGCTGGGCAGCTTCCACTTCCTCCAGCTTCCGGATGGCATCTGGCCCGCGCGTGACACTCCTCTTGGTGACTTGACCGCCACCTCCTTCGGGGACTACACGTATGACGGCCTGGTTTTCCGCCCGGGTCCTGGCACTGATGCCGGCGTCCCTCGTGATCTGGCGGTCGAGCGTGCCGATCTCAGCGGTTTGGCTCGCCCAAATGCGGCGGCCAACTCGGAGATCGATGCCGAGGCCGAGGCCACTTCCGCCGCCATCGGCACCGGCCCCGGTACCAACCCCTACTGGAACTACAACTCTGCTCTGGAGGATGGCGAGGTGCCGCTGACTGCCCGGTCACACTCCTTCGGCCTGCCTGATGGTGTGTACGATCCGTTTGCGCCGTACCGTCTGCGTGATGCTCCCCGCATTCCGGATCCCCGTCTGGACCTGCCTGCCGATGGGGAGGCCACTGGTGGGGCTGAGCCGGCTGTTGATGGTGATGCTCCGGTTTCCTCCTTCGACCAGCAGGACCTCTGGTATGGGGAGGATGAGCACTTCCAGCAGGCCATGCGCCGTGCGGCCATCTTTGGCCAGGGTGGTGCGGCTCTCCTGGAGGAGCGCGACCATCTGGACGCCACCCTCAAGGAGGTGTCCAGCTCTTCGACCGAGCCCGCGTACACTCGCAAGTCGTTGGTGGAGTTCCTCCGCCGTGAGGCGCCGCGCCATGACCCGGCCACCTTCCAGCGTCTGCTGCCCTTCCTGGTGACGGTCTTCGATGACCTGCATTCCACCAGTGGCTCTGCGCATACCACCCACCTGGCCCATGTGGAGGAGGCTGCCTTCGAGGATATCCAAGTCTTCAACCGGCTTCTGGATGGCGTGACCGATGACACGCTCCTGTCCTTCATGGAGCGTCTGGTTGGTGCCCAGTCCGTCGATGAGAGTGAGGACCAGCTGCTGGCCATGTCCCCGCCGTCGTGGCTTCTGCCGACTCTGGTCACCGCGCCTCGGCCCATCCGCGAGCAGATGTCCGCCCTCGGGCAGAAGGAGCGCTTCCAGCTGAACTACCTTCTGAACCACTGGTTCATGAATGATTGCCTGACCAGTGCTCCTGGGCGTTTCGAGGGGTCCGACGCGTGGAACCGTCGCTCTGGTGCCTCCAACCCCATGCTGGTGTCCCTGCTGGACAAGGCTCTGCCCTTCGAGGCGTACACCTCGCCGACGGACCGTGCCCGTGCTCTGCGCCACCTGCTGACCGGGGGCGAGGGTGCTCCTGTGCCGGCTGTCCTGCTGAAGGATCTGACGGGCAAGGGCGACACCACCGCCCAGTCGCAGCTGGCCTCTCTGGCCGCGGTTGCCGCCGAGTCTGACGATCTTGGCCTGTACCTGAACCTGGCTCGGGATCTGGCTCGGCGCACGGCTGCCGTGAGCGAGGCCCTTGCTCGTCGTGAGACTCTCGACGCATCGGTCCGGCAGATGGCCCTCGTGCTGGGTAACAGCGCCATCACGGGCGATACCCATGGTCTGGACCGCGGCTCGGCCGGTCGGGTGCTTCGTGGCAACCCGCTGGATGAGGCTGGCTGGGGCGTCGATGGCGCCGCTCCTGTGCCGGCGGGCGACGATCGCCCGGTGACTGCTGCCGCTCTGCTGGACACCAACCGCCAGTATGAGGCCCTGCAGGCCCTGATGGGTCTGGCCCAGTCGGAGCGTGATCGTCTGGTGGCTGAGCATGATGCTTCCAAGAAGCAGTCTGGTCGTCTGCCCGGCAATGCCCGCTCGACCCCGGCGTATCTGGACAACGCGGACTTCACCGGCCACGCGGAGGAGATCCTGTCGGCCTCGGGCGCCGGGGCTGCCGACTCGCGCAAGAATGGCCTCTGGCCGACTGACGAGTCTGGTGCCCTGCGTGCCCCGGTTCCGATGGTGCCGCCGTCGCTGACCTTCGCCGAGGCGGTCCGCCATTCGGCCAAGTTCGCCGGCCGCTTCGACCGGCTGACGGCCTCTGCCACGGACTTCCTGCTGGACAAGTACACCGGTCCGGTGGTCGATGATCCGCAGCACATGGCCATCGCGCATCCGGACTACATGGGCGGCGTGACGACGCCCTTCCGCCTGCTGACCGAGCGCTTTACCCTGGCCTCGCGCATCATCAACGCCCTGGTGGCCGTGTCCAAGAACTATGCCCCGGAGGCCCACATCCTGCCTGGGGACTATGCCGAGAGTGTCATGACCCTGCTGGAGTTCCTGTATGAGCGCCAGTCCCCGGAGCTGGTTGCTGGTCGGACGCCGGTGTTCTTGCATTCGGCCTTCGCGGCCCTGCTGGCTTCGGACATCCCGCTGCCGGTGACGGTGGCCGCGGATACTCGTCCGCTGCTGGTGCGCGATGCCTTCAACCTCCTGCAGGCCATTGGAACTGGCCAGGCCATTGAGTCGAGCGGCCTCTTCGAGCAGGGTGCCCCGCTCCCGGCCCCGGCCCCGCCGATGCCTGGTAACATGAGCCTGCTGCACTTCCTGCTGGGCGTCGAGTCGCCGGTGTCGCTGGATAAGTTCGCCCCTCGGGCTGATATTGATCCCAGCCAGCCGGCCTTCTCCGTGCGCGATATGATCCTCAACCATCGGACCATCTTCGAGGACGAGTCCTTCTCTCTGGAGCCGGTTTCCCTGGTGGATGTGCTGGCTGAGACGCTGCAGGATCAGGCGGACCCGCGTGGCTCGCGGTCGCTGCCGACTCGGCCCTCGAGCACCGCGGCCCCGGTGGGCAGCGTGGCCAATGCCCTGGCTGCCGCTGGTCACATTGATGCCGGTGCGGCGGCCGCCCCTCGCGAAAGCTTCTACATGACGCCGACCGAGTTCTCCATGCTCGCCGGTGCCCAGGGGGAGATCCTCTTTGAGGATATGTACCACCTGCCGAACCCCTTCTCTTATGACCACACCGTGGAGGATCACGAGAAGTGGAGCAAGTACAATGTGTGCTGGTCCAATGCCGAGGCCGCCCGGAAGATGGGCATCGCTCGGGTGGAGGACATTCTCCAGTCGGGCCAGGCCCTGCGCAGCAGTCGCGAGCTGGCCGCGCGCAGTGATTCCATGGCCGATCGCCTTCAGCGTCGTGTGGATGACTCCGCCGCGCGCGAGGCCGCTGGTGCTGGCGCTGCCGCCCCCCCGGCCGCCGCCCCGGAGGTGGAGGCTCTGCTGGACCAGCTGTCCGGACCGGAGGTTCGCAACCTCTCGGATCTGAGCTACCTGGCTGAGGTGGATCTGGCGAAGCTTCCCTCGCGGTCGGAGCGTCTGCTTGGCCGCGCGCTGGCGCATCGCCTCGGCCAGACCGGGGCCCTGGCCTCGCGTGATGCCGACTTCGAGGCTGCCTTCTTCATGCCGACTGACCGGGAGCGTGCCCTGCCGCGCGTCAACAAGCTTGGCCTGACTTGCCTGTCGGCGCCGACCGGTCCCCGGCCGACCGGTGCTCTGACTCACGTCAACCTGCAGGAGACCCTGCTGCCTCTGCTGAACCCTCAGCCGGAGGACTTTGACCCTTGGGTCAGCCCCTTCCCGGCGGATACCGGCGTCAACTCCCTGGTGTCGGATGCCATGGTTCGCCCGGCCAGCACGGTCCTCCCGGCCACCGGGCTTCCGAAGGTCGCCAAGGGTGCCTCCATGGCGGTGCAGCTCCCCTCGCTTCCGGCTTATGATCTGCTCAGCGAGCTGGTCCTGACCCCGCCGGCCGAGGTGGCCGGTGTGCGTGACTCGCATGCGCCGCGTCTGGTGAACAGCCCGGCTCCGGCTTCCGGTCGGCATGGGATCAACCCCCGGCCGATGGTCCATGTGCCGGTTGGCGACAAGGGCCATGCCTTCCCCGCTCGGCTGATGGCCGCTGATGCCTTTGTCGGTGGTGCTCTGTATGATGGCCGGCCTGCTGGTCCGGCTGTTCCGCTGGAGTTTGGCCGGTATGCCAAGGATGGCTCCTTCGAGCCCGGTGTGCCGGTCTTCGACCCGGTCACCGGTGCTGAGGTCGGCTTCCAGGCCGGCCACTTCAAGCTGGTGACCCTTGACCGGCGTGTTGCGGCGGATCCGCGCGCGCATAAGCTGGATCTGTCCAACCCGGCGGCCGTGGCCCTGGCGGCTCGTACCCCGGGCGAGGCGTCCTACCTGCTGCCCTCGGTGTCGGTGTGGAAGCACCTGCACGAGAAGCAGGTTGCCCCCAAGCAGGTGAGCAACATGAAGCAGCAGAGCGCCATCCTGACGTCGCACAACACCAAGGCCCAGGCCCAGGTGCCGGGCCGGCGTCTGCACGACGGATCGGAGATCTTCGTTCCCGGGTTTGCGCTTGCGGATCGCTTCATCCCCGGTGCCGTGACTTCCGACGGTGCGCACGTCCGGTATGGTCTGCCGGCGGTTTTGCTGGCTGCGGTGCCGTCGCTGGCGGCTGCTGCCTCCGGGCAGCCTGGTCGCATGGCCACCAGCAACCAGCTGGAGGCCGCCGTGGCCGCCGTTCAGGCGGACCTGACCGCGCAGCTGTACAGCAGCGGTACCCCCGGCGGTCCGACGGTCAACAAGGTCCTGGCTCTGTCGGATCAGGCTTACGCCGGGCTCCCGGCGGGCGATACGGTTTCGCGTGCGGTGCTCACTGAGGCCACTCGCCTGTTGATTGCCCAGATGCCGGCTTCGGCCGAGCGCGACGAGCAGCTCAACGCCCTGCTGACCGCCGGGTCTTCGGCGGCCACCGGTCCGGTGAGCCGGTCGCTGGCGGCCGTGCTGGCGGCCACCTCCTCGGCCACTGGTGGTGCTGGTGGCCGTGCCCTCCTGTCGACGGCCGTGCCGTTTGCCTTCACCGAGGTGGTGCCCCCGAGCGCGGGTGCCGCTGGTGCCGGCTCTTCGTCGGCGGCCCTCGTGCCGCTGGTGCCGGCTGCCAATGAGGTGGGCTTCTCCTCGCGCGAGTACCGCTCCACCGAGGAGCTTTCTCGTGAGACCGCCGCCGCCAAGAAGAACAAGGCCAGCTCTGCGCTGCTCGACTCGAGCACCAGCCGTCCCTTCCCGGAGATTTCCACTCCGCAGTCGGCGTCGGTCCTGGCCAAGTACAACTTCGGTGTGCCGGCCACCCCCGATGGCACCCCGCTGGCTTCTAAGGCTGCCCTGCGGCCCTTCTCCAACCTGGACCTGGTGGATGACGAGTTTGTGGAGGGCACCTTCGACATGCTGACTGGTGCCTTTGTGGCCTGTCGCCCGGTCCCGGTGGCGCATCTGGACATCCTGGCCCGCGCTACCCCGAGCAAGCCGGTGCACATCCTCCGCCATCCGGCGCTGGATCTCGGCCCGGATGTGGCCTTCGTCCTGTCGGACGACCCGCGCCACGTGCTGGCGGCTGATGCCTTCAACAGCTCGGTCGTGCCCTTCCTGCCGACCGTGTCTCGCCTCCAGGAGGACGCCTTCAAGGCGGCCCCGGCTTCCATCAAGACGGCCCTTGCCACCGCGCAGGCTGGCAACCTGAAGAAGTAAGCATTTCGGGCATACACACACATACCCACTCCCCCTCTCCCTCTCTCTCCGCTCTCTGCCTGGCTTTCTCTTCAGTATGTTGTCGTCTTGGCTGTGTGTGTGTGCGTGCGTGTGCGTATGCGCGCACACACGCGCCTCGTCGTCATCACCATTTCCTTCTCTTCCCTCTTCCTCCGTTCCCCTAGATACTTCCCCTTTGCATGTGTGTATGTGTGTGTATCTCGGCGTGTAATGATGATATTGCCACCAATGTGGTAATGGGCGAAGGGGCGCGGAGGGCGCAAGGGGATCCCCTTTTTGCCGGATGCGCGTGTGCGTGCGCGCTTGTCATGCGCACTGTCGATAGTGGTCTTCTCCTGCCCCCTCCCCTCCCCCCTCTCTCCGATGTGTCTCCTCCTCCATTAGTGTGCAAGTGGCCCTACGGGCGCTATTGTCTCCCGGCCAGCCTTTCCGGCGTATGCTCACGTTCATACGTGCGCGTATGCATGCATGAGGAGCAACACAAGTGCGCGCGCGCGCGCGGGCACACACACGCACACATACACAAGCTCCTTCTTCTTTTTCCAAATACATATATAGATCTTCACACCCCTCCCCTCATTTTGTGCGCAGGGGAGGAGAGTGGGTATTTCTCTGGGGGGGGGGGGGGGCGGGACGAGCGAGAAGGGTATGCATTTGCATGTGTAGGTATATATTTTGTGGTTGCCCAAACGAAGTCGGGCTTTCGGGAGAGGCCACCTGTGGCTGCACGCATGTACAGGGGTTCAAGCATCCAGCGGCTCAGTCTCGTCCTCCTCCTTCTGGGAATACTCGTCATCAGACACCTCACCGGAAATGCCGAGGAGGGCACGGCGCTTCTCCACTTCAGCAAATGCAGCAGGGAAGCGCTTCTGGAGCTTGCTCTGAAGTACCCTGTCACGCGGGCGTGCCAGTTGTGTGTGCGTGAATGTGTGTGTGTGTGTGAGAGAGAGAGGGAGGGAGAGAGGGAGGGAGAGAGGGAGGGAGAGAG
>NW_009242974.1:2724530-2728195 GCF_000388065.1 Fonticula alba
GAGAGAGAGGGAGAGAGAGGGAGAGAGAGGGAGAGAGATGCGGAGGGGGAAGTATGTCGGGATATCGAAGCGCACCTGATCCGGTGGAAAACGTTGTCCAGGTCGGCACGCATGGTCGTCAGCAAGCGGATGTGCTTCTCCATCGAGGGCATGAGGGTACCAATGCGCTCGGCGGCGAAGGCATTGAGGGCCCGAAGACGAGTATTGGCCTGATGGAGATTCCGGAGGCTTTGATGTACGCGCATGCGTGTATGTGGAAGGAAAGAAGAGTTAGGGAGCAGGACCGATTAGAGAAAGGGGAGAGGAAGAAGGAGAGGAGGAGGAGGAAGAGGGAGGAAACAAGTGCGTGCCGTAATGGACGGCTCGCTGAGGGAAGAGAGAGAGAGAATAGCCACTGCTGTTGATGGAGGCTCGAAAGGAGAAGCATCAACGCACGCGATGGCCTGGGTGGTGACCACCTGCGATAGCTCACCATCGGGAATCATGGACAAAATCATGGTGGCAGTGGCTGAGCCTGGGGTGATGGCATCGCCCGTCGGGAGGGTTGGCGGTGGGCGCGGCTTCATCGAAACAAGCGTCCGGCCGGGAGGAATCCCGGGCGGAAGGGGGCCGGTGGCCAGAGGGAGGGTCCCAGTGCGAGCACGGCTGTTGGGCAGCAACTCGGCCAGGTTGTTGAACAACGGCTGGCGGGTGGTCGGGCTGGTGATGTGAATGATCCCCGGGTCGTCGGCCGAAGAGGAGGAGGTGGTGGTCGAGGGCGAGGTGGCAGTCGAGGCGGAGCGAGTCATGCGCGAGGGCGGCGACGCCGGAGACGAAGGGTCGGAGGAGAGTGCACCGACTTGGTCGACCGCGTCCTCGGAGCCCAGCGTCCCGGCATCGGAGCTGCTGGGAGTCGGCGAGGCGGTCTCTGGCGAGGGACGCTCGATGACCTCCTCGTCACCAAGGGCCAGGGGAGCATCCACGTTGATGACCTCAATGCCATCATCCAGAGGGGCGACATCCGAAGAGACGCCGTCAATGTGGTGGGCACCGTGGTCATCGGCCGCGCTGGGCTCGGAAACCTCGGTAATGCTCTCGGAAATGGCCACCTCAGCATCGACAACCTCCAGGGCCTGCGTAGCTTCGGCAAGCTCATGAACTTGGTCTGCGCCGGTGAGTTCAGTTCCATTGGCCGGGTGGGTAGTGATGGGCTCCACTTGGGCAGTGGGCTCGGCCTCCACGGTGGGCTCGGCCTCCACGGTGGGCTCGGCCTCGACGGTGGGCTCGGCCTCCACGGTGGGCTCGGCCTCCACGGTGGGCTCGGCATCAGTCACAGGTCCATCATCAGTAGTGGCCTCCGCCTGGACGAGAGCCTCAGTCTCGACAGCGGGGTCGTCATTGGTGGTGGCAGTCGGGGCCTCGGAGGCGGCAGTAGCTGAGTTGGCGGCCGCCAGGAGATCTGTCCCAGGCGGGACCGTCGTGGCTTGGCTCGGCTCTTCGACCGAGGCAACTGGGGTAGACACCGGGGCCGGGGCCGGGGTCGCCTGTGTGGAGCGGGCGCCAGAGCCGCGTTTTTGCTTCCGCGCGGTCATCCTATGGCCAGATGAACAGGGGGAGGGAGGAAAGAACGGGGGAGGCGGGGTGGCAGATGGGGGGGGGGGGGGGGGAGGGGGGGGAGGGATGGAGAACGAGCAAAGGAGTGGGGGAGAGGGAGGGAGGGAAAAAGACAGAGGGAGAGAAGGAGAGCAGAGGAGAAAGGGGGCTGGAGAGCGCGAGCCAGCACCCCCACCCCCCGGGTGGCTCCTTTTGCTTTTTATTCCTCCTCAGGGCGTCGCATACAATCCGCCGTAGTAACTCCGGCCAAGGTTCCTTGAGACCAGACAAGCCGCCTCGGGCTGGGGCGGTGTGCTGCCCGAGCACACAACGAGCAAAGAAAGGTGGCCGAGGGGGGGGGGCCAGCGGGCGAGGGCCGGGACGAGGGAGAGTGGAAATGCCGAGATCAAAATAAACCCGCCGTGATCTCAAGGTCCTCACGTGCCCTCCCGGCATGCGGGCGGGCCTACTTGCGTGATGTGCATCGACGAAGGTGCTCAAACCGGTCAGCGCAGCATGACCCCGACCTGGGACGGCAGACGCACGAGGCCAGGACAGGGGGGGCGTGCCTTGCCACGGCTTCGGACCCGGGCGTGAGTTGCAGACGAGCTTTCCCGAGGGAGTCCGGTTTACTCGTCACCCAGGCCACACCGCTGGGGGGGGGGGGGGGGGACGCTCACTTGTGAAGGCTTGATGGGGGAAGAGGTCGAGGGACGCGGTGGAGTCGGGCTCTTGCTCCAGCGAACACCTGAGGGGCCTCGAAAAATGGATGCAACAGTTGTGCACGGCTCATCGAGGTGAGGGCCCGTTCAGGGGGGGCTGGCTGATCCTCCCTTTCGACCGGAGCAGGCACCCAAAGATACCGCCGAGCTGGTTCTCACGTTGGCTCGGGAGGCGGGGGAGGGGGGGGGGGGGGGGGACGGCGCAGGTGGAGTGTCGCGACGGGGCGGACGTAGTTGACTTCCTTTGCGCTTGGTGGCAAATTGGTGCTCTTGCGCTTGGCAGGGGAGGGAAGGCGGGCCAGACGGGGGCGGGCGGGGCGGCAACATCGGTGTAGTGCGACAAGCGTCCAGGTGGTGAAGAGCTGCAATTGGGACACGGGGGGGAGCCGGTCGTTCGGGGCACGCAGACTCTCCTCCGCCGGCGTCGGAGGCCCCCTAGGCCAGGTGAGGTGATCGCGGCGAAGAGTATGCCATAGGGAGAACATTGCGCGGCTGCAGTTCGGCCGGAGTCAGGGCGTGGCCGCCAAGCGGGCGGGGGGGGGGGGCGGGGGGAGAAAAAAGGGCCGCAGGCCGGAGGCTCGGAAGAGAGCGCCCGGGTATTAAACAGTGCGCTTGCCCCCGCGGAGTCATCCCGGGGTGCCACACCGCGCCGAGGAGGGACTCTGACGAGGCGCCCCGGGGCTCCCCACACCATGGGTGTTGGTTCCCGTGTAGGCAGTTGCCAGCCGAGAGAGGGCGCGGGAGAGGGCGGGTGGCCAGAGCCAGCGCAGAGCGTAACTTACATAAACACAACTAACAGATATTGGTGGGATTTTTTTTGTCGCAACGGGCGTGAATTCTGCGTGATCTGTATGTCCGCTTGTCCGGGGCGGGACCGGTCGGAGGCCATGGAGGGATTCAGTGCATGAGCGCGAGGGCGGGCGCCGGAGCCGGCCAGGGGCGGCACCCCGGCCGGGCGGGGGGAGCCGCAGGTGCCCGCCTCGGGCCCCCAGCTTCCAGCCCCCGGTCCCCCTGTTTTTTTTTTCCACCGCAGCTCGGGGTTGAATCGTCCTCGGGAATTCCCCATGACAGGGGTACCGGCCGCGGACGAGCTCCCCCGGCCGAGGGGCGGGGATGGGGGCGGCCGGGCCCGGGGCGCGGGAATGTGTTCGCGCGCGCCTTTGCCCCCGCGAGCGCGCGCACGCCTCTCAAGCTGCCCGGCGTGGCAGGTGTGTGAACTTCGGTCAGTCGCGGCTTCTGCCTGCGACCCCGACCTCGGCACCGGGTTGCTGGTGTGGCCGAGTGGCGCGCGCAAGCCCGCTTTGCCCCCTCGGCAGACGCTGTCGCACGTTCACCCATCGCCGGCCGGGGAGCCCTTTCCCCCCCCCCCCC
>NW_009242974.1:2728371-2733685 GCF_000388065.1 Fonticula alba
CCCCGGGGGGGAGGGCCGGGCCAGTGGTGTAGACGGACGAGACACTCCAGGCTGATCGCCCTTGGCCAGCTGGCGCCGGGGGCCGGACCGGGGGAGGCTCCCCTCGAGCATGGGAGCAGCAGCGTTGTCCCTGAGCCGACAGATCGAAGAGGCACCCTACCAGGTGCCCATGACCAGGGGCTCATTTCTGTACCCATCTCCTCCCCCCTGCCCCTCTTGCCCCCCCCCCCGCCCTCCTTTCGCGTCCCTGTTGCCTCCCCTGAGTTTGTCAGACCGATCGCCTGTGTCTGCCCATCCCCCTCCTTCGGACTCGTCTGTTCGTGACGACTTTCACTGGTCTTCTCTCCGCCGCCTCTCCTCTCTTGACGGCTCACTCTCCCCCATAGCCTCCCCCCCCATCCCCGCCCCGCCAGAACTCGTCTTCTGCATGGCATCTTGGCCCGATTTCCCCGTCACGCCATAGCCCTCCCCCTCCGCCGTACCTTGCCTTGATCCGTCCCGACGCATTCTGGACCTGATCTGGCTCGCCCGTTCTCCCGGCTGCAACTGAGAGTACCCCCCCACCGGGTGCTCCTCCCCCCCCTCCCCTCGCTGCCAGCCGCCCGCTCGATCACACTCCTCGCTTGACGCCCATCTCCACGAGCGGAGCCGCTTCCGGAAGTCGTTACTGCGCCCAGCCTCCTGCCCGGTGCCCGGCCCTTCGCTTCCCCCTCCCCTCCGAAGCCCCGAGCCCCTTCCCCACCCCCCGGCCATAGCCTCCTCATCTATGCCGTCTTCGCACCTCTGTCTCAGTACCTACACCCCCATCAGCAACCCCGTCTGCAGCAGCTGCCCTCGGGACCTCCCCCCGTCACAGCAGTCCTCCATCTACTTGTGTGGATCTGGCACCTTCGACAAGAGGCATCGCCAATCAATATTTTCGCGGCCCCCTACCTGTCTGCGGTGTTAAGCTACCCTACCGCTTCTCTTCGCGACTGGGTTCCCTCTGCCCTCTCTCGCGTCTCTCCTCCTCCTCCTCCTCCTCCTCCTCCTGCTCCGGCCCTTCCCCCTCCACCACCCCCTGCACACCATGAAGTATCTCGAGTTTGATTCCCTCGATCGAGTCAATGCCGACTTTGCTGGACGCCTCGACCTCGGTGGCGAAGCTCGCGTCACCTGTAAGATCGAAGCCTACAGCTGTGCGTGGCTTGCCCCTGCTCGTTTGGCCCTTTCCACTTGCTCGTTCTTCCCAGCGGATGCTGACCCCCCCCTCTGTCCCCCCCGTCTTTCCTGCTTCTCCTCCCAGGTAAAGCCGCTACGCAGGACAAAAGATTGTACAGAAGTCTAGAGTCAAGGTATAATCATGAAGCCACAGCCGTTGCTGCGGCGGCGGCGGCCGCTGCTGCCGCGTCGGCCACCCTCCCCGAGGGTGCTGAGCCGATTCCCATCGAGAACATCTCCCCGCTTGTGGGCGCTGCCTTCATCCAGAGTGGCTCCGCCGCCGAGGGATCCCCGGTTCTCAGCTTCTCTGAGGCACCAGCCTCGGGTGCTAATCCAATTGAGGATGGCGAGCTGTCGTGGGAGATGCGCGACCGCGCGGCTTGGGCTGCGGCCACCGCGGCTTTGTCCACCTCCACCGCCTTTGGGCCCTTGAGCCACCCGGACGGCCGGAAGATGCTTCATCGCCTGATTCTGGTTTTAAATGCTGCATACCCGGACTATGACTTCAGGTGCGTCTGCCCTTGGATTGTTTGTTTGTTTCTCTGCCCGATTCCCTTTGTTCTTGTCTTTCGCGAACCCCACCACGTGCATACATCCACGCATACATACGCCCTTCTTTGTCAAGCCGCGTCTGTGGGCACATCCACATGTTGGCTCAATGATTAACCCTTCCGGTTCCTCTGCCCCTTCCCTCCCGTTCTCCCACACTCCCGTTCTCCACCCAATCAGTGGGGTTCGCCCTGATCAGTTCACCAAGTTGGATGACCTGGAGCGGGTGCTCAACTCCCTGCAAATGGCCATCTCGCCGGAATCCTCCTTCTCCATTAGCTCCATCCTGCCGAATCTATCCCCCCCTGCCAGTGCAGCGGGCCAGGGAACCCTGTCTTTTGGCGGAAGCCAGGGCGCCGCCATGTCTGGAAATGGACTTTCCAGTGGGCCTCTCGTCTCACCGACCGGGGCCTCGACAGGCAGCAATGGAGCCTCGGATGGCGGTCGCTCCCTCGCCTCGTCAATCCCGATTGTCACGTCTACCAACAACCTGACCCCCTTCGGTGGCCACAGCCTGTTGGTGGTAACCCCGGGCACTCCGCCGGAGATCCCCCTCTCCGATGCGAGCCCATTCACTCGACTCTGTCTTGCATTGGATGAGGCCATCGGCCTGTCGGACTCGTGCGTTTCGGCCTCCTCGGGGCCTCCTCGGGGCCTCCTGATCCTTCCGCCTGGTTTGTTGCCCGTTTTACTGTGTTGTGCTAACCTCCTCGGACGGCATTTCCCATGCGCGTGCTTCTCCCTACTTCCTCCCACCACACTTAAAGGGAGATCTTCCTGTTCACGCCGGACCCCGATTCCGACCCATTGAGTGATCTGCAGCATGTCACCACCTGGTCTTATCACTACTTCTTCTACAGCAAGAAGAAGAAGCGTGTGGTATACTTGTCGGCCTTCTCGGAAAGGTACACAAGCCATCCCTCCCCCCCCCCTCCCCCCCGCTATCCTCCGCTATCCTCGGCCAAAATGCTTTTCCTCCTTTTGAGCGCCGCGACTAACACCATCCCCCACCCCGTCCTCCTCCCGTTACTATGTTCCTGTGTGTGTCTCTCCCTCTCTCTCTGCACCCTCTTCTTCAGCCTGTTGGTCAAGTCGGCCCCGCGTGACGTTGATCTTGGTGATTCGGACCTGGATGTCGACTTTGACATGGATGAGGATGATTTCCCCACCTACTCCTCGGCCGATCACAGCTCCCAGGGCCTGCCCCACCATCACCACCATCACCACCACTCGGACCGCGATCATGGGAGCGGCAATGGCGGCTCGGCCCCAGGCGGATTCCGATATGCGCCAAATGGCCGGGGAAGTGGAAGTTACGGCTCCGGCAGCGGTACTGGCCAAGCTGGCGTGTCTGCCTTTGGGTCCTACTCAGGAAATGCCAGCGGCGCCGCTGCTACTGGCGGTGGCCACATGCACTCATTTTCCTTCTCCTCGCATTCGCTTCCGAGCGACATGCCTCCGCTGCTCCCGTCAATGCAGCCCGATCGCAATGGGGCGCTCTGGCGCGGAACCGAGGATGCCGGCATGACTGGCCATCACTCAAGTCAACAGCAGCAGCAGCAGCAGCACCACCACCACCGTCCTCGCTCGGGCACGGTGTTCGGCTTTTCCTCCACTGGGCCGCTTGTCCACAATGGTGGCAGTGGCGGGGACACACGTCTCTGCACTGGTGCCCCGCCCTCACCACCACCCGTTTCCCTGCCACCAGGCGGGAGGAAGCCACGAAGCAGTAGTTTCGGTCGACCTACTGGCCGTGCGGCCGTCGGCAAGTCCACTGCGCGCCTTAACAATGGCGCGCCGACGGCGGGCTTCAGCGCCGGTGCCGGCCGTGATCGGTCCAGTCCGGCTCCCTGCGATGACCCGATGTCTGCCGCACTTGTTCCCTCCCGCTGAGAGGAGTAACACCCAGGTGTTTACAGCCACCCACCAGTTTGGGTGTGTGTGTGTGTGTGTGTGTGTGTGTGTGTGTGTGCGCATGGCACATGTGTCTGTCATTTTAAATGGCCAAAGATATACTGCCATGTGGTCTCCCTCCCCCTTTCCCTCCCCCCCCCCTCTCTTCCCCCTTCTGGCTATTCGTGTGTGCTGATGTTTAGCCGCGCGCCTGGGACCATTTCCGAACCTGCGATACGGGCCCGCCCAGCTGGTGTGTATAGATCGCCATTTCTCTCGTCTCCTCATTGAGAGGAGGAGGGGGTTTATTTGAAAAAGTGCAAAATGGAAGCGTTTCCTCGAGAAAATGAAATACACAAAAGCCTTTCGGTCCACAGCCCTTGGGTTTTTTCCTTGCTCTCCTTCACAAGAGGAGTGCACTCGCTTCTCTGGTGTCAGGAAATTTTTTGTATTAGTTTTTTTTCGGGGGGTGGGGTGGGCCCCAAGGGGAGTCGGCGCGGCCGAGGAATAATGTACAACATGGTGTGACCATCGTAGGGGTGTCCTCCTCTCTTGCTTATCCTACACATGGGCTGTGTCTCATGTTGTGCCGACACTTCATGCAGCATGATGGTTCTCCTGTCGGGGTGTCTCTGGGCGGGAGGGAAGGAGGGGCAGAGGGCGGTGCTGCATTTCGACACAGCAAGCGGCGCGGATGAAGAGGAAGGATGGAGTAAGGGGAGAGGAGGGACCGGCAGTCTGCAGTGAAGCATACCACCCCTCATCCGAAGGCAAGCTCGAAAGCGATCCACACAACATTCAGAATGATGAGAGGGACTGGGCCCGGAGAGTGATTGGGTGGGTCGGAGAGCCGGCCGGTGAGCGCGAAGCAGGGGGAATTGTGACAGCATGGAGAGCAAGGGCGACAGAGCAGGAGGGAAGAGGGGGGGGGGTAGGACATGACGAACACTTGAGCAGGGTCTGCACCGAGGCAATCAAACGGATGATCTGCAGTTTCAGTGGGCCCGGCGACTTGGTGTCCTGACTGTTCAGGCCAAAGGCATCGTCCCCGGCGGTGAGATTCGGACCGGCGCCAACCTGAACTGACCGTGTGCCCCACCCAACTATGGCAACCGGAGGGGAGGGGGTTGTCAATGGCCGGAGTGTGAGTCAATATGCTGGGGCTGCCATTCGATGCTACAAGTGACACCTGGCAGCCACTGAACGCACTGCGAGCAAGGAAGCGATCCTCATTTAGCACGGCCACTGCGTTGACAAACAGCAGACACGCCTTGAACAAGTGTCCCAACGAGAAGCCCATGGAGACGAGATGCGACTACCGGTTCGCGGTGGCTCGGGAGTGCAACAGCCAGACTGTCAAGGAGGAGGAAGGGGAGGAGGAGGAGGAGGAGGAGGAAGGGGAGGAGGAGAAGGAGGGGACAAGATGATGTTCCTGGTTAATTGCTGGAGCATCGCGGGGCAGATATGCCAGTGAACACTACGGGCTGCCAGTTGGACATCAGTCAGCTGGCGTTGATGGAGTTGAGAAGAGCCGACGCACGAAACAAAGGGCAGGAGAGAGGAAAAGAAGGAGGCCGGAGTTTCTGCTTCTGACAGACAGGAGGGAGATGTCCACAGGCGAGATGTGCAGGTGTGTGCGTGTGTGCTTTGAGGAGGGGCAGCACACAGCTGG
>NW_009242974.1:2733737-2754332 GCF_000388065.1 Fonticula alba
GGGGGGGGGGGAGGGGGGGTGAAAGAGGAGAAGAGGGGAGGGATGCTGGCACCGGCATCGGAGGGATGCGTCTGCCAGGCGGGGGGCCCTTGGGCTCTGCAACATTGGTGGAGAATCCACGTGAAATGCACCCGCCGTGTGGACGAGGAGGGGGGAGGGAGCAGGATGAAAACTCCCTTGCCAAAACGAGTATAATTACCCTCCAGCGGCCCATCCCCTCCTTCCCCTGTATTCAGCCGCCAGTGCCCGATTCGTGCCCCCCCCCCCCCCCCTGCACACAAAGATCGGCTAGAGAGCGAAGCCCCCCGTATGCAGCCGCGTGCCTGTCCAGTCCCCCTCTTACTTTTCGCCTGGAGCAAGGGGTGTAGCCCCACCACTTGCTCGCCTTGAGGCCATGGGCTCGCGGCGAAGAAGACTGTCTTACACTGACACACACACACACACACACGCACACACAGAAAAAGGCGAAGGTAGGGAGTTCGGCATCCAGGAAGACAGGCCAAAACGAGCCGAGAGCTTCGCGTGATCGATGGCAGAGCGTGTCACATGAAATATGTCACCTTCGCAGGCAGCTGTGGAAGTGCCGGCGGATATGCGGCGATGTACATTGGCAGATCTATATTTCGGGCAGCGCAGGATGCGGAGGGACGGAGGTGGTGTGAGGAAGAAAGAGAGGCAACAAAGACCACTGCCGGTCCAGCCAGGCATCCTTGCCTTCCATGCCAAGGGGCAGTGCGCCAGGGAGGCTCTCGAGGGAGACCGGGGTCGGGGGAGCACAGCCAGGAAAGGGGAAAGGGGAGATAGCAGTGAGCGGGAGGGGAGAGGCGGTGTCTCACCGCTTGGCGGCAGAGCGCTTGCCCTTGCGGGCACCACCGCGGGCTGAGCCGGGACCCTTGCCACCCTTGCCGGCCCCGGCAGGGGGAGCCTTCTGGCTCATGCGGTTGCCACGCTTACCAGTGTTCTTGGGGTGAATGCCGAGGCGCTGGGCCGCATCGGCACTGACGCCACGGACACTGGCGAAAGGCATGCGCGGAGCGGCCACCGACTCAGAGTCACTGCCAGCCTCGACCGAGGTCGGGCGGCGCGCGTTGCGAGCGGCCGGCATAGCACCGCGGGCGAAGGTGGCACCACGTGTAGCCTGCGCGGCCGCGGTGCCAGCAACGGCCGCAGCCGCCATGGCACCCGTCGCACGCATATGCATGTGATGCTCTTCCGAATCGAAGTCGGAGTCAGTCAACCACGGATCGTCCTTGTCACGCTTGCCACTGACGCCATCCTCCACACCATCCTCCGTGAGGCCAAGGAGATGGGCAGTTTCGCGCTCGGCCCGAGTCAGGGGCATGGTGTCGAAGAAGGCCTCGATCTCGCGCTGGCGGCGCTCGGCAGGGCTTTCCTCGGTGTCCGACCCGTCCGCCACATGGTCAGAGTCGACGTCACCCTTGGCCAGGGAGGCTTCAAGCTTGCCAAGGTCGACCCCGGTATCGCGTTGGAACTGAGCGAGCATGGAATCCAGCGACTCATCCCCATCATCAGACACCTCGATGTCCGAGTCGTCGGAGAAGGTCAGCACAATTCGATTACCCCCGGACTTGGCCCGGTCCTTGGCCGCATTGCCGAGAATTTCCTGCAGATCATAGGTACCGGAGACTGGCTGCTCCGGGTCAAGTAGGTGGTCCACCTGGGCATAGCGATCACCCAAGTTGGCAGCATTGTTTTTGGATGCGCCACCGGTTGTGGCCGCGGCGGCGGCGGCGGCGGCGGTGGTGGCGGCGAGCGAGCCCGTTCTGGCGGCGCCAAGCTGCTGGAGAAGGCCACGGTCACTCGTTGGCTCATAGGGGACCACTGGAATGTCGGACACCTCGCGCGACTTGGCCGAGATGTTTCGAACATGGTCGCCCGGCTTCTGGCCGCTGAGCTTCTTCTTGTAGCGCTCGATGGTGTCGGCGTTCTCCTCGGGCGTCCAGCCGAGCGGCTGATTCTTGCGGATGGCGTCCTGTTTTGCCGCCCCCCCCCCCACAGTAAGAGAAGGATGGCGAGGGAATGATTAGCCACGGGACAGGGTAGGAGAGGGGAAGAGGAGGGAAAGAGAGAAGAGCCCAGGGATAGGGGCAAAGCAGGAAGGAAGCGACAAAGGAGGGCGCGAAGGGGGGGGGGGGGCGGCGGGAAGAAGAGACAATGCCTCATACCTGGATGGCCTGTGCCAGGGCTCGATCCTTGCGACCGATGAAGGAGGTCACTCGGCCGGTGCGCCCAGCGCGACCGGTACGCCCGGCCCGGTGGATGAAGTCCACCCCGCTGGCCGGGAAATCATAGAGAACCACATGGGTGGCGGCAAGGGTGTCGAGACCGCGCGAGGCGATGTCCGTGCACACCATGCCAGCCACCTCGCCGCGGGCGAAGGAGTCGACTCGCCGGGCGCGCTCCTCCAGCAGAAGGTCACCATGGACCTCGGCAAAGGGAAGCTTCCGGTCGTTGATCAGGAAGTGGGACAGGGCATTGCACCCCTTGAGGGTGTTACAGAAGATGAGGAACCGATCGTCCGGATGCTGCTTCAGCAGGCCCAGCAGCTGGTCGTGTTTGGAGCTCCCATGTCCGGTGATCGGGACAAAGGAGTAGTGCAGCCGCGGGAGGGACTTGTGCAGGGTGTCCGTGGTGACGTGTTCCACCTCATCGCCCTTGGGTGCATTGGCGGGACTGGCGCTCGTCGAGTTGGAGGCGGTCGCATTCTTGGTCTTGGCCGCCTTGGCAGGCTCGGGTTTGGTGTCGCCGGGCTTGGGCCCGGTGAGCGAGCGATTGGTGGTGAAGTGCTTGCGAATCAGTTCGTCAACATGCTTCGGCAGGGTGGCCGTGACGGCGATGAACTGGAACGGCCGGGGGGTGGTCTTGCGATGCTGGATGCCGCGCATGTGAGAATGTCAATGGCCGAGCTACACCGATGGAGGAAGGGGGAGGCATCGCAGTGGGGACGCACGCGAACGGACAGGAGGATGGAATTGAGATCCTCCTCGAATCCCTGGGAAAAAAGGGAATCCGCTTCGTCGAGGATGACAAAGCGAATGTCCGCGAAGGAGAGGAGCCCTGCAGAATGGGAAAGACGGGGGAAGCAATGTCAGCCGGCGGGTAAGTAGCACAGCAAGGAGAAGTAGCCGAGTGAAAAAGGATGAAGCCAGGAGGAGGAACGACGCACCGCGCTTCCGGTAGTCCAGCAACTTTGCCGGAGTTGACACGATGATGTCAACAGGACGCGAATTGAGTGACCGCCGGTGGTTGGCGATCGGCTGGCCGGCCAGCCCGGTGACCGTGAGTCGCGCATGGAGGGACAGTTCCTTGGCCACTTTCTGTTCGAGCCGGTGCGCGTCCATGCATCTTGCGGGGTCAGTGGGAGGATCATGCCCAGTGCGCCACGATTGCTGCCGGCACTGTGGAGCAAGGGAGAGAGGGAAGAAAGAAAAAAAAACATGTCCAAACGTACGGTGACCTGGAGGACAAGTTCGCGACTGGGAACCAAAATGACCGCGCGGGGGCGACCCTTCAGACGAAGATCAGGCAGGGTGACCAGCGGCGAGTTTAGCAGCGCCGCATGCTCCTCAGTCAGCTGCGTGGGATCCAGCTCGTCCAGATCGAGAGGCCCAGCGGCGTCACCATGGAGCTCCCGGCGCAGGGCATCAACACCACGCTGGTAAAGCTCCTCCTCATTGCGAAGCTGCTGGAAGATGGGCAGCAGATAGGACAGGGTCTTGCCGCTGCCTGCGTTGAGCAAGGTCAGAGGGAGGGAGGGAGAGAGAGCAGGGGGAGGAGAAGGGGGGAAGCGGGGGGACGCACCGGTTTCGGCGGCGACAATCAGGTGCTTTTGCGGTTGGATCTGGAGCGTATGCTCGGGAGAGAGGTTCATGCCCTTGGCAAGTACATCGAGCAAGGAAAGCTGCGAAGCGCCGCCGGTCGATGTTTCCGCGGATTTGTCGCTGTCGACATCGTCGGAGGAGGTGGCCGCGGGAGAGGCAGCCAGCACCGGGAGGTAGGGCTCACTGGCGAGGATCGAGGGGATTGCGGAGCGCTGAACCGGCAGCGGGGGCGCTCGGTCGCTGATTCCAACGCCCTTGTACAGGCCGTCCAGGATCTCCGGACGAAGGCCCATCGAGTGGAAGTGCCGGGAAACTCCGGACATGATGGCCGCAGCGGCGGCGGGGCGGGCTGAAAGAAGAGCCGTCCGGCCGGCCGCCAGCCGCGGCGCGGTGGCCAGTGTCCGAACAAGTCGGAACATTCCGGGGGAGGATGGAAGAGGGAGGGGGGGGGGGCGGAGCGCACAGGAAAAGGGGGATAAGGGGGGGGGGGAAGGGCAGGGTGGAAGGGGGAGGGGGGGAGGAGAGCGGGGCGCGATGATCACTTTTTTGTCGTGGGGACTTGGCCCCGGGCCCACTAAAGCAACCTCTCCAGGGTGTAGATTCCATCCGGGAGCCGAGGCAACGCGGATCGGCGTCAGCCGGCAACACGGCATGTGAGCCCGTGGCACGTGGCATCAGTGATCGGGTCGCGCCCCCTTTTCCCGGGCCCCAAATGCCACCGCACCCACTGATCGATTTCGGCCGTCGTTGTGCGTGCGTGGATGCGTGGATGCGTGCGTGCGTGCGTGCGTGCGTGGACGCGTGCGTGCGTGTGCGTGTCCGGTGTGTCTGGGACCACAGCCAAATCAGTGCAGTCTTATCCAGCACACTGTTCCCGGAGCTGGTGGTATTTGCTGGCGGGTCGGGACGCATGGTGGCGGTGGCGTGTCTATTTTCTTCGTCAAATGCCCTAGATCTGGTCATAATCGAGCAGTTGACCAACGAGGTCTATATGGTCCAGCCTCCGGACATTGATCACCCGGAAAGGGGCATTGCTGAGGGCAAGGGCCGAGTTTGATCGGGCGAGGGTGAATACATGGGCTTTCTCAGCCAGGCAGTCAATGAGACGCGACTGGCACTCGGGTTCCGACAGCTCGGCAATGTCCGTCGCGCCAGCTAGCCACAGGAGGGGCTGGTCCGGGGCGGAGAGGGGGAGGGGGGGGGAGGGGGGTGTCAGAAAGCTGGGAAGGATTTGAACTCGCGCGTAAATGCCCCCGCCCTGAAAAAGAGGAGAGGCGACTTACCTTCGTTGTCAGGGTGACAACCTGAGTGGCAGAGCCATCAAGCAACTGCACATCGAGCTCAGCCGCGTTGGACTCATTCACCAGTCGCAAGCGACCGATGACGGTGATGACCACAGCATGAACTTCCGGTTGGGAGGAGCTGGTCACCTCGGCCGCACATTCAAGCGGAATGGGAGCCGGGCGGCTGATCGCAAGTGAATAATCATCCCGGAGGGGCTGCATCAGGTGCATGGGCTTTTGAGAAGCCGCAAGGTGTGGCGAGTCTGTCAGCGGCGAGGAAAGCAAGTCCACCACGGTTGCTGCTGGCGGATGCATCGCCCTGCCAGGAGTGGATGGAACGACAGCTGGGCTGGATACGCCGCGGGCCGGGGTTGATGGGACATTGGTCGGATTCGGCGGGACAGCGCTCCTCGACGCGGCAGGAGCCGCCCCTCGGGCAAAGGGTGCGGTGGAGTCCAGCTCCACCATCGTATCCACCTGTGGGATGGCCGAATGAACGATGGGCACTTCTTTGACGCCAGCAGCGACTCGACGCTTGCTGGAGGGCAGGAGAGCAGCGGACACCGGCACTTGGGGTCAGCTCGATGAGGTGCAGCGGGGGGAGAGGGGGGAGAAGAAAGGGAGGAAAGAAAGATGCTCCACCGTTTCCACCTGCATGGCCGGATGTGGATGTGCGCACTTGAGTTCGGCCTCGGTTCTTTGGATGAAGAGCACATCCTCCGAGGGAGTTTTGGTTGTCGGCTGGAAGGGCGGGATGTAGAGAACCCGCATGGAGGTGGGCTCCACGAGCAACAGGCAATTTGGCTCGGACAATTGGGCGTCCACAGTGAGGGGCGAGTGAAAAGTCCCAGCACTGAAGGACAGAGCGGGGGCGCGCTTGCGTGTGGCCTTGCCAGCGCCCCCCGGGGGGGCTGTCGGAGGTGGCACCCGGGGCTTCCGGTTCCGGTGGGTCCGGTGAACATACTGACCGCCATCGGGGTGGAAGGGACAAATGCAAAGGGGATTTTGGATGAGGACCTTGGATCCCGGGCGAAGGGTCACCGCTCGGACGCCAGCAACCGGGGCCAGCTCCATGGCCGCCAGGCGCAGAGTGCCAGCCGACAGGAGCAGCCGGTGCGTGGACTGGCCCACATACTCCTTGGGATTGTCATCCGGCCGGGACGATGGGCCATCAGCAGGGGGGCCGTCGCCTTCAACAACCTCGGCGGCGGCTGCCCCGCCAGGTCGCCTGCCAAGCCGCCCTGGGGTGTCTTCATCCTCGTCGTCTGATGAGCCCTGGCCACCGAGACCCTCGATCCAGCGAACTGCACGTCGCATGGGGAGTGTCAGTATGAGCAGGGGGAGGGTGCGGTAGAATGATCTGCTTTCATACCCTCCTTCGATAGCCGGGAATCGATGCGATCCACTTGCTGCACCAAGGACGAGGAGATGTCATCACAGCGGAGGACCTCCAAAAGGAAGGTCCCGGGCAGGACGGACCCCCGACCGGGATGGGGGGTTCCAGCCGGCCGTGAAGCAGCATTTATTCCATTCAATGCCTCGGTCAGGCGCCGATCTTGGGCCGAGCCGATGGTCTTGGCCAGGGGTTCGGCGAGCAGGCTCCGAGCAAGGTGCAGGGCCCCCGATGCACCACGGGGATTGGACCTCCGGGCGCTGGCGGACCATGAATCAATCGGCCACCGGGGACCGCGAATGCTCGAATCCGGCGAATGGAAGCCAAACAGACCGAGAGACTTCTGAAAGGCGGCCCCGGTGGTGTCGACCGAGGATCCTTGCTCGGGGGGCTGCGAGGCGACACTCGCGATCCAGGCCGGAGATGGCTGATCTGACAGACGAAGGCCCTCCGCCAGGAAGGCTGAGAACAGCTGAGTCGCGTCGCCCATCACCAGAGTGATGGCTTTCGCGAGGCCTTTGGAGGAGGTCAAAGGAGTGGGGAGGGGGGGAGAAGGGGGGAAGACGAGGGACGCGGCGGAAGGAGGTTGTGGGGAACAAGGGGCGGGGGAGGGAACGAGGGAGCACTTTCCTGCGCTTCTGAGGGGGCAAGTCTCGGGGGGGTGGGTTCCCCATTGATGGGGGGGAAGGGGGGGGGGGGCCGGTGGCGCGATCGTCTCGGCTGGACATCCGCCGACCGGAGGCCTCGATGGCGTGGGCACCTGCAGCCGATGTCCCTCCCTCCTTGGGCCGGCGCGATCCCTCAACTGCCGATGTACCGGCGGTCTCGTTCATCGCCGAGGGGTACCCCCCGTGAAGGCTTCTGCGCTGGCTACGGCCGAGCCCCGTCCGCTCTGGGTCGGAGACAGTGGGCCGGCTCTCGGGGCCCGGCTCGGTTCGGTGGGCTAGCGAGTTGCCGGCCGGCGTGGAAACCATCATGCTCATCCTTGAGTGACCGGCCCCGGGGCCTGGTGCTTCCTCGGCGCGCCAGCCAAACGCCCGCGCCCGCCCGCCTGTATAATCCACACGCACACCAGACGAGCGCGAGCACGCACGCACGCCGGACACCACCCCATCCTCCACCTGTTTCTCCTTCCTTCTTTCCCTCCCTCTATCGCCTTCCCCCTCTCTCTCCCCTCCCTCTATCGCCTTCCCCCTCTCTCTTCCCGGTCTCTCGCCTCGCCAACGCCCTTGCCTACAAGCCCGGACCATGTCCCTCCTGCCGGGTCCTCTTGGCCAAACATCCGGCGGCCGGCAGACTGCTCGGCTGTATAGCCCTCCGGGTCCGCGGGAGCCCGGATCCCCGGTGCCAGTGGTCCAGCTCTTTGCCAAGCCGGCCGACCTGGATGCTCTGGCCGAGCATGTTCGCCGGTGTCCAAGCGATCGCTCCGCCGCCCTGGAGCAGCTTCGGTTGCTGTTGGACTCGAGCTTTTTCGGCCGGCGAAACCCCTCCTCCTCGCAGTCCTCCGACCTGTCTTCCAGCCCTGCCGGGCAGCTGGCCATCCCGGATGTGCAACCGCGCGACATGCAGCCCACACCCTCCGGGGTGCCAACTCGCATGCAGCAGCTCCTGCTTCGTTTCGCAGCGCGAGTGCGTCCCCCCCCCCCCCCCTGAGTCTCTCTCTCTCTCTCTCTCCCTCGTTGCTTAAACAGCCCCTTCTTTCGTGAGCCCCCCTCCCCTTCGTGTCTGACATGCTGTCCCTTTCCCCTGCCGCGCATTTTCTTTCTTCCTTCCTCTCTATCTCTCTGCCTGCCTCTCCGCCGGTTCCTGCCTCTCTTCGACTCCCCATCGGAAAGCTCGTTCTCTTGACGCCGCTGTCACTGGCGGAAATCGAGGCGGCCGGCCCGGACGTCGCTCAATACCATGTGATGCGAGAGCTGCTGCGGCGCAAGAACCAGGCCGACAGCCTCCAGTCCCCATCTGGGGCGGCCTCGGCCGATGTTCTCCCGGTGGACGGTGCCTTTTGCACGGTGATGGTACTGCGTTGGCTGCTGCGGCACTTCAGCCGGCGCACAGCCAGCCCAGCTGGCAACACGGCCGGAAGTGGAGGCAACACTGCCGCCGGCGGTGGTGGCGGTAGTGGCAGCAGCGCCAGTGTCAGTGGCCTTGCGAGTAGCGGCCCGGGCATCTGGCTCGCGCACCAGGAGGCTGCTCGTCTGGAGCCCCATCCGGCCGTCCCTCCCCCGGGGAGTCTCTTTTCCACCGGGTCGCTTACTTTCCCCGGGAAGGTGGCCATCCTGACCGATCTCGGTTTGCCCGAAAGTCCGGCGCTCTGTATGGATCTGTTGTTTGATCTGCTGACCGGGGTGCGTCCTTGGATTTGCAAGGGCTTTGGTGCTCTCTATCCCTGGTTGCTGTTGCTGTGGGGGTTTCTTTCCTTCCCCCTCGGCCTGCCTGTCCCCTCTCTCAAACCAAGCCTCCCCGCATGCGAATTGACCTCTCCTCTGCTCGCTCGGCCGTCTGCCTCACTGCCCTGTGTCCAGACTCGCCTCGATCGCCACCTCTTCAGCGAGCACTTTGGTGATGAGGTGGCCTTCGAGCGCTTCCGCCTGGCTTCATTCCTGGATCTGCTTCGTGGACTGTTCAGTGAGCTCGCCGCCACTGGTGATCGAAATTTGCTGCCACTGGCTCGTCGGGCAGCGGAGCAGGCTCTGGCCCTGGCCACGCGTCTGCCCGCTGGGCTGGAATGTCCCGACGCATTGTCGGCTCTGACGACTTCCCTGCATCGGGCAGTGGTGGCGCTGGAAAGTGCACCTCTGCCGGCCTCCACTGCTCCATGCTTGGAGGGGGATTTTGTGTCGTCCTTTCCGGAGTTCCGCTGCCCCCTTGCACATGATGGCGATGCTGCCGGCCCGGCATCGGGCTCTCTGGCGGCGGGTCCCTTCTTTGTCAATGACGAAAAGGCCATGGTCGTCGATGCCCAGGAGCCTCGGCCCGCGGAGGAACACTTTGGCCTGTGGTCTGCAGGGGCTCTGCTGCCCTTTTTGCCTCTGCCGGGAGCCGTTCGGGCGCGACTTGGCGCCCGCCGGCCGGGACTCCCACGGATCCTGCGCGACTTGGGGGACTTTTCACCGGAAGAGATGGAGTTCCCGATGCCGGCCCTTCGAGCGGGCAAGGCCACCGCCCGGCAGTCCCGAGCTCGGGGCTCGAAGGAGCCTCTGACGTCTCGGTCTCCCGGGAACAGCACCTCGGCTGACCAAGAGGCCGGCGCTGAGACCGGGCCCACCGGTGTCCCTTCGATCACCCTTCCCCCGGCCCCGGCCCCGGCCCCGGCCCCGGTCTTGCCCTCAGTGCCAGTGCTCCCTCCGGTTCCGATGTTGCCCCCGGCCCCGGTGCCCGTGCCGAGTGAGAGACCCGAGTCTGGGGGTGGCCCGGTGTCGGCCCCGGCCCCGGCCCCGGCCCCGGCCCCGGCCCCGGCCCCGGCGCCCGGCGGTTCGCTCATCGACGCGGCACGCGCCCATGAGGATGGCATTGTCGGAGTCCTACGCCAAGCCGTGCGGGACCCATCGCTGCTGGATCTGCAAACCAAACTCTGCAAGATGTGGACCCTGATCAGCGATCACAATCGCATCCGCAAGGTTCTGGACGTGGTGCAGTACATTGAATTCCTTCAAGCCCTGCTGAATGAGCCCTTCCTTTCCAGCCAAACGGTATTGCCATTCGATTTGCTGGCAGCCGGCGCCTTCCGGGCGGATGCAATTGCTGCTGGACATGCGGCTGGGCTTCCGCAGCTTCCCAGTGCCCCGGGGGCCAACCCATCAGCCGCGGCAGCCGATGGTGGTGAAGCCACCGGCGGATCGCCCCCCGGCCAGTCGGCCACCGGTTCCGGCTCGACTCCCGGGTCGCCAGCCACGACGGTCACATCGGTCGATGCTGACGCCCTCGCGCGGTATGTCCAATTTGTGGATACCTTCCGCCAGGAGTCGCCGGTGACTCGGCGCCGGAGGCGCATGCGTCTTGGCTTTGCCGTGGTCGAGCAGCTGCCTCAGCGCGTGGTCAAGCACATTTGCATGGTGCTTCCCTTCCCCCCGCCGCGGGTGTATGTGCGTCCTTCTCTCGGCATGCCCATGTGCTTGGGCTTCCCTGTTGGCGCCCCCCCCCCCCCCCCCCCTCCCCCCTGGCCCCAAGTCGACATGGGCCCTTTTAGATGCACATGTGGCGATGCCCCGCGCCTTGCCCTCCCCTCTCCCCCTCCGCCACATGTCACTGACACTCTTCCATCCTGAAAGGCTGATCTACTGGCTCTCTCTTGTGGCCGCGCAGCAAGTATGATTGCTGCCTCTCTTGTGGAATTGCGGCCGCCGACGCGGCAGCTTCTGCCGGAGAGTGAACCCGGTGCCGGGGCGCTGGCCGAAATTCTTGGCGGCATGCGGGACCTCCGAAGCATCCTGGCCCGTCTAAACCAAACCCTCGCTCCTCCTGCGGGTGGTCCAGCCGAAAGCCCCGCGCGGCCCGTTTTTGCCCAGTGGTTCTTGCTGGCAACAGCCAGGTGGGTCCGCCAGCGTGACCATCAGCCGGCGTGTCGCGTGCCGCGCTTTGATGCACTGGATCGTGTGGTGACCGCGGCCGGGGCCCTTCGCAGTGGGGTGTCCCCGGCTGCGGCTACGGCTGCGGCTGCGGCTGCGGCTGCGTCTCCGACCGACCCGCAGGATCCGGAGATGTCCTTGATTTTGGCCGCCGAGGAGGCATCTGCCTCGAGTGGCGGGTTCTTCCCGGTGGTGGATGGTCTCCGGGCAATTGCCCACAGCCTCCTTCGATGGCTGGTTTTCCAGCTGGATGACTTCCCGGCTGCCGTGCTGGAGCGCGCTCTTCCGGCGGACCGGCGTCTGGTGGCCGAGGCTTCCACCGGCCCGGTGGGCACCGACACCGGGGCGCTTCCCCTGTTGGCGGGGCTTGGCCTGCTGTCCGAGCGACTGCCCGCGCCATTGGCCCCGAGCGAGGCCACTCTGGGGCGTTTGCGCGGTCGGCGTCTCTTCCTCGTGGCACAGCCGCTGCTCGAGTCTCTGGATCCGCGCGTGGGGCTGGTTTTCTGGATGCTCCTTTGCTCGCTGTGCAGCCGGACTGCCTTTGAGACGCGGCGTCTGGCCACCGGTCGCGTGTCCGGGTCATCGCCCGGGGCCGGGGCCGCGGGCGCTGGCGGCTGTGTTTCCCCGGGTGCCGGGGGCCTTGCCGAGTTGCTCGGTGGCCGGGGCCGGCATCGGTTGGACACCTTCACCGATCCGGCTGCCTCATGTGGTTCCTTGTCGGTCCTCTGCTTGGATCTGGAGCAACTGCGTGAATCCGGTGACCCACTTGACCCGGCTGCCATGGTGCCAGATGTGCCCGGCTTGCGTGGGTGTTCGACTCTTCTTCATCGAGTTGGTCGGTTTGCCGACCGGCAGCTGGCCGCTTCGCTGGCGGTGAGACCGCTTGTCGCAGTGCGTTTGACCAACGATTGCGTGGTCTTTTGTCCCTGTCTGAGGGACGGGGCGAGGAGGATATCCCTCTCTCTCTCTCTCTCTCTCTCTCTCTCTCTCTCTCGAGGCTGACCATTTTCATCTTCAAACTCCCGATCGCCTTCGAGCAGGTTGATGCACTGGCGCATTTCATCGTGGACGCGGGTCGGTATTGGCTCGTTCCGGCCCTTCAGGCACTCCACCAGGCTCGCCCCATGCCACCCCGGCCACGCTCCCTTGGCCTGTCGTTTGACACCGAGCTGCAATTGGCCTTCTCAGCCGCTTACATGGAGCTCTATCACCAGACTGGCCAATCGGCCGAGGTGATCCGGTATGGCGAATTCCCCCTCCCCCTCCTGCCCCGTGCCCCCTCCCGCCCCCCTCCCCTCTCTTCATCGTGCACTCACCGGTATGCTGCTTTGCGCCATGCTAACCTGTCCAATGAAGCACCTTCGCCAACTCCGGGATTGGGGACGTTCTGCTGGCCGACGCGATTGGCATCGGTCCAGGTGCCACACGAGTAGCCCTGCCGCAGATTGATGCTCTGTTGGAGGATATCTGCCCGGATGCAAGCGCCGGCTTCGCCGCACTGGCAGCCCTGCGTCGGCGCCAGGTGGCCGAAGTTGCCGGCCCCGGCGCGCCGGCCGCCCCAGTGTACGGGTCGATTCGCCAATTGCTGGATGAGGGTCTTTCGCTGTTGGCTCGGCGGGCCGTGCGTAGCCTCGTCGAAGCATCCCCCTTCGCTGGGGAATTGAACCGGCCCCAGGGGGCTTGTGCAGCTGCCTTGGCCGCAGTCACTCCCCTGCCTGGGGACCATCCCCTGGCCGCGGCATCGCTGCTGGACCTGCAGCCGGCCGCCGGTGCGGTGGTCTATGCCCCGGGGCTGCTGGGCCCGGATTTGGGCGACACGGCCTTCCGGGCTGAGCCTGGCTCCTCGTTGGCTCGGTATGGGCCAAATTCCGGTCCCCTGCCGGCGCCTGTGGCCCAATCCGAGGAGCGTCTTCTGTTGCTGGTCGCCAGCGAGGCACTGGCACCGCGCTTGGCGGCGACACACGAGTTCCATGTGCTCTTGATTCATCGTCTCGTGGTGGCTCTGGTCGCGGAACGGCGTGCGTGTGCCCTCCTGCCCATCTCTCCCTCGGTCTTTCTCTCTCTCTCTCTCTCCCTGCCTTTGTCTCTGTGTCCTGGTGACAGGCATCCGATGCATTTACTGACTCCCTGTCGGCCTGGTGGGTGTGTTTGCAGGGCATGCGGTTGCGGCACTCGTCTGCCAGCTGATTCCGCTGGAGTTCGGCCACCTCTTCCATCCGATCCTCGAGGCGGCACCCGCAGCCGTGGCCCGGTTTTCGGATTTACTGGCTGGCCCGAACTTTCTCCGACCCAGCCTCGGTCACTCGCTCGAGGAGCTTATCCATTTCTCGTGGGAGCCACGCTTGCTGCAGTCCCTGGCAGGTGCGCTGTTGCTTCGCTGCCCCTCTCGTCTCCCTGCCGGCCCTTCCCCTGTCTTGCGATCATCTTGTGCGAGCGGCCCCTTTGCCCTTGACTGACCTTCTCTCTCTCTCTCTCTCCTCCTCCCACTCCTGATCCCGATATCGCCGTTAGGCATCATCAAGCACCAGGGCCCAGCCGGATCGACTCACCCATCCTTCACACGTGTGTCCGAGGCAATCGCTCGCCGGCCGGTGCTCATCCCCCAACACCGAAAGGCCCTGTTGGCTGGAGAGCTCCTGCGGACCATTTGCTCGTCCTCCCGCGTCCGAGATCAGCTCTCCGGGCAGCTTGTCGCTCGACAGCAGCTTGTCGATGGATTTGAGACGGCACCCAAGCATGAGCTTGCCTTCCTTGCCTGGGATTAACCCCCCCCCCCCCCCGCCCTGGGAAGGTCGCCTGGGGGGAGGGGTTTGGCGCCCGGGGACCCTGCCTTTGACACATGCAATAGACTTCCACATCCCTGGTTTGGCACTCAGATCGGATTTCGAGGGAGCACATTCAATGTGGGTTGTGTGAGTGTTTTTTTTTTGCACCCCAAAGAGGAGGAGGCAGAGGAGGGGGAAGGGGAGAAGAGGGGAAAAGACACGGGAAAGGAGGTGGCGCGCCGCCCCTTACGGGGCCAGATGGTCAACACGGCGAGCACGGAGCCGGAGCTGAGGCGTGACATCCTTGCTGTCATCATCATCGCCATCCACAGGGGCAGGGCTTAGCCAAACCTCCAGCTCAATGGCGTGCGCGTTCTCCTCCCCCGGGGGGAGAAGTAGCACACCATGCTTCAGCCAATGGGCAGCCTCGGCAAGTGGGGAATCATCAGCCCGGGGCTCCCCGGGGCCGGCATACCGAATGGAGAAAACAATGGAATCGGCCAGATGCCTGTCCGAGGGGCTTTTGCAACGAAGCAGGGCTCGAGCTACGAGAGTGGCACCAGTCCCTGGCGCTGGCAGCGCGTCGGCGGAAAAGTCGACCCTCCAGACGGCCGGATTTGGGCAAGTGTCTCCCAAATCGGCTTGGGTATCCAGCAGCCGGTGGGGATATTGCCCAAGGGCATATGCCTCGCAGAGGGAGGACCAGCCATCACCTTGCACGACCGCAGCCGAGTCGAGCGACCCGGTGACCGAGGAAAAGTGCGCCAAATCCAAAGCAAGGGGGGCTGGCCGGGAGCTCGACCGGCCCCAAGGCGTCTCATGGAGAGACCAATCGACGAGCAGCGGCCGGGGCAGGGGTGCATGCGCCTGCCACAGCTCCGGCAGAGCGGCCAGCTGCGCATGCAGGGAAAAGCCTCCGGGCGCCAGATTGGCAATGCCGGCGTCAAGCGCCTGTCGGGCCATGCCCCAAGCGCCGAGTGCCTCGAGCCAGGGCAGCTGCCCCTGGCACGCGCCGAGGAAAGGCTCCTGCAGGAAGACATCCCAAGGGGCCGCGTGGGGGGCATTCGAGAGGGCACAGTGCGGGAGCAGACGCACAGTCAGCGCCCCCGGGGGATGCCCATCAGCCAGGACATCTCCCGGCCAGGATCCCAGTCGCCCGGCCACAATGTGCACATCGGGGAAGGCCGCGGCGAGGGCCGTCTCGGTGGCCGCCACCGGACTGGAGCTTAGGTGACTGATGAAGATGACCCCTGCGAAGTCCTGCTCAAGGGCCGCGGCCACAATCACCAAAGGCAGGGCATGGTCATCTGCGCGCACGAGAACACGTCGAGAGCCACCGAGCCCGGGGGATGTCGCCCGGTCAAGAGCCCATCCCGCTGCCCGGCGCTGTGGCAGCCAATACCCCGGCCCGAGATTCAGTTGGGCAATGCGCTCACGCGACAGGCGATGGTGCAGCCGGCAGTGGCAACTCCCCGGGCCGGCGGGCGGGAAGTCCGAGGCAGGAGCCGGGTCGGCGCCGGGCCGAGCATCTGCCCACATGGCCCAGGCATTATGCCACACGCCGAGAGTCACCGAGGTGGGCGCTTCGTCCCCCGCAAGGGGAAACGGCCGGGCCAGAGGGCAAAGGATCTGTGTCCAGTGATCACGCCAGGGGTACGGCCCGGCAGCCAGGGCATCTGGACAGCCGGAGGCTGCCCATTCGGGGGCGGTGCTGATGCGCAACGGCCGGAAGGCATGCTCACACCCACGCTGTAGCTGCTCGCTGGCAGGGCACCCACACTGCTCCGAGATGAAGGCCGCATCGTCGTCGGCCAAGTGCCCGGCCATGGATGGCTCATTGTCGGCCGGGATGGGGATGGAGTCGGGAAGGAAGAGGTCGGCCGTCCACCACACAAGCAGAGCCTCGGCCACGGGGGGACCACCGCCGGTGCCGGGGGTCCGAGGCAGGAGAGGGACGCAAGCGGATCGACTAAACTCCGGCTCATCGCCGCAGTCATCCTCGCTGTCATAGCCATCGGTCGTATCACCGGTGTCGGTTTGGCTCGCCCAGGCATCGGCCTCGCTGTCACTGCCATCGATGTCACGGTACAGGGGGGCGGGATGCTCGGCCCCCGGGCACTCGCCGAACCACGGGCGCTCGGGATGCTCGCGCAGGTCAAAGCTCAACGCTCGCCAGGGCAGGGTCAGTGGCTGGATCTTGCCCTTCATGGATGGGGAGTTGACCTGCACGGAGAGGGGCACCGGGAGGGCGTGGCAGGGAATGGCCGACCCGTGAGCCGGCAAGGTGGGCGACTGAAAGTGCAGTGTCTCGCCGGCCGGGCCGACGCCCACCTGCGCGCCGGCACACGAGAAGGAGGCCGACACCGAGGGGGCCACGGCCACCAACTGCATGTAGAGGGTTGCCCGAGCTGGGACCACAGGCGCGCCGGGCTTGAGCAAGCCCCGCCGGCGAGCATCCCGCACAACGGCCAGCAACCCCTCGCCGACCATCTCATTGTCCAGGAGTTCGGTCACCAGAAGGTCGGCTGGGCCGCCGAGATGTCTGTCTGATGTGGCACAGCAGAGATGGAGTTAGAGGGGCGAGTTGCTTGGGCCATGTCCCGGCTTTTTGTCGGCCCACTTTGCGCATTCAAACGGGCCCACACTGGGCCACATCGTACTGGGTAGCAATGAGGTGCTCCTCTTGGCAAGCACCCGCACCGGGGCCGGGTGCCTCGAGCCGGACGTGCAGCTGGCCTCGCCCGGGGGGTTGTCACGGACCACTCTCTGGGCAGCCGCAGCCACGAGGGGCACCGCTTCGCAAGCAACTACCTCACTCACAACCCCCGGAGGAGCCACTCGGGCCGCCAGCAAGGCCAGTAGCCCGCTGCCTGTGCCGATGTCCAGCACTTTCAGACCGCCCGCTGGACGTCGGTCCGGTTGGAGGTGAAGCTGCTCAAGGGACAGCCGCAGGCCCCGGGCAAAGGCGGCATTTCGCTCAAAGTCCAGGACCATCGACGCGTGCAGGGAATCCGCGACCGCCTCCGAGGAGTCCATATGGCCGATGGTGGTGGGAGGGTCGGAGGGCGGTGCCAGCATGGGGGGGCCATGCCGCGCCACCACTGCCGCCTCAGACGGTGCCATCATTCCGAACGTCGACAGATGCCCAAGGGAAGGGAGTGGCCAAGGTGTGAGGCAAAAGGAGGGGACTTCAAGGAATAGGGGGGGGGGGGAGGGGGCGGGGGGTATGGAGCCAAGTTGCATGCGCGGGACCCAACACCAGGGCCCATAAATAAATGCCCACCGCCGTCATCATCACGACCCTGCGCGGTTCCCTGGCCGCCCCCCGTATATTGTGCCCGAGAGAGCGTGAGAGAGCGAGAGAGCGAGGGAGGAAAATGTCCACGTCTTTTTTATCTATTTCAGCGGGTGGGAGAGGTATATACTTCGGCTGAAGGGAAATGCGTGCGGAAGGCGCGCAAAGTAGCACATGTATGCATGGTCGAGGGGGAGCACATGCCAGGGGGTTGGGGGGGACGAAGATAATGATACAAGGAGGCTGGCCCGCACGCGGACATCATGCAAAAACAGACATGCACCTGTTTGCACCTTCGCACAAATGGCAAACGGGGGGGGGGGGGATTGAGAGCCGGCGGATCGCACCTGTTTCCTCTCAGTTCCTCTCTCTCTCTCTCTCTTTCTCCCGGCGCTCCGACGTCCAGGTCCCGCGTGCCCCGCGGCTGATGGCGGGAGCATGTACTCCGTTGGCAACTGAAATGGCTGGATGTTCCCACGCGTCGGGGATCTCCTCGGGTACCATGATGGGCTTGAGGGCGCGGGAGGGGGGGGGGGGGGGGGGGGGGGGGGAGAGGGAGAGAAAGCTGGAGGGAGAGGGCCTTCTAAGCCGTGTGTCTTCTCTCTCTCTCTCACACACACACACACAGCTGGCCTCACAAAGCACAGAGCCGCCCTCCAGAGGATACCCCGGGAGGGGAAGGCCAGGCCTGCCTATGGCTCAGGGAGTCCCAGAGCCAGTCCGAGGAGGAAGTCGAGTGCCTGGGGAGACCACACGCGCGGTGTAGGTCCCCATGGAGGTGGCCTCCTTGCGGGGCTGGAGGACGGGCTCCTGGTCTGTCTCGTAGGCCCCGGCCACGGTTTCCGACATAGTAAGCGGGAAGGGGCTTGTTTTTTTTTTGATTCGACAATGCGCGCAAGTAAGGAGAATGGGATTGCAGGTCGGTCAGGGAGGGGCCGGGAAAGGGCGCGTGCATGAAGCCGGCATGGGCATAAGTGTATGTGCATGCGTGCGGCGTGCGGGTATGTGGATCGAAGAAGAGGCGCGAGGCAGGGCGCATGCAGGAGGTGGAAGACATACTTCGTCGTCGGCAGCGTTGCCATGACCTTCTCGCCCAGAACCGAGCTGTGAAGGCGGATGGGCGACGGTGGCGGGGCGGCCATGAGCAGCTCGCGCGCAATGCGGTGGAACTGCGGGAGGTATCTTTTTTTTTTTTTTTTTTTTTTTGCGCCGGCGGGAAATGGGGCCGCACGAAAGCATGGTGAGAAAGAGGCTTGACACGAGGCGAGATTAATCGGCACCGGTGAGGAGGTTCTCAAGGGCGGACGCACTCCAGAAGGTAGACCTGCTGTGGACCGACCACAGACCCTGGGCGCATGAGGCGGAGGTAGCCGATCGCCGACATGGGCCCGGGGAATCCCGCAAAGGCCAGCATCGAGGCGCAGATGAGCGTTCCCGTGCGGCCGAGACCGGCCATGCAGTGAAGGGCAATGCTGCCATCTACATGAGTGGCCGCACAAGAGGGCAAAATGGGGGATTGCCCCGGTAGCAGGGACCAAAGGGAAGGGCCAAGGAGGGCACACGGGTCAGTGAAAGGGCCAGCGGGGGCATTTCCCCATCAATGGAGGAGGGGATGGTTGCACGCACTGCGAGAGTACTCTCGAAGAACCAGGGCCAAGAACTGCTGGAGCACGACATCCGGAGGGTTGTGCCCGTCGGGGTAGATCATGTCAAAGTGATCGAAGCCCTGGTGTTGGAAGTAAGCGCGGTCATAATTGGCGTTGTTCAAACGGACAACCGTGGAAATGCCTTGGGACTTGAAGGGGTCCACATAAATGGCTGGCCGGAGGGGGGAGGGGGCAGCGGCAGCGACGGTCAAGTCGGGGAGGAGGATTGGTGAGAATGCGAAGGACGACGAAGGGAGGGGGGAGAGGAAAGAACCAACACCGCCCCCCGGGGGGAGGGGGGCAAGTTTGCCCTCGCCCCAGGTGCACACGCACATGGATGCTGATGAGGAACGGCCAGGTCCGGGCCAGCGAAGGCCAAGAGGCCGCAGCAGCGATCTTCAACCTGAGCCGCGGTCGACTTGACCGGGGAAAGCTTGCCCTGTTGAATGAGACGCTGCCGAGTGGCCAGCGTCTTGCGCCGGGCCTCCGGAGGCGGAACAACCCAGTTCCAGTCACCCTGATTGGGGTGGTCACGGAAGAGGTACTCCTGCACGCTGAAGGTGGAAAGATCGAACCACCTGGACAAAAGAGACGGAGCATACCGAGCCCGAGGGGAGGAAGCGGGGGGGGGGGGGAGAGAAGAGCGAGAGCGAGAGCGAGAGCGAGAGAGAGAGAGAGAGAGAGAGAGAGAGAGAGTAAGGGACGGGCCAGGAGGTAAGGGGAGGAAGGGCGAAAGAAGAGGCAGAGGCACTCAAGGGAAAGTCGGAGATCCCTCCCTCCATGCGGAGGAGGGGGAAGGGAGGGCATGTAGGCGGGTGAGATGAGATTTGCTCGCACCCGAGGTCGCGTGCGTGAATCAACCCAGCAAGGCAGTCACGCGGGGAGAGATTGGCAAAAGTGGCCGGCGGGGTCCAGTAGGAGGGGTCGCGGAAGAGCTTCAGTTGCCCATTCGGCTGTGACCGCATGCACTCATTGACATAACGGTCGATGGCGGTCCACTGAGCATCATGGAAGAGGGTCTGTGCCGGCACATGGCGCCGGCAGCACATTGGGTCCGTCGCACCCGCCCGGGAAGGGGGGAGATCGCCGGGGAGACGTGTCGTCAGTGGAAGAGGCGGAGAAAAGGTGAGGAGGAAAAAAAAAAGGACGATCACGCCCTTCCCTTCGGCCCCGGCAGATGTCCACATACCACGTATGCTCCCAGAAGGACGACAGCATTGGAGCAGTCCTCCTGGGACTCCTGGTCACAGATCAGCACAATGAGCTGAGCATGGAAGGCCCACCCGGGGAGTGGAGGAAGCACAGAAGAAGCCGGGAATGGAGGGAGGGATTTCTTGGTCAGCATTTGATCAGGAGGCGGAAAGGCGGGCACAGCATGGGGAGCCACACTTACATCCGGTGCCTGGGACAGGGTGGAGATATGCTGCTTGATAAAGTGGCCCAGGCGGACGCTCTGGGCAATGTTGAGGGGCCCGAAGTCCAGCAGGAAGCTGGTGTACGGCGTGACAACATGTCCCATGGACACCAGCAGAGCCGAGGCGTTGGTGGAGGAAGAGGCATGGTCGCGTGGGCTTGATGGCCGGCGCTGGGCGGCCGCGGGCGGAACATCAGGGCCCGGCAGGAAAGTCGAGTCGTAGGGGAGCGACAGCTTGTGGCAGTCATCAAGCAGGTGATAGGGGGCAAACCAAAGGCCCACCTGTGGCCCACCCTGGGGGTGTGGCAAGAGCACCACCTCGTTAAGGAGGGCTGATGCAATGATGCTCAGGTCATGGCGGGAAGTTGGGGTCATCGCACGGGAAGTGGGGG
>NW_009242974.1:2755774-2758139 GCF_000388065.1 Fonticula alba
CGCCCGCCCACCCGCCTGCCCCTTTAGCTTGCTCGCTGCCTCTCTCTGTCTCCCTGTCTTCCCTCTCTCTGCCCTCGCACTTGCGCGCACGCGGATTGTTGTTGCGACTGGGTGCTTTTCTGTCGCATCTAAACGGGGGGGAAACAGCGTCTCTCTTTCTCTCCCATGCCACCACACAAACCTCCTCACGATTCGCTGGCCGACGACCTGGCGTTGCTCGGCCGCTTGGATGCCGAGCTTGTTCGCACAGTTCTGGGAGAACTGACACGCCGTCAGGCATGCTCGAGGGTGACGGTCAGCGTGCCGGACTTTTTCCAAGCCGTGGCTGAGACCCTTGCCACGCGCCTTGCGGCCGATCTGTCTGGGCGCTCCCTCTGCCCATTGGATCTTGCCCGGCGCTGGTGGACTATCTGTGTCCAGCCAGCCGGCGGGCCAGACGCCGGGGGCCTCGAGCACGCCCTACTCGACAGCCTGTCGACCCCAACGGGCCTGTTGGCGGGCGATGTCGAGCTTGTTGGGCGATTCCTCGATTCCCTCGGTGTACGCTCTCCTCTGGCCACCTCTCCCGGGGGAGCGGGGGACGGCGGGAGGGGGGCCGGGGACGAGCTCGTGCTCCAGTCATCCCTGCTCCTCTGTTCCTCCGCTCCTCCGCTCTCCCGCTTCTCCCCCCCCCTCTCTTACTGACTCCCCCACGCACCTGGCGCACAGCCTGCGACCACACCGGCTGACATCAACAACACCGAGGATGACCGGCTGCAGGCATTTTTCGCCCTGCCTGATGGCCACCCGAATCGGTTGGACCTCGTCCGGCGAATGGCCATCGAACTGTTGCACCTTCGCTCCGGGGATCCCCTCCAAGCTGAAGCCCTCCCAGCCCCCCCGGAGGATGAGCGTCTCGCTTGGCGCGAGCGCCAAATGGCCCTCTTCCTGGAGGCCGATTCTGTGCGCGACGCGGGCAACCTCCTGCACTCGCTGTCGACGCCACACCAGTTTGCCCTGCTCGACATTGTGGACACTCGAATCATCTCCTCCTCTCCGGCATTGGCCTTCCTCAGCGGCCCCACCCGGACATTTTCCCTCTTCTCGGCTCAAGTGCGTGCCTTTTTCTCCCTTTGACGCACAAATCCCCGATGCTGGTCTCCCAGCTAATCCCCCCGCCCCCCCCCCCCCCCCCCCCCCCGGGCCCCGGCCGATGTCCACTTGGATGTGCCTCTCAAAGTCCATCGTGGGCCATAGCAGCCCGGTGGATGTGGATCTTGCTCTGTCCGGCTCGTGTGTCGGCATCCAGCAGCGACATGTGCGGGCCTCCCTTGCACTTTCACGCCTCCCCCACCCAGTCTTTGTGCCCTGACCTCTCCCTCGTCTCTCTCTCTCTCTCCCCCCCCCCTGAAAATCGATTCTAATATGACCCTCTCCCTCTCAGGCCCTCATTTGGTTTGAGCCCTCAAGCGAATTCCGGGTCTGCCTCCTCCCTCCCACCAGGGAAGAGGAGGTTGCGGATGGCCGGCCAAACGAAATGCTCATGGTCAACGGCCAACCGGTCCTCCCCGGCGAGTGGACAACCCTTCCGAATGGGTCTTTTGTGGAGTTTTCCCAACAAGAATTCATCTTCTGGTGGAACCCCGCCTTTTTCCTGAAGGTACGGAGATTTGCGTCGATCACACCGGCCGCGGCCTCAACGCCGGTGGCCCCTTCGGCGGTCTTGCCCCGGGAGACCGCCACCGATCCCCCCGACGCCGACACCGACGGGGCCACTGCCCCGAGCAAACGTGAGCCAGACACCCCGGGGTAATGGGTTAATCTACTTAATTGTCTTTCCGCGTGATCGGATGTTGTCGTGTGACCCGAGGCGTGACAGCGATGTGGCCCCTTGGCTCCCCGGGGGGCCGGCGGCGAGCACGACAGCGGGTCGAATTTTCGCCGGGGGGGGGGGGGGCGGGGGGGCGGGGCCAGGTATTGGAGATGGGTTGTCCGGTCAGGAGGGGCGGGGGCGGGGGGGGGCATCTTTCTCAGGTGTGCGATGACCCTCACGAACGCGTGGCGGGTCGCCCAACTGTGCTTTTTAACACACAGCCTGGATGGTGTTTGGCCACAGGGTGCAGACGCTGCGGATCTGCAGCACGCCCGGGTCGGGCTACACTGCTCTCAGCCCCATCGTCCCCGGGGGCGGAGGCTGGCCGGCTGATGGCAACTGTGTCTCCTTTCCCTGGGCAAGTACGGAAGAGATAGACGCCCTCCGGCGGAAGCAATAACAAACCAAGAGATATAATATAGAGGGACATATGTAGGCGTATCGGGGCCGGGCGGCCAGTTGAGGGAGGTCGCGGAGGAGGCGCTTGCGTCTTGCGGGGGGGGGGGGGGGGGG
>NW_009242974.1:2759350-2759745 GCF_000388065.1 Fonticula alba
AGCCACGGGCACAGCCACTCGCTTCAGGCGCATGTCTCTCTCTCTCTCTCCCTCTCGTGGTCTCTCTGTCCGTCATTTGTATGTTCGGCTCGCGCCCTTCCTCCGTCTTCTCGGGACGGTTACCGGGATGCTTGGTGTGTTGGTGGCTGTATCCTTTGGAGCTTCCCTCTGGAGATGTCGTGCGTTTGTGTATGTCGGGTCACCCTCCCCCCGGACCTCTGTGTTCCGCGGGGCTGCCATCTAGCCCCGGACTCGGGAGGGGTCCCCGACCGCATGCGTCCGCGAGGCCCTCCGATGTCTCGGGCAGATCGACAATCCTCGACAAAGAGGATACTCCTCTTTGCAAACACCGAAGTGGGCGGGGGGGGGGGGGGAGGAGCGGCGGAGAGGGGGAC
>NW_009242974.1:2759834-2778304 GCF_000388065.1 Fonticula alba
TTGTGTGTGCGGGGTGTACCCGCGTGAGCTGAGGAAGAGGCTGGACGAAGGGCGGAGCAGGCCCCGGAGCCGGTGCGCCTCAGGGGCCGAGATATAAATATGCCCATTGGCAGGGCCATGGAAAGCAGCCATCCACCACCCATCCTCCACCCCCTTCCTCCCGCATCCCCCTGCCTGACATTTAGACATACATGCGCACGTAGTAGACCACTGGCTTCGAGACACTCGCGTCTTCCCGCTTCTCTACCGACCTGAAAAGCACCTCGTTGGCTCAAGAGCCCCCCTATTCTCTCTCTCCCTCTCCCTCTCCCTCCTTCTTGGCCTCCCCCACGGACTCCCTTTCTCCTCACTGAGTTATCTCTCTTTCTCGGTCATCCCCTGGTTCGTTACCACCATCTCCCTCTCCGGCTCCCCCTCCTTGCCCCGCCCCCCTGCTCCCCCCCCCCCACCCCGCCCGGTGTTTTGGCCTGCTCCTCCATCTTCGTGCCGCTCTTGGCTAACCCCTCTCCCCTCTCTTTTCCCCCTCCCTCGCCGGCACAGACAACATGCTTTTCGGTATCCTCGCGAGCTCGATGCTCGCTTCGATGTCCACATCGGCCAGCCATGGCAGCCACTCGGATCACAGCCACAGCCATGACAGCCACTCGGATCACAGCCACAGCCATGACAGCCACTCGGATCACAGCCACAGCCATGGCAGTCACTCGGATCACAGTCTTGGCCATCATGATGAGCCTTCGGTCCCCATTTACTCGATCATCGGCATCCCGCTGATCTTCCTGCTGGGCCTGCTCGGCACCATGACCCCCTTCTTGATCATGTCGTACCTCCGCCGCCGGGCCAAGGGCGAGACCACCACGGTCGGCCTCAATCGCAGCCCCTTCCTGAAGTTTGTCCAGGGCATCAGTGCCGGTGTGGTCATCGCCGTGGCTCTGATGCACTCGCTGCCGGAGGCCCTGGAATTCGGTGAGGAGGTCTTTGATCATGGCCATGAGGATGATAGCCACGGGCACAGCCACTCGCTTCAGGCGCATGCGGCTTCCGGGCCGGAAGCCGCCGATCCGCATGAGGGCCACAACCACGGCTTCAGCTGGGTCTTCTTCATTACGATGCTCGGTGCCCTGGCCACGCTGGTGGTGGAGGAGCTCTTCATGCACTCCGGCATCTTCGGCGCCAGTGCCCACGACCACCATGATCTGAGCTTGCCAGCGGTGGTCCCCGTTTCCGAGCCCGAGGCCATTGTCCTGGAGCCGATCCTGCCCAAGCCCGATCCGACGCCCGCCTGCGATGCCGGTCCTGCCTGCCCGGACCCGGAGGGTGCGGCGGTCGCCGAGCTTGACTGCTCTCCCTCGTGCGACGAGGTCGCCGATGACTGTGTGTCCTCCTGCGAGCCGGTCGATTGCGACTCTTCCTGCGAGCCGGTTGAGTGTGATGACTCTTCTTGTGATGAGATCGAGGATGTCGGGGTGACGATGGCCCCGGCTCCGGTGGTCCTGCATGCTTCGGTGTCGTCTCTGGCCTCGCCGGCCAGCGCCACGGCCGCCATCTCCATCAAGGAGAAGTCCCTGATGGCCATGGAGGCCGACTCGCCCGGGTCGCTGGCCACCAGTGGCAAGGAGCACGACCTGGAGAAGGGCGACCATCACGATCTCCACGCGGACCACTCGCATGGTGGCCACCATCATCATGATCACTCGCACGGCTTCCACCATGATACCCTCGGGTACCATTCGCATGGAGACCACCATGGTCACTCGCATTCGCATGGGCATTCGCACTCGCATGGCCATGCCATGGATGCCGCCACCCGGGCTCGCATGGAGATCACCGGCATGTGGGTCATGCTGATTGGCCTGTGCCTGCATTCGGTCTTCGTTGGATTGGCTCTCGGTCTGTCCAACAGCATGGGGCTCTTCCTGGCCATTGTGGCCCACCAGTACTTCGAGGGGATGGCCCTCGGTGCGCGCATGGTCCGCACCCAGGTCAGCCGCCGGATGTCCATCTATCTGAATGCCTTCTTCTCTCTGAGCACTCCGGTGGGCATCGGCATCGGCATGGTCCTCTACTACACCGTGGGCACCGGCTATGTGTTTGCCCTGCTGAATGTCATCTTCCAGTCGGTGTCGGCCGGTATCCTGTTGTATGTGGGCTTCGTCCATCTGCTCACCGAGGAGCTGGCCCTGCCGGAGTACTTCCAGCGGCCCGTCCTGCGCGTGGTTCTCGGCCTCGGCGCCATCGTCGGTGTGGCGGCCATGTCTGTCATCGCCATCTGGGGCTAATGCGAGGAAACTCGGCCATTGGCCCAGGCATGAGGGGGAGGTGGGCGGGCGATTGCGCTCCCTCCTTCGCGCGCACCGCGCGCCTCCCTCCGGCCCCCGGTCGGCTTGTTGTCCGCGTAGCTGCCTTTTTTTTTTTATTACCCTCCGTCTTTAGATGCTGCCACAGCCCCACCCGCCCGTCGGCCAATGTGCCGGACGCCGGGCGCCGGGTCTCTTTTGGCCCTCTTCATGTCCTTGAGTTTTCCCTGGCGCGGCGCGTGCATCGGAGTCCTCGCTCCTCCCGCCACTATGTCTCTCTTCTGTCACGCGCCAGCAGGAGGGCCCTCTGTTGCGCCGTTTCCCTCTTTTCCCCTCCCTCCCTCCCTCCCTGTCTTTCTCTCCCTCGAGCGACAGCCACGGGGCGGGGGCCTGCCTCCTCCCTCTCCTCCAAGACTCTCTCTCTCTTTTCTCCTTGTGTATTGCTGCCTAGCCCCCTTCTACCATGCACGTATCAGGGGTTCTTGTCCTTGTGGTCTTCTTCCTCCTATCATTCCTCACCGGAAAATAGACTCCCTCTCTTTCTCCGTCATTTGGCTGTCGCAGGATTCTCTTGTGCTTTCATGTGGTTCTCGTGTGCTTCCATGTCTTTCTCTCTCTTTTCCTCACGTTGTGGTGTTCCCCTGATGCTCGAGCCTGGACGGCCAAAGACAGTCAAATCCCACCGGGCGCGTGGCTGTCCTCCCCCGGGGGAATGTGGTCACTCTCTTGTCATTTCCCCCCCCGGTTATCAGCAGTAGGGCCCCCGATCCGCCGATGACGACAGTGGAGACATCCGCTCCCTCCTGCTATGGGAGGGAAGGTGCGCGCGCGCGTGTGTGTGAGTGTGTGTGTGTGTGTGTGTGGGAGGGGGGGGGAGAGAGGGAAGGGAAAAAAAACAAAAAAACAAAGGCAGGGCGACCTCGCCTGCCGAGCCTTTGGCATGAAACAGTATATTTTCTTCTTTTCCCGAGAGCCTGGGGCGACAAAAGCACAAGGGCATGTGGCCCGGTCGCCGGCATCAGACATCGCCACTGTCATCAGCCTCTTCGGCAGTGGACTCGCCAGTCTCGCCAGTCTCGCCATCCTCATCCTCATCGCCTTCCCCGAGGATGGTGGCATTTTGCAGGATCTGGGACAGGGCCGCCATGACCTGGTTCATGTCGGCACCCTCGGGCATGCTGGCGCGGAACTGCTCCAGCAGCTCGGTCATCTCCGGGCTCATGGTGTCCAGCGGCTCGGGCAGCAGGTCGGCCAGCTTGTCCTCGGGCAGCAGACGGGCCAGCTCGTCATACACATCCTGACTCAGGGTGAACTGGTCCTTGGTGAAGTGCCCAGCCAGCAGGAGATCTGCCACAAAGTCCAGGTCTTCGGTGAAGATGTACGATTCGATGGGCTTCAAGATGTGCACATGTGTGTGAGAAGGCGGTGGGAGGGGGGGGAGAAGCAGCCATGGAGCGGCATGTGCGTGGGGCCACGTACCGACTGGCCGGCCGAGTCAACGGCAGTAAGGTCGGCACCAGCGGCCTTAAGGAACTCGAAAGCCTCCAGGCACTCGGCGTAGTGCAGGGGGGTGGCACCACGCTGGTCGCGCGCCTCCAAATTGGCGCCGAGTTCCAGCAGCCGCCGGCAAAGGGCGATGTTGTTGTAGGAGACCGCGGCCATGCTTCAGCAGGGAGCCGTGGCGATGGTGGTGAGATGGGCCTGGCAATGGGGACAGCGGGGGTGTCATGGGGTGGGGATCTGCGCACAGCGGAGTGTAACCGTAGTCGTCCTTCTCGTCGACGGAGACCGCGCCACTGTCGATCATGGCCAGGGCCTCGTCGGTCATGCCGTCGGAGATGAGAAGCCAGATGTTGGTGTCCGTGCTCATGTTGCTGGGGTTGAAAAGGGCAAAGGGGGAGGAGGGGAGAGGGGAGGGAAGAGAGGGGGGGGGGAGGAGAGTGTGTGTGCGCGCGCGAAGCGGATTGGTTGGGCGGGTGTGGCTGACTTGGAGACTGGCGGCCGATAAGGGATACAGTCTACCGGGGCTGATGGGAGGGTGGATTGCGCATTCCCTGCAGGGGGGGGGGGGGCTGAGGACGGGAGAGCACCCGAAAACACACGCGTTTCCTTCGGAGACAGTGCTCCCACTGGAGGCCCAAGGAGGACCAGCGGACGGAGCATCCTTTCCTTCTTTATTTGCCACTGGGGCCCCCTTGTCGGAGTCTCAGTCAGCCCCCCCCCCGGGGAGGGGCCAGGGGACTGGCAGACACAAACGCACATGCGTGCTGGAAGTCCCGGCCGGGCAGTGTGCATACGCATGTGGGTGCGGGAGAATGAGGGGCGGCCTCCTCGGCGCCACGGGACGCAATCACGTGCGAGACACTGGCCGCAAAGGCTACCCCACAACACTCGATCGAGTTCGACCGAGGACACTTCTTGGGCGTCAGGCGGGCGGGCGGGCGGGCGGGGGGGGGGGATTCTGGGTCGCCCCTCCGTCCGTGCGAACTCGCCAAACCCCTCCGGGAGGGGAAGAACCGGGGGAGTCTCTTAACCCCAGGTGGATATCTCCGACTCGCCCTCGCGCGTGTAAAACGGTGCCCGGGCCCCAGCGTGGCGTCCAGGCAGAAGAGACACCTGCCTGGCAGCCTGGCAAGCGGCCGCCACTAGCCCCCCCCCCCCCCCCCTTCTTTCTCCCCCTTTTATGGAAGCCAGCTTATGCCTTCCCTTTTGATATCTTGACATCACTTCTTGCTCTCGACGCAAACCAAGCAACAAGTAATCGGACATGGCTGATCTCGAGTCCCATGCTCATTCGATCCCCGGGATCTCATTGGATTCGCTGGTGTCCAGCGAGGCGAGCTCCGTCGGGGCAGCAGCCCAGCCCGATGCAAACCGCCCCGCATTGACGGTGGGCATCGACTTCGGGCATGGAGACTTGACCGGTAGTGCCCTGCTCCAGAGTGGGAGCTCGGCCATTCACACGAGCTCCCCAATGATGACCACGGCCCCCAGCACCCCGGCCGACATCCCGATTCTCCCTTGGGACGCCAGTCGAGTGCAGGATGAGTGGCGGCAGCGGGACCAAGTCCGACGCCGGCGCGGGCCCGCTGGCATGCCCTTGCCACCGGCCGTGTCCGGCAGTGAGCGCCGGGCCCTGCGCAATTTCGACGCCTTCCCGAAGGCTGACCCGTCGGTGCAAGAAACCTCGCGCGCCAGTGGACTCGGTACGTGTCGGGCGGGCGGGCGGGCCGGCTTCGGGGAGGGCTGACACACTCCTGACTCACCGCGCTTCCTCGGTACACAGTGTCGGCCGGGCTGCTTTTGTGCCTGGTCCTGGTGGGGCTCTACGAGTGGAACGAGTATGGCCGCGTCATTCGAACATACTCCTACTCGATCGACACCTCGACGCACAAGGACCTGCCTTTGACAATCGACTTGTGGATGGGCATCGCTTGTCAAGGTGCGCTTTGGTGGCAAGCCATACATCGGCAGGCTCAGGGGTCCATCCTTGGGTAGCAACTGACGCTGTAACCCTCTCTCTCTCTCTCTCTCTCTCTCGCTCTCGCTCCCTCTTTCACTCGCGCACACAAAAGATGTCGGCGTATTGACGCAAGACATCACCGGCGAGACAACGGACATCAGCGGGCGGTTCAATATGGAGTCGGTGCGCGCATCTTGCCTTTTCCACCATCCCGTCGTGGGTGTTGGGCTGCGCCGAGGTCAACACATGCTCCTGCCTCGCGGGGCGCATTCTCATGATCCTTCTCCCCATTAGGGCTCCTTCCTGGCCCCTCACTCGGGGGAGATCTTCATTTCGCCCGAGTCCCGGACGGCCGACTTCTCCCGGCCTGCCACACTGCAGGGCAGTGACCTGTCCGGGAGTGTGGTTTCTTTCCAGGCAGCGCCGACCAGCGGTTGTCGCATTCGAGGGAAGACATTCATCAAGAAGGTGCCCGAGCAGCTTTGATGCGCGATCCCCCGTTCGGGGCGGTCGGTGGCCCCCCATGCGTCCTCAATGCTGACACCGTCCTTGACGTCTGACACATGGGCCACCTGGTGCCAAGCAGCCTCGGGCTCAGCTTATCTTCACGAGCAAGGCCATCCTCGATCGGAGCTACCATGATGGGCACCATATGGACGACCTGGCCTCGCTCTATGGCATCAAGCACACCCAGGCCCAAGGCCAGGGGCATGACCGAGGCGACGACCATGGGGGCCACATGGCCCCGATGATGGGTATGGGGGATCTGCACATCGGTCGGAACCGGGCCCGGCACGGGCATGGCCACGGGCACGATCATGGCCACGGGCACGGTCAGGATCATGGCCACGATCATGGCCATGCTCCCAAGGCCGAGCGGCGACACTCCCGCCGGGAGGAGGGCGACAATGCGGAGGCCGCAAGCAGGGGACACCGCGGTCATGGGCACGGCGGGCCGGCCGCCAACCGGCCGATTCCCCAAGCATCCATGGCCAATGAGGAGCCCCTGGCAGAGGCCACGCAGCGCCACATGGCGGCCAGCCCGGTGAACATGACCCACCGGTTTAACGCCCTCGCTTTTGGCCCGCGCTTCCCGGACCTCGAAGCCCAGCTGGATGGCCTGATGGCCACCCCGCCGAAGTGTATGTTCCAGCTTCCCGTCCCCCCGGCCCCCTCCCCTAGGGGAAAGTAGGGCGCCCCTTCCGCCGAGGCATGATCTGACCTTCGTGTGGCCTCTCGCCCGAATGGAACTCCCCATCCGCAGCCCAGTACATGTACCGGTACTTCCTGGACGTGGTGCCCACCCTGTACTGGGACCGGACTGGTCGTCTGACCTTCTCCCCGGAAGAAGTGTGGCCCTTCGCCGCGGCCGCCAGCCAGGGCCGGCCGACATCCATGGTCCAGTCGGCGCAATTTGCTTTCAACCTTTTCCACCGGCCGGTGGATGTGCATTCCGGCAACACCGGCTTCGCAGGTAGGCAGATGGATCTTTCGAGAGTCCGCACACATAAAGACACACAGGGACAAGCCGAACTTGCCCGCTTTCTCTTTCGCCCCATCTCCCCCCCCCCACCCCCAGGGGTCCCCGGGCGGCCATACGTGCATGGCCTCCACCAGGCATGGAAAGGTTAATCGCATGAGCCGCCGCCACTGACACGCACTTCTGTTGGCATCCATCCCTATCAGGCATCGTGTTGTCCATCAATTCCGAGCCGCTTCGAGTGATGATCTCCGACCAGTACGCTCGGTCCATGGCTGACTCCTGGATTAGCGGGCTATTCAGCAGCGGTGCCGGTGGCAGCGGCAGCAATCTTCGCGAGGGGGGCAATTTTGATGCCTCCCGCGAGGCTGCCCGACTCATGGACAACCTGTGGGGGATGTCCACGTCGGTGGGCGAGCGCCTGACCGCGTCGCTCCTGGATGGGCCTCTTCGGCTGCTTGTGCGGCTGATGGCCATCGGCGGGGGGCTGATTTACTTTTCCCAAATCCTGGCCCGTGTTTCCATCCACCTGGCCGGGCGCCTGGCCGCCCGAGGCGGCCATGCCACGGGCAAGATCCACAGCAGCTGAATTCCATGCTCCATATGGTATGGGCCGCGGTACGCCCGGAGCCCAGGGGTGTTTTCGACGCCGCTCAGCGAGCGCTTGGTCGCCGCATATGCCACTCTTTCTCCCCTCCCTCCCCCCCCCCCCCCCTCTCCCGCCGCCCATCCAATCCAGCGATTCAAACATGGGAATAATACAGGGTAGATGTGAGATGCCCAGATGTGGGGGGTCATTGGTGGTGCTCTGTCCGCCGTTCGTCCAACGTGTTGGAGGGGCGGGAATCGGGGATGCAGGGCCCTACCGCCGCAGCCGGGAAGAAAGAGGAGCAAAGGAGGAGCAAAAGAGGGGGAGGGAGAGGGGAGGCAAAGGGACGGGAGAAGAACGGGGCAGGGGGGAAGAAGATGGAATGATGTCAGGCCCGAGAAAAGTGCGGCAGATACACCTCCGGGGTGGCTTGCATGCCCACACGGCAGCCAGAGCCACCCTCCGGAAGGGGGGCGCCATTCTTGAGCGGCACTTGGGGGCCCTCCTCCGGCAGGGGGTCCGCCTCGCCAGGGAGGAGATCCCGGGCCGGACCGATATCCCGCAGGAGCGCCTCGCAAACGGCCGCCACGCGCAGGAGAAGATGCTCATCCCACCAGCGCCCAGCCAACTGCAGGCCCAAGGGCCGTCCCTGACGATCAACCCCGACCGGGACCACAATTGACGGCACGCCGGTCAGATTGGCGAGGGAGGAGAAGCGCATGATCCGACTGAGCGGCGTGGCCTCCAGGGCATCTCCACGACCGGGAACCATGGAGTAAGGAACGTCCGGGGCCGCAATGCCAGTGGCCGGGGAGGCAATCAGCGACAAGGGCCGATGCCGGGCCGGCATGCTGGAATCCTCCGAACTGGAGTACCGGTTCGAGCCGAGTGCTCCGGTGGGGTCACCGTCGAACATGCGCCGGAGGTATTCGATGGCACGAGTGCGCTGACGCTGGGCCCGCACAAGATCCGTGCTGTTTGCAAGGGCGATTGAGGATGGGATGGTCAGTGATGGTAGCAGCAGCAGCAGCAGCAGTGGCAACAACAACAGCAGCAGCAGCAGTGGCAACAACAACAGCAGCAGCAGCAGCGGCAACAGCAGCAACAGCAGCAGCAGCAGCAGCAGCAGCAGCAGCAACAGCAAGGACAATATGATCAACAAACACAATGGCAGTGCAGCAGTAGCAGCAGCGGTGCCGAAGGCGAGACAAGAGAGGAAACCTCAAAGAGAGGAATGTCCGGGTGCTTTGACGTACGGCGTCAGCGTATCCATCATGGAGAGGCAAATGCGCGTGCTGGGGGCCATGCCGGCGGCGGCGGCACCACCGCCATAGGCATCCGAGAAGGACTGCATCTCGGAGGTGATGCTGATCAAGTGTGCCACACGGGACTCCTCGAGCTCGGGCAAGGCGCACGGAACCAGCTCAACGCCAGTTCGATCGCGCAAAATCCTCAAGAAGGCGCGAGGACCCTCAACACAGGCACTCTCAAACACATGGCGGAAGTAGTGCCGCGGGATGCCGATGCGCACGCCGGCCAGGCTGCCGGCCAGAGTGTCGGACTTCAGACGCAGGGCCGCGCGAACCCCGGCCAGATGCGGAGTCGGCTGCAGAGACACCACCGGATCGACGCCAGCCGGGTCGGGGCCTGCCATGGCCAGGTACCCGGCGGCCAGGTCGGCCACATTCGTGGCCAAAGGGCCCGCATGACCGACCGAGCACACCAGCGGCACCGCCCCGGCCTCGGAAACCCGGCCGAAAGTCGGCTTCAAGCCCCAAATGCCACAGAAGGAGGCCGGGATGCGGACCGACCCGCCGCCATCGGCTCCGACTCCGAGTGGGCACAGCCCGGCCGCCACGGCGGAGGCAGTGCCCGAGGAGGAGCCCCCGGTTGCGAAGCCCAATGCCCGGGGATTGACCGGGGTCCCGTGGTGAATGTTGGTCCCGGTCACGCCCAGTCCCAGCTCATGCATGTTCGTCTTGCCCACAAGCAGGGCCCCAGCCCGACGGAGGAGGGCCACGCATGCTGCCTCCTCCGAGCCTGGGGTGTCCCCCTGCAGGCCGAACTCCCCCGGGGCCCCGGTCAAGACGCATGAGCCGCCCGTCGTCAAGGGATAGGCACTCTGGCGGAATTCATCCTTCACGCATACCGGCACTCCATCCAGCGGAGAGAGGGGGCTGCCAGCGCGCCAGCGGCTGGCAGATGCCTCGGCCTGGGCCAGCAGGTCCGCTTCATTGATGGCCACGAAGGCACGGAGGTTTTCCCCCGCAGAGCCCTGAGCACGAGCCAGGAAGGACTATGATTCCCGGCCGGCGCGCAGACAGGGAGGAGCAGGTTAGAAAGAGGCCACTCCCGCCCTCCCACCCGCCTCCCCCTCAACAAAAGCACCGGAACCACGCCCCCTGATGCCCTTCCCACACGAACCTTGGCCACGTCCACTGGCGAAAGCTTGCCCGAGGCATATAGAGTACGCAGCATGGCCGACGTTTCCGGGACAAAAGTGCCCTCAGATGCGCCAGATGGGACCCCAGGAGGGGCTTCCTCATCGGCAAACAGGTCGCGCAGCTGGCCCAGCGGGCCCCTGGCAGCTTGTGTCTGAGCCAGGGCCTTCTGAGCATGACTGCATGAGTAGCACCATCATGCACAAGCAGGGGGGCAAGGGGCGCGGTGTGTGTGTGTGTGTGTGTGTGTGTCCACTCGCAGGAGTTAGGCCTTTGTGGAGCATGTGGTCCCAGGGAGTGGGCGCCGTTTGAAACGCACGTCGGAAGAACCAGAGGGAGGGCCGAGGGAGGGTCGCGTGGGCCGGTCTGTCGGAGGAGGAAGAGCTGGCCAAGTGGATTGCCCCGTGCACATGTGGGTGAGTGTCTGTGTGCGGACAGGCGGGAGGCTGACAGGCTGACGCATCCCATGCAGGCAGAGAGGATGCGAATGAGGACAAGCGTGTGTTTGGCGCGCACGTTGCTGTCGGTGGACAGGCGGTTCTTCACCGGGGGGACGGTTTCGATGACCGGAGCAGCCAGGTCCAGCATCTTGCCGAAGAGAGATGGAGCATAAATATCCTGCAGGTCATAGGGGACGGCATCTAGCTCGGCATCGGTCGGGTCGGCTCCTCCATCGGGCAGCCAGTGCGTCAGGTGGTGATATGCATTGTGGGCCTGGTCAGCTGGCAAGGCCAGGATGTCCTCCAGGGCTGGTGGGCGGGCCTCATCACCAGGGGCAACCATGATCATCCAATGGGGGGGAGGAGGGGGCGCAAGAAAAGGGCAGGGAATGGGGAGGCGAAAGGGGGGGGGGGGGGGGGAGGAGAACCTTGAAGCGGCATCCTGCTCGTCGGTGCGCCGCCAGTCCTCTTGCAGAAGACTTTCCCCCTTGCACCGTCAGCCCCTTCGCCGACCACAGATGTAATAAGGCTCGCACCTCGCCGCTTCGGCTGCCTCTCAGAAGGCCGGTCATTTGCAGGACCTTGCCGCGGGGTCCCCCCCCTCCCGAGAAAATGCAGAAACTCCTGTGCGGAGGAGGTGAGGGATGCCCCTTGCGGTGCCGGCGAGACCGGCGGTCCTTCGCCGGCCCGTGTGGTGTTCGTCATGCCTGACCAAACCGACGCCCAAATCGGCCGCCCTTTTGGGGCGCAGCCCAGCTGGAATCCCACGTCCCCTGGTCGCCGCGGCTCTTGAGAATCCTGGCGCCCAGGGGGGAGGGGGTAGGCAGGCATCTGCCCCCCCGCCGCCCGGGGAGGCCAAGCAGCTAGGGAGGGGTCTCAGTTGTTCGCCATGACCGTGGGATGCTGCCAACGCACAAGACGCGCCTTGTTTACGATCTAATGGGTTGGCACTTGGGCGCCGTTCTCCCCTGGTCCCCCGAGCCCTTGCCTGTGCTTGGCACACACACACACACACACACACACGCGCGCGTCCGGTCCGCCGGGTTTACGTCCCCCCCGGTGAGGAGGCCCGCCCGCGGCTCGGGCTCGGGAGAAGCAGCATGCTCGATCTCCTCGCCACTCTCACGACGAGGGCCCACCGCTCGGGGGATGACCATGTGTTTCTCTGCCAAACATGCAGTCTCTGGGCCTCTGGGCCCGGGTGGGCGAGAATGTGGCCGTGTGTGTGGCCGTGTGTATGGCCGTGTGTGTGTGGCCGTGTGTATGGCCTTGTGTGCGGCCGCTAGTTTGTCATTTGGGACGGCATTCACCATGTCACGGACCACCGACGACACACACCCCCCCCCCCCCCCCCCCCCCCCTGAACGCCAGCCCCCATTTAATAATTGAACTCCGCCGCTTCTTGGGTCATTGTCACGGATCCCCCCCCCCCCCCCCCCCCCTCCTCACCCCCTCCTCTCCGCCTTCACCTTTTCCCTCGCCGAGTGTTCTGCGCGCCTCTTTGCCCTCCTCCCCTCCCCACTCGGCCCAATGACCGCCGACCCTCGGACTCCGCCGCCCAACGCGGCTCTCTATGTATGGTATGCGTCGCAATCTGGCAACGCCGAAAGCATCGCCCGTGGTCTCGCTGCCGAGGCTACCTCCCTCGGCTACCAGGTCACTACTAGCTCGCTGGATGATTCTCCCCTGGTCCGTGCTTGGCCGCTCATGGCTGTGTTCTCTCCCCCTCTATATATATCTCTCTCTCCTCCTTCCGGCCGGCTGACACCCTGCTCCCTCTTCCCTGTCTCTGCTCGTGCATTTTACTGGGCCTTTCTCTGCGTACATGGCCCGGGTGTCCATCGGGCATCTGCAGGTCCGTAGCAACGCCGAGTCCAGCCGGCATCTGGCGGTGATCGTCTGCTCGACAACCGGCGACGGCGAGGTCCCGGACAACGGAAACCGCTTCTACCGGAACCTGCGCAAGCGCACGCACGGCCCGGCTGCCTTCAGCCAACTCACCTATGGCCTCCTTTGTCTGGGTGATACGAACTATGATTCCTTCTGTGGCGGTGGGCGCCGGCTCAAGAAGGGTCTCGATCGGCTGGGTGCGGTTGAGCTCTGCCCCATCGGGCTGGCTGATGAGGTGACTGGGTATGTAAAAATGTCGTCCCTTTGCCATTCCCCTTTCTTCCCCCTTCTTCTCTCTACTAACACACACTCTCGCAATCACGCCCATCACGCCCATCACGCCCATCACGCTCTTGCTCACTCAGACTCGAGACCGTCATGGACCCCTGGGTGGCTAACATGTGGCCGCGGCTGGCGGAAGCCGCGCGCGCGGCCCTGCCCCCCGGCTGGTCCGAGGATGAGCTCAAGTCCGGGACCGAGGCTGCTGCTCAGCCTGATGCTGCCTCCGCGGCGGCGGTCACCACGCCCGAGGTGGCTTCCCCTGACACTGTGGCCGCCCCGATGACTGGCACTTTCACATGTGACATCCCAGCTGGCACCATGGGTGTGGCAGTTGTGCCGCCGATTGATCCGGCCCTGCCGGGGCTCCCACGCCCGGAGGACCCGGTCCTCACGGAGCAAGAGCATGATGCTTGGGCTGCCAAGCTGGGTTTGCCGCGCTTGGCGGTTCCCCGGTCGGTGGCCATCTCTGTTGGCCGGGCCCCACGGCTGAGCGCCCTTCGACTGCATCCAACCATTGCCGGGGGGGCCCCGGCCGATGGTGCGCCCATCCGCTGGCGGCATCTGGAGCTCGGTACCATGATCCCTGTGGCCGCGCGCGTGGCCACCGCCCCCGGGGCCGTGCGGACGACCATCGAGCTGGCCTTGCGCATTGGCGACGGTTTTGGCGGCTTCGAGGCCACCGGCGAGCCGCGCCATGCTCCGGCCCTTGAGACTGGCAATGATGCCCACCTGAGCCGCTGGCGCGGGGGCGATGCCATGGGCATCATTGCTCCCAATGATCGGTCCCTGGTGCTTGCCCTGTGTCAGCGACTTGGCGTGGACCCGCGCGAGCAGTTCCAGCTGGTGGCCCCGAGCCAGGCGTCCGCGCCGGCCGAGGAGCTTGCCGCCGCGGAGAACCCCCTGCCGCATGTCCCCTCGCCGGCCACCGCGCATGACATGCTTTCCTTCGGGCCGGAGCTGCGTGAGATGCCGCCGAAGGCGGCGATCCGGGCGCTGGCGGCCGAGGCCCCCACCGGGTCCTACTCACAGCGGATCCTCCTCTTCCTGTCCAGCCGCTCCGGGGTGGCGCTGTATAATGCCTGGCGAGCGGACTTCCGGCCGACGGTGCTGGATCTGCTGGCCCTGGCGCCGGAGTGTCGCCCTCCTCTGGCCCGGCTGCTTGAGATCCTCACGCCGCTGACGCCGCGGTACTACTCGGTGGCCGGGTTTGGCCGGTCGGCCGAGCCGAATGACCGGTCCGTCGTGCGGGTTCTTTTCAATGTCCTTCGCGATCAGACACCGGCTGGAGCCGCGCGCGCTGGCCTGGCCACCACTTGGCTGGAGGGGCTGCTCGGGGGTCCCGGGGCCCTGGCGGCCGGGCCCTTCGCCGAGCAGCCGGCCTCGCTGGTCGAGGGCCCGGAGCTTGGGACCGAGGTTCGCCCCGGCGGGGCGCTGGATGCCTCATGCGATTGGTCCCAGCTGGCTGGGCATGATGGGCAGCCGCTGCCGATGCCGGAGCTGGCGGCCTTCCTCCAGCCGTCGTTGCACTTCCGCCTGCCTCCGGCCGGGCAGGAGCGTCGGCCGCTGGTGCTTGTCGGCCCGGGCACCGGGGTGGCTCCTTTCCTGGCCTTTTTGCAGGAGCGCATGGCGGCGCTGTCCTCGCGCGGCCTGTTGCTTAATGCCGGGCCTGATGGGGCGCCGGTTTTCGGTCCGATTGTCATGTATGCCGGCTGCCGGGGCCTGGATGTGGACCTCCTCGGGGCGGATGTGCTGCTCAAGGCCCTGAAGGCCGGGGTGTTGACCCGGCTGTCGGTGTCGGTGTCGCGCCAGGCCGGCCCACCGACCGGGACCCTGGCCGATGCGCCGGCCGGGTCCCTGCTGGGGACCGTGCATCATCTGCTGGCCCATCCGGCGGTGTTTGTTCGATACGGCGCGCATGTTTCCCATGCCATCAGCCTTGATGCTGACATTCTCCAGCCGCTGCTGCTGGGCGCGGGGCTGTCGGACGATGGCGGCCCGGACGCCGCGCGGACCTACGTCTGTGGGTGCGTGCTTGGTTTGTTCTTCCCCTTTGTCCCTCCACTTCTGCCAGGCCGTGCTGCCATGTGTTTCCTTCTGCCCTGGTGTCTTTTGTTGCCCCACTCCGCCATCCGGCTCCCCTTTTTGAGGCACGCTTTTAGGCTGACATCTTTCCCGTCCATCACAGCGATGCCGCGGCCATGGCAACCGGCGTGCGTCGGGCCTTTGCCGGCGTGCTTGCCGGTGTTCGAACCTTCGCCGACAGTCTCCCGGCCCAGGAGACCCTGGAGCCGCTGGGGCCGGAAGATGAGGCCTCCGTGGCCGAGAATCTCACGGCCATCCTCCAGTGGACTCGGCGCCAGCGTTACGTGCAGGACATTTGGACTTAGAAGAGGGGTGCCACTTGAAGCGGGAATGTCGGCCTTTTTTGCTGCCCCCCCCCCCCTCCTTCACTTCCGTGTGCTCCTCCTCGTCTCGTGCTGGGCCACGAAATCCCATGGGAAATGCAAGTGTGGACCTTCCGTTTGCTCGTCCCTCCCCCTCCCGCGCATGAAGTATAGAACCCCCATGACCACACAAGAGCCGTTTCCTTCCCCCACTTGCCCCCTCCCATTCCCCCTCCCGCAGAAGGAGCACAGCCAAGTCGGCCCGTCTAGGCGGGGAAGAGGAGGTGGTAGACCCGAATATTGGGAGATGACAAGTGTGCTGAGCAAATGCGGAGGCCATGTAAATATATATACATCCATGCATGCATGAATATGTGTGAGCACGAGAGGGGGAGGGAGAGGGAGAGAGAGAGAGAGAGGGAGAGAGAGAGAGAGAGCACCAGACCCATCTATCAAGGGTAAGGTCAAGGGAAAAGGGTAAGAGGAACCCCCAACACCCTGCTTCACTCGGAGGAGTCGGTGGTTTCGGCGTCGGCAATGAGCAGCCACTCCGCAAAGCGCAGGAGCACATGGCGGAAAAGACCGCCCTCGGTGGCGCCGGGTCGGGTGCCAGGAAGAATGATGGGTGGCAGCTGGGCCCACGAGTGGAAGGCATGCTCATCGACCACCTCCTGATCGTAGAGCTGGTGTGCCAGCAGGAGGATCTCCTTGGAGCCGGACCACAGGCCGAAGGCGGCACTCCGCTGGCAGGCGGCCACTTCCTCGGGCGAGGCGCCCGCCGGGGGCAGAGGAATGACCGCCGCCTCGGCGGCCTCCAACTCAAGCAGGAAGGAGATCTGCAACGAGGGGGAGTTGATGAAGCGCCGGATGAGGTCCAGGCGTTGAGTGAGGATGTCCCCGGCGCCGGGGATCGGCTTGTCCGTGGTATTCCGGCGTTCGGACCAGACAATGGCCTGGATCAGGCCGCCCAGGAGGACGGCCTGCGAGCCGAGGGCCGTGGCCGAAGAGGTGGCCCCCGAACCGAGGGCCGAAAAGGAGCTGTGCGCCGCGGCAATGTTCCGGTACAGGGTGTTGGCATTCGGCGACTCGAGAGTCCGCGCGTCCAGCAGATAATGTGCAAAGGAGGTGGCCGGCCGGCGGGAGGCATGCACTGGCGAAGGGCGCGAGGGCCGGGAAGGGGACTCGGTGGAGTCGTCGTTTCCGGCGGCGGCGGCGGCCGACCCAGCACCGGCACCGGCACCGGCACCGGCACCGGCACCGGCACCGGCACCGGCACCGGCACCGGCACCGGAGGCGGGGGCACCGGTGCCCCCGAGACTGAAGGATTGGAAGAGGGTTTCCAGCTGGGTGGGGGCTTTCCCGGGGGAAGGAGCAGCATCAGCGGAAGTGGAGGTGGAAGACCCCCCAGTCATTGGGGCCAGGGGGGTGCCGGAGGCAGGGCGCCGAGGCGCCGAAGCACTGCCAGCCGGGAGGGATCCCGATGGGGGGGTCTTGCCGGGGGGAACCGACGTCGGGAGGGGAGGCGGGCGGGACCGGGCCCCGGGAGTCGTGGGCAACAGATTCAGGAACAACGGGGACGAGGCAAAGGCCGATGGGGGTGCCACGGGGGTGGCCGGGGCGGACATCGCGGCCGCAGACGAGCCCTTCGCCACACTGGGGCCCGAGACGGAGCTGGCCGCCGAGGTGGAGGACCGGGCGCCCGGGGAGGGCCATTGGGCATGGTTGCTGGAGCTGAGTGGCGAGTCGGCCGGCGAGTGGCCAGAGGAAAAGGCACGCCCCGGCCGGAGGTCCCGGCGATCGTGGCGGAAGTCCCGATAGTCGCGACTGGTCTCGGTGTTGCTCCGGAAGTCCCGGGCCCCGTCGATGCCATTGCCGCGGAAGTCTCGGCCGACGTCGCTGCTGCGGAAGTCCCGGCCATCAACCGCGCCGCGAGGGTCGCGCGCATCGCCGGCACCCCGGAAGTCCCGGCCATCGATGGGACCACGGAAGTCCCGGCTGCTCTCGGGACGGCTGCCAGTGCGGAAGTCACTGCGGAAGTCGCTGCGGAAGTCGCTGCGGAAGTCCCGGTGACTGCTGCTGATGCTACCGCCGCTCCCGCGGAAGTCCCGAGAGGAGTCACGGCCATCGCGGGTGAAGGAGGCGGGCGGCTGGCCGGGGCTGGGCGACCGGTGTGAGCCGAAGGGATCCATATGGCTGGCTCCTGCGCTCGACTGGGGACGAGTGGGGGCACGGGTGGATGGGCCCCGACCGGGTGGCATGGGGCGCAACTCGCCTGGGCCGTGGGCATATGGACAGGTCCGGCCTCGGGTACACACGCCGGAGCGATCGAAATTCTGCGAACAGGGGAGAAGTCGCCATGAGGAAGCCGGTCAGCAAGAGGGAGATAGAGAGGAAGAGAGGGAGAGGGGGAGAGAGGAAGAGAGGGAGAGGGGGAGAGAGGGAGAGGGGGAGAGAGAGGGAGAGAGGGAGAAAAATGGGGCAAGGATGACAGGCAAACCCCAGGACGCACTCGACAGGCGCTGGTCCGGTATGTGCGGCTCGCAATCTGCTGGTCAACCTCCTGAGTAACGACAGGCGGAAAGGGAGGGAAGAAGGGGAGGGGAGGGGGGCAGGGGGTTGGTAAGTAGGAGGGAGGGAGTGGGAGAGGGACAGAGAAAAGAAAGTGTCCCAAGACCCTGATGATCAGCAGGAGACACACGCACGGGGCTGAAATCACAGAAAACATAGCCCTCATGAAGGCGGCTGCCAATCATCTCCGAGCAGAACTGCCCGAAGAGAGTTCGAATATTGCTGTATGTAATGCTGAGAAGGCCGGAGAAGGCGCGGGGGGCGCACATCAAAGGGCGAGGGGGAGGAGGAGGAGGGGAGGAGAAGGTGAGCACCGGGGACAGGGGAAGAGGGAGGGAGAAGGGGTCCATCAGCCAGGCAAGGGAGCACACGCACATCTTATTGACGTCAGCCATGGGGCGCCACTGAATCCTGACATTGTTCGAGTCGGGGATGAGCTTCAGCGAGGTGCGGAAGCTGGCATGAGCCAGAAAGAAGGTGATCGGACTGGTGTCTCCGCTCTCCGTGAGAATGCTAGGGAGGGTGGCGGGTGAAGCAGCGGTAAGAATCGGGCACGGGGGCACATGTGCGAGGAACCAAAGACCCCAGGGGAGGCAGGGACTCGAGCGGTGGGGGAGCGAGGGGGGGGGGGGGGGG
>NW_009242974.1:2778314-2788441 GCF_000388065.1 Fonticula alba
GGGAGGGAGGGAGGAAATGTACCGAGAGCTCGAGGGGGGGACATATTCGATGTGAAGGTTGCTGGAGGAGAAGCCAAAGAGCTCCTCCACCTCGCGCACTACCGAGGAGAGGCAGTCGGCCGAGGGGCGCACCGGCCTGGGGCAGGGCGAGGCACAGCGATGGGGGGAGGAGCACACGTAAGTAAGTGCACGGGGAGGGGGCAGATGAGCGCGGACCAGGCGGGCGACCGACAAAGGCAGGGCAAGATGCGGCGCGCAACGAACACCTTGGGGAAGAAGAGCTGGGACGACGGATCGAAGGGATCATAGCAGAGGAGAAACTCCACGAGACCGCGATCGAGAATCTCCGCCGGGCGGAAGCGCGCCGGCTGGGTGAAGCGCTGTGCGAGGTTACCGGGCGCTGGCGCGCCGTCAGAAGAGGCAGAATAGTAGGGTGAAGCGGGGCTGTGACCGGCGACGGCCGAGGAGGGGATGGATGCGCTGGGGTTCACACGGTAGATGATGAGGGCAGAGTACTTCTCCGTCGATGAGCGATGGTCCATGGTGTGCGTGCGGGGGACGAGTGAAAAGACGGGGCGGGGGAGGAGGGGGGAATGGAGGGAGGGGGAGAAGGAGGGGGAGGAGAGAGAGGGTGGGGGGGGGGAGGGGGGCGGAAAGTGGGGCAGGGGGGGGTGTTGGGAAGAAGTAGAGAAGGCGGGGAGAAGAAGGGAGAGACCTCGGCCCAGTCGGTGCTGGCGCGTCGCCGCTCGCGGACTCCGAGTCTGCAAAGGGACTTTTCAGGCAACACCTTGCGGCGGGGGGGGGGGGGGGGGGGGGGGGGGGACCCGGGGCCCCCCCCCCCACCCCCAACCCCCCCCCCCCGGGGGGGGGGGGGGGGGGGACGGGGCGGGACACCGGGGTCCTCCCCCCGATCACCAGACCCCATCGCCCGAGGAGGGGCCGGGGGATCGGACGGGGACCGGACAGGGGGTATCCTGCCGAGTGGTCGGGCGGGGGCGGGTCGCCCGCCCACCCGCGCGCGCGCGCGCGCCTGTGCGTGCCGTAACCTTGCGTCAAGGACCACGCAGAAGAACATCTTTCAAGACGGGACGCGCCACCAATCCCCGCCCGGCTCGGCGCGCGTCCCACGGGCAACACCCGGCCCCTTCCAAGAGCGACCCTGGGGGTATCCCTGTGCAGGACAGGGAGGCCGGGGGGCGGGGGGGGGGGCTGCCCAAGATGACATCGAAGTGTCGAGAAGCGGGGACGGCCAACTGTGCGTGGTCTGATGGGGGGGGGAGTCCTGCGCGAGGGCAGCAAGGCGTGCCTAATGACATTAGGTTCTGCCTCAAGGGGAGCGCGCCCCGGGCCCGAGCGCCCTCACCATCTTCCCGCGGTAGATTGGGACTCACAACCGAGGGGAGGGAATAATTGGTTTTTAATAATCGGCCGAACAAGCAAGCAGGGCACCTTCACGCAGTTTCGCGCCCATTTCTCTCGCTCTCTCTTTCTCCTTCTTTGGCCTCGGGGCTTTATGGATTTTGTCGCATCCCCTCGGACCGCCCTCGGATATTGGAGCCCGGTGCCTGGTGCCGCGAGACCCCCCTACCCCTTGGTTGTGCCCGCTCGGGGGGGAGGGGGAGCAGTGGAGGGGGGGCACATTCGCACAGGAGGGCGAGATGGCGTTCGCGAGAGCCCCTTCCTCCCCCACACTCTCGGACCTGGGAGGTCAAACATTTTCCCCTATGGCTAATGGCTACCGGCGTTAGATCACAGTGCCTCGGCCATGGCCGCCGAAGCGCGAAAGCCCCAACGGAAATAGGCTGCCACCCCCGGAGGTCAGGGCGTCTGGCGCCCGATCGTTGGCTCTTGGAGGGTCCGGCCCGAGGGCAGCATAATGCTATTTCATCGCCATATGCCGACGATCATGTCACTTCCATGCGGGGCACGCCGGGGATCTTCTTCCCGGCCCCCCGGCTGCGCCTGGCTCGGCCATCGGACGGTCTTTGTAAGACACCCCGAAGCCGCAGGGCCCTCCTGTGGCCCCCCCCCCCCCCCCCTCCCCCGGCTCGTTGCTTGGCCGGGAGGCCACGCGTTGGATCCCGGCCGAGGGTCCACGTTTTCGAAACTCTGGCGCGTTATCCCTGTGTTCACCTGCCCTTCCCCTCCCTCGGCCTTGCGTCTGCCGGCGGCTGGCGGGGGGCCCTCGGGATTGTGTCTCCTGCCCCGAAGGCGGCGGCCCATGGGGTGGGGGCAGGCAGGCAGGCGGGAGGCCGACGCGGTGGGGGTCTCTGCGGCAGCGGCCACCGCTTCAGCCAGGGGGGGGGGGGGGGGAGGCGCCAGCCGAATAGCCAGCACCCAGGCGCCCCTCCGGGGGCTGCCCGGTGGGGCTGGGCAGCACCCTTCGCTCTCCCCTTCCTCCTTACCCTCCTCCCCTACTCGCTACTCGGTTCTACCATGCTCTCTGTTGTCAGCTCGGCTTCTCGCACCTCCCTGTTTGGTGGTGCTCGCGTGTCGGCTGTGTCCCTGGCTCGCGCGCACTTCACCACCGGCAATGTGGTGGCTTCGTCCGATGCCGCCCCCGGCGATGAGGTGAAGCCGGACATGAAGCTCCTTTCGCGCCTGCGCAAGGAGACCGAGCTCAGCATCAAGCAGTGCGTTCGCCAGCTGGCCAGCCGGGTCCTCCTGCTCACCACGCCCCTGCGGCGATGGGGGTTTCCCGTCCCCCGTATCTGACCATGTGCGCTGTCATTCGGCTGACCCCTCCCCACTCCCCCCGGCTCATCTCGCAGCGTGCGCACTGCTCTGATCAAGACCAACAATGACTATGACCTGGCCCTTGAGGAGCTGCGCAAGCTCGGCGCCTCGGTCGCCGCCAAGGTGTCCGGCCGCTCGATGGGCGAGGGTCTGGTCTTCTCTTTTGTCAAGGCTTCCGACGCCTCCTCCTCCCTGATGATGGAGGTGCGTAATGCATGTCACCGTCAAATGGCACCCCCCTCCCCCCCCTCTCCCCGGAGAGGGCTCCATGTGTCATTTCCCCCGCTTTGCCCTTTTCATTGCCGGCGTCACTGCCGCCGCCGCCGCCGCCGCCGCCGCCGCCTGCGTTCCATCCTGCGCAGTCGCTAACCCAACGCCGAATATGCCAGATGAGCTGCGAGACCGACTTCGTCGCCTACAGCCAGCTCATGCAGAAGACCTCCACTTCGGTGGGCGAGCGCCTGCGCGCCATCTATGAGGCTTCGCCTTCGGTGACTGCCGGCGCCCTGCGCTCGGCCACCCCGTCCGAGGAGCTTACCACCGACCCGGAGGTCAGCGCCTCCATGCACGAGCTGGTTGGCAAGCTGAGCGAGAACATTGCCCTGCAGCGTGCGGTCCTGCTGAAGGCCCCGCGCGGTGGTCTGGTCGGGTCGTACACCCATCTGCGCACCGCTGAGGACATCGGCGGGCGCCTGTCGGCCTCGGTGGTCTTCGCCCCGGCGGCCCCGGTGGAGGAGGACTTCACCCCGTCCGAGGAGCTGAAGGACTTCGCCAACAAGGTTGCCCAGCATGTGGTTGGCTCCACCGGCCCCGGTGCTGTCGGTGTTACTGTGGCCGATCTGCTGGAGCAGCCCTTCCTCTTCGACCCGTCGACCACCGTCGCCAACCGTGCGTTCCCGCGGCACCGGTCTCCGGTTGGGCCACCTCCGCGACTTTTCGCTGCCTGCTCTTCCTCTCTCTCTCTCTCTCTTACTTTGCCTAACCTCCCCGTTATTCTGCTCCCCCCCCTGTTCCTCAACACACACACACACACAGTGATCAAGAAGCACGCCCAGTCCACTCCCGGTGGTCTCGAGCTGGCCGGCTTCGAGCGCTTCGACGTTGGTGTTGGCCCCGCCTTCGCTCTGGCTTCCGGCGAGTCCAGCACTGAGGCTTCCAACTAAGAGCTCTCCTCTCTCCCCCTCCCCCCCCCCCTCAACCCGCCCCTCCTCCCTGTCCCCCATCATTCGGCGTCCGCAAATTGTACTACCTTCCTTTCCTTCCAAACAATGTACCTCCAGGATGCATGTCACCCATTGAGTCCCTCATTCCCCGGCCGCCCTGGCCTTTTCCCCTGTCCCTGGTTCTGCCTCGCCCCCGCTTCGCTCTCTTGCTCGCCGAATTCGCCGAAGGATTTCCCGAGCTCGCTTTGCCACTGTGGCAATCTATTTTGGGCCATTTTCCGGATTCCCCCAACCGGGTGTCATTTTACTTCCGACCGAGAGACGAAAGAATTTGAGCGGCTTCGGCCCGGGTGGCGGCAATACGCCGCTGGCGCTCAACCTCATCAGGGGAGTCCGATTGGGCCGCCTGCTGTCGGGCCGCTCCCGAGCCAGCCTCCGGACCCGGGGGCCCGTCCCGGCTGGCAGGGGTGGCCGAGGAGCCCGGCCCCGAGAGGGAGGGGGCTCTCCCCATAATCGGGGCGGGCTGTTGGTTCCCCATGGGCGACTGGCGCTCAATGGCCGTGGCCTCCGGGGGCTGGTCCCCGAGCTCATGCGCACTCAGGAACACATCCGGCCGGAGGCCCTCCGTCTCGAAGAGAATGAAGTGGTACTTAGGATTGCCGGCCAGGCCGGCTGGGCCGTAGTTGGTCGCGCCCGTGGGATCCGGGGCACCGGCGATCACGCGCCGGCGAATGTACGGCGCGACAATTTCCCGGGCAATCTGGTCGACCAGGGAGAGGGCCGCATCGCGGTGACGCTTCGGCCGGAGTTCAGACCCATGGTCAGCATGTTCTCCCTGATCCAGGGTCGGTCCGTCGCAGGGGCATTCATCCGGCCAGCAGCGGCCACCCGTGTCGAGGGCCACGCCATCGCTACATCCGAAGAGGGCATTCCAGCCGAGAGGAAGCGGTCGCCCGGCCACTCGACATGCCAGATCCACTGCGGCACAGGTGACCACCACTGGCTCATACTTGACCAGCAGATTGGTCACCAGGGCGTCATTGCAGAAGTTCCATGCTCGTTGGATGAGGTGGTAGTCCGAATCGAGGAGGCGCTCCCGAATGGCGGGCGGCAAGCTCTTCAGGTACGGCGATAGGGAGGAGCGGCTGGAGGGCGATGCCGGTGCCGGGGCCGTCGCTTCGTCGGCTTCATCGGCTTCATCCGCGTCATTTGTCGACTCGTCGGTCCGGTGGTGCAGGTCGTGCAAGCCCAGCACATTGGCATAGATGAGCAGCGATGCATGGGGAAGCTCCACATGGAGGTGGAAGCCCAAGGCTCGAATGATGACCTTTTCCATGGTAAAGAGAATATTCTCAAGCCGAGTGTACTCCTGAGGCCCGGCCCAGGGCCAGGAGAGGTGTCAAAGTGAGGGGCGGAAAAAAAAGTCCCCCAGCCGGCAAATGGTTAATGCGCCGAGAGGAAGGGGTGGGAGAAGAGGGGAGAGGGAGAGAGAGGGAGGAAGAAAGAGGGCAAAAGCGACGCCCACCAGTGAGGACAGGCAGCCGGATGGAAGTGTGGCGCACATCACTGAAGGAGACCAGCGGCGAGTAACCCGCATCCAGGGGGAGGCTGGGTGCACTTGCGTCGCCACCCGCACTGGAGGCCAAGCCGGTGCGCATGCGATCCGATGTTGGCGTGGCGTCCAGCGGATTGTCGCCCTCCAGACGCTGGCGCTCTTTCTGCCGAGCGGTCTTCAAGTCGGCCTCGGTGGGCTGGGCAATGACCGCACGCGACTGCGGGGCGGACCCCTGCTGCGCGCGCCACGCCAGGTAGTGGTACACGAAAATGGCATCACGATGATGGCGTGGGCGCTCGCACAGCTTGGATGCCAGGAAGACAGCCGCCAGGGCGGTCGGCCCGGCGGGGCTTCGGCTGAAGGACACCTGGTAGTAGTACCGTTGGAGGAGAACCTGCGCCGTGGAGATGACGTTCTGGGGGCTGATCCAGCGCAAAAGGTAGGTCCGGGTCAGTCGGGGAGGGAGCGGGGGGTGCAGGGAGAGGGGGGGGGGAGCGGGCGAAGAGGAGGAGGAAGAAGGAAGCGCGAACAAATGCCGCATGCACGAACAGAGTCAGAGCGATGCCAAGCTCCCAAACGAAGTCGCAGGTCCAGACGCGAAGGTCATACTCCAGTTCCGGCGAGAGGCCCTCCTTCGTGGAGGGCGAGGCGGCAAGGATGGAGTCCGGGAGGATGACATTTCCCAGGAAGAGATTGGGCGCCGGCGGGGCGCTTTGGGGCGAGCGGTCGTGCATGCGAGAGGGCGGCAAAGACAGCGGAGCGGAGGCGAGGATGACCAAGAGGCGTGGGGGTGGCAGGGAGAACAGAGCGAGGCGCCCGGTGGCACACGCGCAGCCCGCACGGCCTCTTGTATAGCGGCGCGCGCCCCCCCCCGAGCGATCGGGGGAGTGTTACGCCTGGAGGCGCATCATGTGATCGCTCGAATGGCTTCGTGGGCCCTCCACCAGTGGAGGGGGGGGGGGGAAGTACGGCATACGGGCCCAGCAATCCGTACTCTTCGGTTCCGGCCGGACTGCTGAGGGTCGGGGCTTTTTTGGCGGGCCGATCTGCCGGTAGTCCTGCCTACCAGGAGGGGACACCCCCCCCCCCCCCCCCCCCCCACCCACCACCCCCCCCTTGCCGCCCTGCTGCTCCTCCCGTGTTTCTTTCCTCACTCCAACTCCGAGGCATGTCTCTCTCCGCCGACACCATGACACCGGCCGAGGCCCGGCAGTCGGTAGCCTCCTTCCTGGGTCACTTCCTGCGGGTGACGCTGACAGATCAGCGGACACTGACCGGGAAGTTTATCTGCGTCGACCACAACTGCAGCCTGGTACTGGACAACGCTGAGGAGGCCTTTGGTGGTGCGGGTTTCCTTTGTGCACATTTGGGGCTGGCCTTTTGTGGCGTGCTTCATTTTTCCATTTCTCTTTTGCCCTTCTGCCACCCCTATTTTGCGGCCCTCTTCGCCTGCCTCCTTCCTGACCCCCGGCCCCTGCCAGCTGACAAGCGGTTCATCGGGAGCGCTGTCATTGCCAAGCAATTCATCCAGTCCATCGAGGTGGATTCCATCGCGCTGTGAGGACTTCGCAGCCATGTCCCCTGTCCATCCCTGCATTCTGATACATGAGCTGATTTTTTTTTTCACATCTATGGTGCATTCTATGAGTCATGATACATGGATCGGTGGCCCCTTGATGAAGAGGGTGCGAGAAACTAGGGCAGGAGACCCGCGCCGCCGAGGCACAAATAAAAAAGTGGCGAAGCGGCAAAACGGGAGCGGGGGAGGTCGGGCGGGGGGGGGGAGTGAGAAGAATGGTAGCCCTGATGGATGGGGAGGACGACAATCCCGACTTTCACCGGCCACGCTTGTCTAGGTCCTTGCGCGAGACGTATTCATACTTGACGAAGAGGCCGTCCTGCTTCTTGTTGGCCTTCTTGGCCTTCTTCTTGGCCTTCCTCCGCTCGACCACCTCCGGGTCGAGAACCCGAGCCGATGGAGCAGGCGACGCAGGTCCAGCCGAGGTGTCCTCAGCAGAGCTGGGCACGGGGGCAACCGGAACGACAGGCTGCTGGGCATGGTCGCCGGGGGCCGAGGTGTTCTTGGCAGACGTTCCGGACGGATTCACAAGGCGCAGTCCGAAGCAGGAGGCCGCCTCGCGGCGGAGCTGGGCCACACCGGCACCCGTGCGCGAACTCACAAACATAACTTCCTTAACGGCATACTTGTAGTCCGCGAGTTCCTGGCGCACAAAGACATTAGCGATGTGTGTGTGTGTGTGTGTGAGTGTGTGGATGCGCGGATGTGTGAGCACGCTCGCAACTAGGGAAGATGGGGAGGGAAGGCCCGTCTGACCGGCGAGCGGGAGAGAGCAACATATACCTTCTCAATGGACTGGGCCACTTGCAGGAGGTCGCGTTCCTTGACCAGATCGCACTTGGTCAGGACAACCTGGAACTTAGCGCGATTGTACTTGTAGATGGTTGGTCCAGACTCCAGGTCATCGTCGGACAGGGCCCCGGCATCAAGCGGCGTATCGGCCAGCAGAGGGGGCCAAACATCGCCCTCCTTGGTGATGGTGGTGCCAGGCTCCGGGGGGACGGTCGGCCGAACCGGGCGCGGCGGGACCCATCCCGGTGGGGGGGTGGGGCAATTCTCGAAGCGCCGGATGAAGTCGCGATCGCTGGCCTTCAGACCGTGACGGGCATCGGCCAACAGGAAAACCCGCGAGAGTCCAGGTCGGAAGGCGGCAAACTCCAGCATCTTCAAAAAAGGGGCCAGTGACGGGGCGGAGGGGGCAATCCACAGGAGGAGCGGCGAGGGAGTGGAGAAGGGAGTCGGTCGGGGGGGGGGGAGGGAGGAGAGCGGGCTCTACATGAGGGGCACGCACCATCCTGCGCCAGGAGTGCACGCGGGCCGCACGGCCGAAGGCAAACCCATAGCCGGGCAGATCAACGAGGACGGCGCGATTTTCCGGCTGGTCGGCCTTGGTCGGGCCAATGCCCTCGAGGCCCTTGACACGGTAGAAGTTGAAAGTCCGCGTCTCACCCGGGCGATCGCTGACCGGGGCAAAGGTGCTGCCAGTCAGGCGGTTGAGCAGCGAGGATTTGCCGACATTGGAACGGCCTGAACGTCCGGCCCGGGAGAACCAAAGGGGAGGCGGAAAAGCGCCACCGAGAGCAGGAGAGGGGGGGGGGTGGCCCGCCAGACATCGGGGTTGTGGTTAGCGAGGCGGAGAGGACGCGGGGCAGGGTGGAGAGGGAGTAGATCAACGCACCGAGGAAAGCAATTTCCGTGCCGACGCGGCGACGGCGCTTGTTGGGGTTCGGGGACTCGCGCTTCTGCTCATCGGAGTAGGGGAAGTCGGCCGGGTGGTTGCAGAAGACCACCTTGGAAAAGCCGGTGCGGAACATCTGACCAAATGACCAGGGGGGTCAGTTGGTGCTGAGGACGGCCCTGGGGCTGCCTGCGCAAAAAAAAAAAAAGGGGAGGGGGGGGGGAGGACAAAAGAGGGAGATGAAGGATGACACAGGGCCCCGGCAGGGGACACACACCTCCTGCAGGCTCTTGTCCTCGGGGGTCATCAGGCGATTGATGACGGAGGCAGTTTGCCCGCGCAGTTGCGCGTCATCCGGGACGGAGAAGCGTGCGACCTTCTGATTCCGGATGAGAGTCATAATTTCGCGATCAGTGCGCGAGCTTCCGCCGGAGCCAGGCCCAGCGGTGCCACTGGCAGCGGCGGCCGCCGCGGCGGCATCCTCCCGACGACGACGGGTCCGCGCCACGGCCGCAGGAATGGACAGCAGCTTGCCCTTGCGGGAGGCTGCAGCCGAAGCACCGGCGCGGCCCATTCCCGATGCCTGCTGGACGCGCTGCTGGTGCTGGAAGATCTCCTTCGAGGCGCTGGTGCGAGTTTGTCCGATACGTGCGCTAAATGAGGGCCTCGGCCGGGAGGGGGTGGACCCATCGCCGAATTGCCGGGTGATCCCGGCCTTCCGGCGAGCCGAGGAGAAGTCCCGGGTGGCGAGGGTGGCGCCAAAGGTGCCCGGCGCGAGGCCCACGCGTGGCGCCAGAAGCCCTCCGAGGCAGCGGGGGCCGGGGGCGGTGGCAAGCATGGCCGGCACCCGGGCAGCGGCCGAGGCCGTGCCAATGAGGGTCCGCGAAAGGAGGGCCGAGCGAGCAAGCATGGCCAGGATCCAGCGCGGGACAGATGGGGACAGGGAAGGAGGGGAAAGGGGAGAGGGGAAGGAGGGGGGGGGGGGAGAAGGGCGGGAGGAGCACAGGAGGGGCAGGTAGGCGGCTGGAGTGGGCTGGCGCATTGGCGAGCCCCCGGCCGGGCGGCCTCTTCGGGCTGGGGACTTTCGTGAGGGCGGGGGGCCGGCGATCCGGCTGCTCCAGCGCGTTGGAGATGGGGACCGCATGCGTGTGTGGCCAGGGGGCGCGCGGGGGCGAGGCCGAATAGATGCCGGCGGATGCACGATCGGCCGGAACGTGACCCGGCCGCACGCGCGTCTCCATTTCCCGCATCACGCTACCGCGCGCCCGTCCCCCCGATCGCGGACGTTGTGTGTCAAAGCCCCCCCCCCCCCGCCCGTTCCTCCGGCCAGCCGGTCGCGTCTGCTGGGTGCCGGCTCGGCCGCATTCCCCCAAGTTGCTGAGCTGAGTTTGTGGGTGTGTCCGTGAGTGTGTGCGG
>NW_009242974.1:2788655-2794809 GCF_000388065.1 Fonticula alba
GCCTCTTTCCCCCCCTCTTCGCCACGTGCGCCTGTGCGCGCTCCCCAGGCGCCGGCACACTCCCCTCGCCTTTCACGTGTCGCCCCCCCTCCTCCCCTTGCCCTCTTTCTCCCCCGATCCACACGTAGGCCGACCCCTCCGGCCATGGGTGACGGCTTTGTCGCTCCGCTGACCGGGCTCTTCCCGATGGAGCACAGTTTCGGGCCCTTCTCCAGTGCATTGAGCGCACGGCGTCGCCCCCCGGCGGGTGACCTGCCCGCGGGTCAGATCGGGTCGCCTTCCGGAGCCGCCTCGGCGGCGACCGTGCCGGCACCCTCGGCGGAGGCCCCGCTGCCTGAGGCACCGGAGACCCCAGTGCGTCGGCCACCCGGCGGCGCCGCTGCACCGACCGTAACCCCCGGCAGTGCGGGCGGATTGTTCCTCTCGCCCGCCGCATTGGCCGCCCTGTCGCAAGATCTGCCCCATGTGGGATCTTCGCTGGCAGCCCGGGGGACAGCTGGCTCCGGTCGAGCCGCCGGCGATTTGGATGGGCTTCTGCTTGGATCCGAGATGGCCGGCCTATCGACCATCGAGGAGCAGGCGGCGATTGTGGCCGGGCTGCGGAAGGAAAACTTCGACCTGAAGCTGCAAATATACCAGCTGGAGCTGCGCATGAGCCGCTTGGATGCAAATGGCGCGCCGACTGCCATGGCCACCGAGCAGGGGGGTCCTACGAGCGAACAGGTGTCCCTGCTATCGGTGTGTCTTGCCTCGCCTGCTTGTGTATCATGCATCTGGCACTGCGTGTTTTTCGTTGCTCCTGTCCCTGCTTGGCACTTATCCGTGAGAACCGTCTCTTCCGTCCCCCCCTCCTGAAGGAGCAACTTGCCGCGGCCGAATCCCAGGTCCAGGAATATGCCGAGAAGTATGACTCAATTAGTCACGGTGCGTGGCGTGTTGCCCTCGTTCCCCCCCCTCCTCCCCTCTCTTCCTTCCTTCTTCTCTCTCTCTCTCTCCCTCGGAAATCAGCGCCCTTCCTTGTGTCCATGCTCAGGGCCTTCCTTCTGTTGCCCCTCGCGATGGGTGTCCACCGCGTCTTGCACATACTCACATGCAGCCCCTCGGCCCTGTTTTGGCCTCTCCCCTCCCTTCGGCCCACAGAAATGGCCGAGCTCCGTTCGCAACTCGCCGAGAGCGAGAGCACCAACAAGTACCTTTGCCCCGTTTGCCTGCCGGCTCCCTCCGCGAAACTGCCCCTCGCCCCTCTTCCACTTTTGGCGCTCCGCTCACACCTGCTGACCTTCGCTGCTTCCTTTGAGCTCCCTCAATGCGGACCTTGCCCGTGCCCAAGCCCAAGTGGAGGCCCTCCAGCGGCGAATTTCCACGCACGATGAGCAGGTCTCCCGGCTGTCGGGGCAGGTGGACCGGGAGCAGGCTCTGCAGAGGGATTTATTGGCCCAGCTTGATCGCCGAACTGCGGCCGATGGACATCTGTCCTCGGAGCAGCTGGCCCAGGCCGAGGCCCGGGCCCTGGCGGCCGAGCGCCGGGCGCTGGATGCCCTGAGCCAGCGCGACGAGGCGCAGCGGCAAATGGCTCGTCTTCAGGCGGAGGCCAAAGCGCAGACCGATTCGGTCGGCGTGGCACGGGCTCGGCTGGCAGACATGACGGCGTCCTTTGAGCGGGAGCTGGCGGCGGCTTTTGAGCGGGGCCGAGCCACCGCGGCCCCGGCGGCCAGTCTGCTGCACCAGGTGGACGACGAAATGCGCCGGGCCGAGGCGGTGATTGGCCGCGCGTCCGGCAGCATGGCTGGGTCAGCGGGTCCGGCGATGGGTCCTCCTGCGGCGCCTGGCGATGTCCAACTGGCCCGGGAGATGGCGCCGCTCTTGCAGGAAGCCATCACCTCGCTGCTGGTGGGCATGCGCGAGGAGGCGCTCCTGGCGGCCGGTGGGGACGCCGGGCCCCGCGGCCGGGCCGCCCTTGAGGATGCCCTCGGTGACTTGGAGGAAACCATCCGCCAGTCGCTCCCGACGGACCTCGGGTCACTGCAGGGGCTACTGGCACGGCTGCTTCGGGAGTCTCCATCGGCGGGTGGGGCCGGCGCCCGTGAGGCACGGCATTTGCGAGCCCTCCGGCGGACGGCCGAGCGTCTGGCCGACACCGAGAGCCGGCTGCTGGACGCCGAGGAGGCTCTGATGCAGCTTCTCCGACAGGGCACCGACCAGCAACAGTGGTATGCGCGCCTGTGTGTGGCGAATGGCAAGATTTTGTCGGCCGAGAGTGCAGCCGCGCAATTGGAAGCCCGCCTGCTTCAGGCCACCACGCGGGCCGAGACGGCCGAAGCCTCGGCCCAGGACCTCCGCCACACGGTGGGGCAATTGGAGCGGCGCCTGGCAGCGGCCCTGGAGCGTCGGGCTCCCCCGCCGGCGAAGGTACTTTTGACAGGGGGCTTGGGTGTCCTGCTTTTGCTGTGGGCCTTTTCCGAGCGTCCTTTTGTGTGTCGGCCTCAGCATGGCCTGCCTGCTTGCCACCTCTCTCTCTCTCTCTCTCTGCCCCCTCCGCATGTACCTTGGCCTCGTCGCTCACTCTTCCCCTCGTCGCCATCCATCTGCCCCCTCTTTCGCCCTCTGTCCCGCTCTCCTCAGCCACTGATGGACCAGTTGCTGGCCGGTGAGGAGTCCGATTCGGAGGTCGATGCCCTGTCCGGCCCGGCGATGGAGCTGCTGCTTGCCGAAAACCGGGCCCTCATCTTCCGCCTGGGCCAGCGAGAGAAACTCCTCAATGAGGCTCTCGACCGGTTGGAGCTTTTAAGCCATGTCCCCCAGGCGGTCCTTCGGCAGTATGCCGGGTCCTCGCGGGGGAGCAAGATGCCCGGTTCGGGCGCCGAGAGTGGCCCAGCCCCCCTGGGCCCGGCCGGGTCGATTCCCTTGGCTGCCGTCCCGGCGGAACCCCCGGCCAGCGCCCCGGCAGCCGGGGCCACTACCTCGCCCTTTGTGCAACTGGCCCGGGAGCTGCTACCCACCGATGGCAGGGGGCCCGGCGAGTCGGCGTCATCGACAGCATCAACAGCCGGGCCAAGTCCAAGCCCGAGCGGCGAAACGAAGCCCGCGGCCACCGAGGCCACCGACCGGGCACGTCGAGAGAAGGCCGTCCTGGCTGGGCTCGAGAAGCTTCGGGCCGCGCTCGAGGTTGAGCGCAGTCTGATGGAGGGGCTTCTGCCCCGGGCGGCGGCGGCACCGCCACCGCCGCCGGAGCAGATTGCCTTCTCCCCTCAGCCGACGAAGCAAGCCTTCCACTCCGCCGGCACGGAGCACCAATACCAGCCCCATCACTACCAGCGTCAGGATTATCATCATCATCATCATCATCCTCAGCAGCAGCAGCAGCAGCTCAATTCCAGTGTCGGGCCCTATGCAGCCGCCCCGGCCTTCGGGCCGACTGGGCCACCACCGGCACTTTCCTCGGGCGGTGCCCACGCGCACCAAGCGCCCGGACACGGGCCACCATTCTCTCACCTCCCACAGCAGTTGCCCTACCAGCCGCAGGCATACCATGCGCAGCAGCCCTTCGTCGCCGGGTCGGCGAGAGGCCAATACCATCCCCACTGAGGGAGGGCCTGTATGGCGCCTTCCCCACAATACACCAAATGCCAACGGTGGTACTTCCGTCGTCAATTGCCTGAGTGCCCATTCACAATGTCCCCGTGACATGGAATGCTGTTCTCTCGGAGAAGGTGCCCCTATGAGACTGACCGTCGCGAGTGCCGCTGCGCTCGGCCCGGCGCCGCCGGCAACAACCCCCCTGTTTGTGTGTGTGTGTGCATTTCGTCCACACCTCTCCCTCCTCTTTCCTCCTTTCTCCCTCTTCATCATGGTTAGTCTTCCCCTTTGCGCTCGTTCTCGTTCTGCCCCCCGCTCCCCACCTCTTTCTCTTTCTCTCTCTCTCTCTCTCCCCCCTCGGCCTCGAGGGTGATTGTTTCCTCTCGCTCGTTTCGCCTTCATCTGTCCCCTTTCCTCCTTTTGTGCTGCCTGTGACTGCCTCTTTGTGTCGTCCTGTGCTGTGTGTGTGTCTGTCTGTCTGTCTGCAGCTTTGGCTCTCCGCTTTGAGCCCCTCTCCTCTCCACCTTCTCCCCTGCTTTTTTCTGCTCCCTCCCCCTTGGCATGGACTGGTCCTCCTTGTTGCCTTTGCTCCCGGCCTTGCCCCGAGCTCGTCTCTGACTCCCTCTCCCGCCGAATGTCTCCTCTCCCCAGGGTGCCGGCTCTCAGTTCCCCTACCCCAAGTGGGTCTGGTCGCCGTCTGGTGGCTGGTGGACCCATCAGCCGCACTGGGTGCGCAACACCGCCATCGTCTATGGTCTGGCAGCGGTCTTCATCATCTACCCCTGCTACCGCTTCTCCAAGAACAACGAGGTTCGCTACAACCAGCGCGAGCTGCCGGTGCGTGTGCTCTCCTCCAACATCTCTGCCTCTCTCTCCTCTGCCCCCCTTTCCCGCCTTTTGTCCTCGAGTATTCCCGCACACCTTTTGCCTTTGGGTTCTGCAATCCACTGACTCCGGCCCTGGCCTATTCACCTCCCTCCCCACACTTGGCCTTCCCCCCGTCCCCATCGGCTTTCGGTCTACAGAAGCCCTACGTTGTCGAGTAGACACACCCTTCTTGATCGGTGTGCGGCCCACTCCTTCGGTGCACTGACAAGCGCCCCGTGTGTGGCGGGTCCCAGTGTGAGGCCCCTTGCCGATGGCATGTGCGCACCCTCTCCCTCCCCCCCCCCCTCTCTCTTCATATACACATATACGCGCGACATCTCCACTTCGCGAGAGCATAATACACCCCTTTTGGCTCCGGGGTCCTCAGCTTGCTTGTGCATGGGCGCGCGCTTCTGCGCATGCCAATCCCCTCTCTCTTGCCCATCTCCCCGCCCCTCCTCCGACTCCGCTCCCGTGAGGGAGGGAGGAGGGGGATCAGGCGTGCAGCTGGCCCAGGGGAGGGGGGGGTGGATTTCAATTATTGTATTGGGGTTCTCTCTACCTTCAGGGCGGTGTCAGCAGAGTGGGGTCGTGGCGCATGAGCTGCGATTGGAAGGTCGAGGGAGGTGGCGCGGGGGTCAGTCAGTGATCCGTGGTGGGGGATGTCGGCTAAGAGGAGCAAGGGGGCCGGGAGACACACCTTCCAGGAGTAGAGCCAGTAATGGTACTGCAGGCCATGTGTGGCCTGAACGATGTCCGTCGAATGGACCAGCTGGTAGCGGAAGGTTGGGCACTGGAGGAGCTCCAAGAAGTAGAGGGCATGGGGGTAGCTGTGGGAGGCCGGTCAGGGAGGAGCCTCGGTCGCAGGGAGGGACGGAGCGAAGAGGGGGGGGGGGGGGAGCAGGGATGCATCAGGACGGGGATGCCGGCCCCGAACGTACGAAATATACTTGGCATATTGCGGCTGCTTCCAGTACATCAGGTACCGGAGATACCGAACAAAGGCCGGGTCGGTGAGGCAGCGCCGGTCATGGGCCAGAACTTGAAGCGCGAGCGGGGCCGATGGTGTTGGTTAGAGTCCAAGCGAGGCGGGGAGGGAGAGGGGGAAAGGTCGAAGCAACAGGGAGAAGGTGCCCAGGGGTATGTACAGATGAGATACTGCGGATTGGCCAGGCACTGGACAAACTCCAGCTCCACCTGGAAACGCCGGGTTTCTGGGCAGAGGGCCGGCACCTCGACGTCGGTGGGCCCGCCCCCGGGCTCCGGGCCCCCGGCACCTGAAGGTGGGCCTTCCGATAGGGTAGTGTCCGAGGAGGGGGTCTGCGCAATGGCGGCCTGCATAGCGAGGAGGGCAGTGCAGCAGGGAGGAGAAACTGGCGGAGGAGGAAGAAGGGGGAGGGGGGGGGGGGGGGGGGAACGGCCTGGCAAGGGAATTGTCATCTCCCGCAGGGTGATGGCTGATCGAGGGGCAGAGCTGCCGAGTCGGGGTGGGGGGGGGAGGACCTGCCGCGAGTGCGGCGTCCGCCTCGTCCTCCTGCTCCCTTGATGGGCTTGGCCTGGCTGGTGGGATTTGCGCGGCTGCCGGGAACGATTCGAGACGAAGGACAATCCAGCACCTGACCAGTCGTGCCAGATGACCACTCCCCTGGAGTCACGTGTAGTCGACATTTCTGACTGGATTGCGATCTTGCTCGCACGGTCGCCCCCCCCC
>NW_009242974.1:2794934-2795401 GCF_000388065.1 Fonticula alba
CCCCCCCCCCTCGGCCCGCCCCGCCGCCGTGAAGAGGGGCCCTATTCCCCAATCTTCCAGGGCCCCTGGGCCGGTTGGCGCTCTGCCCCCGGTTCTACATCAGTCGCGCGGGTGGCGGCCTCTTGGCCCAGGGGGCGGCAACCGCGCACTCAGGCCTCCCCTCCCCGGCCTCCTCCCTGCCCGGCAGGAAGGCCCCGCCAGGTAGTAGCCCGAGGGGCTTGGGACGATCGGACCGCGCGATCATCCCGGCGGGCGCGGGAGGCCGGGGAACAAGATGAGGTGGCGCCGGTGCGCGTCCACACTCTTGCGCGCCCGGACTAATGTGTCCGGGGAAGAGAATCGGCGGAAAGGGGGCTGAACGATGGACCGCCTTTTCCCCGAATCAGTCAAGCCGTGAGGCCCTGCGCCGACCAAACAGGAAACCGAGCGAGCTGTCTTCATTCCGGTGCCCCCCTAGCGCCCGTCCC
>NW_009242974.1:2795764-2798497 GCF_000388065.1 Fonticula alba
TCTCCTTCTTGCTGGCCCTCCGCCTGGCTTTGTCTTCTCCCCCTTTCCTTCCCGGCTCTCCCTCTCCCCCCCCCCCCCCCCCGCCCCCCGTTGCCACACCTTCCCTGTTCCCGGCCCCTCTCCCCTGCCTTTGCTACTGTTCCTGTCTCGTCAACTTCCAGGCCGAGCCTCCCGCCTTCTTTGTGCGCGTGTGCGCGCGCACCCCCTCCCTCCGGCTACCAATGCACCCGGACTACTGTGTCCAGCTGTCAGTGTCGTCATCGGTACCGGCAGCCGCCCGATGCCGGTACCCTCTTCACAGTGCCATCTGGGACAACAATGTGACGGCACTCCGGTCGATGATCACCCTGCTTCGTGTCCGGTGCGTTCATGCCCTCGGGCCATGCTCTCGGGACTTTGTCTTCCCGACGCCCGGGTCCCTCCCTGTCTCTCCGGGTCTCCGCTCGCTTGTCTTTCTCACCCTTTCCCCCTTTCTCCTCCTCCCTCTTGCCGTTGGGTCGCCCGGTGCCCATCCTCAGCGGCGTCAAGCCCCAAGACCCGGGGGGGATCGACGAGCCCGATCTCCGTGGGTATACCCCCCTGCACCTGTGTGTTCTCTTGCCCGATCGGGAGGAGTGTCTCTTTGCCCTGTTCAGCCAGAGCAGCCCGGAGACCCGGGTCAAGTGCGTGGCCTGGCCTGTGGACCGCTCTTTCCTTGCCCTGCCTTTGGGTGTCCTATTTCTCAAGACATGCCAGCCATCCTGCTTGCTCCCTCCCTCTTACACACACTCACACACACACACACACACACACACACGTGCGCGCGCAAACACACTCCCTCCCTTTTGGTGCCCTCCTTCCCTCCTGGCTACCGCGGGACATGGCTCAAAGATGTCCGGACGGCTGGTCCCCCCTTAGCGAGGCCATTTGCCAGGATAATGTCAATGCTTTGAGTCGAATTCTGGAGCACCGCTTCAAGAAGATCGGCGGCCGGTCGATGCCGATCTCGCCGGCCATCCGGAATCTCATCAGCCAAATGTCCGACGTGCGCGGCTGATCTTGGGCCTCTCTCTTTTCGTTTCTCTCTCTCTCTCTCCCTCTTCCCCTGTGGTGTCCCGATTGCCACTGACGATGACCCGTTTGTCCAGATCCCGGACTTCACCGTGGAGATCGACTGGTATGCTTGTCCCTCTCTTTTTTGGCTCGCCACAACTCCTTCCCCGTCCTCTCCCCTTTTGAGTGCCCCCTTCCACCGGGCCTCTCTCTGTTTGTTTTTCCTTTTCCCCCTTTCCCCCGACCATTTGCCTGCTCCTGACACGTACTCCCTGCCCCTTTCCTTCCCTCCTTTCCTCCCCCCCCCCCCTCCCCCCCCTCTCTCTCTCTCTCCCCTCGTCACAGGCTCCTCAAGACCCACGTGCCGCTGCTTGGCCGCCTGACGCCGCGCGATACCCTGCGCCTGACGAAGATCGGTTCGGCCCTGCGCATTGACATGACAGCCATCGGGTTGAATGTGTCGGCCAGCAACATCATTTCCGGCGATTCGGTTGAGCGGGGCAATGTGAGTCTCTTCATCTTGGGCAATTGCGACGATTCGGTGCTGGACAGTGACAATCCGATTGTCAGTGCGTGTGGGACATGGCTGGCTCGGGCTCGCTGTTGTTTGTTCCTCTTTGACCTTTGTCTCTTCCGTGCCGGGTCCTTCTGCTGGGTCCTTTTTTCTTTTTTGCGCCCCTCCCGCATTTGCAGCGCCGGGCTCACTCCCTCCTCCCCCTCCCCCCCCTGCGCCATCACGCCATCCGCGCACGCCCCCCCCCCCCCCCCCCCCCCCCCCCGCCGAACGGGCCACCGGCTGGTAGTTGCCCATTGCGACACGTCCATTTGCTTGAGGTCGCAATTCAGCAATTCCATCGTCTTTGTGGATCATGACAAGCAAATCATCACCCGGCTGCCGGATTTCGAGGACCTCGAGCGGGACCGGCTCCGAAACAACAACATCTTCAGCACGAACCTCCGGCGGCTGCGGGGGAAGAAGCGCACCTGCACGCGGGTCCTGCTGAACCAGTGGACCTGTGTGGAGCGCCCCCCGCGAGTGGGCATGGCCAGCCGGATTGGCGGGTGGTTTCGTGGGTTCCGTGGGGCCGGCGGCCGAGTGGTGGTCGGGCCGGCCAGCGACGCCGAGCCGCATTATGTCCTGCAAAATGGCTTCCCCTGTCGGGTGTATGACATCTCGGGGATTCTTTTCGAGCGCACGGTCCGCCGCCTAGACGTGCCACTTGACCGCGGGTCGGCCGGTCGAAAGGATGCCACGGCGTCGGCCGTCACCGGCGCTGTGTCGCCAACCGCCGCCGTCACCGCCGCCGTCACCGCCGCCGCCACCTCGGCTCACCAGTCTGACGGGATAGATCCCTCGGGGGACATTGAGGATGACGATTCGGCTCCTGGGGACATGAGCCAAGATGACGCGGACCTGGGCTTCGACGACTCGGACTCCGACGATGAGAATTTCGTCGAGGCGGTTGAAGGCCCGGCCGGGGGGCTGGCGGCCATGCCGCTGGCCGACGGGCAGGCCGCCTCGCCGGGGTACTACTTCGATCCGGCGCTGCCGCCCCTGCGCCCGGAGAATCTGACCGGCAAGCGGCGTGTGCAGCAGGTCCGGTCCTTCTCGCTGAACCTCTCGGTACGTGGGCCTGTCGGTGGCGGTTGCTTCTTTTTTGTCTTCGCCCTCCCCCCCCCCTGCCCCCTGTCGCTTTTCCT
>NW_009242974.1:2798642-2804787 GCF_000388065.1 Fonticula alba
CCCCCCCCCCCCCCCTTGCCCCGAAGCATGTGCACCCATGTGTCTGTGTGTGTGTGTGCCCGTCTGCTGACACTCGCGCCTGGTAGATCTCCTCGAGCACCGAGTTCCCCCTGCAGATTGAGCATCTTGTGCCGGTGATCCGGGCCTTGCGCTCCTCCTTCACAGTCTTCCACCACGTGGCGGCGGTCTTCGGCGTGACGGACTCGCCCCCGGGGCCGGAGAGTCATCTTCCGGCTGTCGGCGGTGCGGCCCCGGCCTCGGCGCGGCTCCCGCCTGGCTTCCCGGTTCGCATTGAGGTGCCCTTCTTCAAGATCGCGCAGCTGGTGGTGGATTTCGGCCGGGCCACGGTATTTGACGCGGCCGGCCTGTCGTCCTCGATGGGGGGATCCCCCGCCGGCAGTTTGCCGGACACTGGCGCCGGGCCGGCTCAAGCAACTCCCCCCGGGCTCGAGGGGGCCTCTCTGCCGACGACTTCGCAGCTGGACTCGGTCTTCGAGCCGAATGGCCCGATGGCCGAGGTGGCCGGGGCCGCCGGGGCATGCGCGTCACCGGAAGGTCACTCAGCCTCCGGCGCGGTGTCCCCCCCTGCCGGGTCCCAGGCTGAGCAGTATGTCCAATGCCAGGGGCTATTCTATTTGCCTGACTCCTATGTGGAGGTGGAGCACCAAAGCCTCCCGCACCAGTCATCTTGACCTGTCGGCGTGGTACTTGCCCTTGTGCCCCTGCCTTTGGGCCGCCCCTCCCCCTCGTGCGAAGGGTCTCCCCCCTCGCTCCTTGCCTTCCCCCTCCCCCTCGGGGTCTAGATGCAGGGTGCCTGCGGAGGTGTGCAGCGAAAAATGCATCTCCTTGTTCCCTCCCTTTGGGGTGTGTCTCTGGTGTTTCGTTTATTTCTCCGGGTGTGCCCGGGGAGCCTGTATGGGGAAACCCGGGATCACTTTCGCCGCTGGCGGTGGTCCGCATGCGTGGAGGGGGAGGGGGGGGGTGCCTTTCCGGTGCACGCGGTGCGTGTGTGTGTGCGTGGTGTCTGGGCTGGGTGTGGGTGGTGGGGGGGGTGGCTCGTGTGCGGGTGTGGGTGTGTGGGTGTATGTTGTGCGTGTGTGGGGGGGTGGTTGTGTGCGGTGCGTGTGTGTGTGGGTGTGGGTGTGTGTGTGGGTGTGTGTGTGTGTATGTGTGTGTGTGTGTGTGTGTATGTGTGTGTATGTGCGTGTGTGCGTATGTGTGCGTATGTGTGCGTATGTGTGCTCCCCTGCCGCCTCTGGGGTTGGTACTTTTTCTCGGGTGGTCACATCCTCCAGCTATGGGCCCGGGCCAGAAGAGAGGGGGAGAAAAAAGAGGCAGACCGACCGTCATCAAAAAAGGATGCTCCCGATCCGGGAATTGAACCCGGGCCTCCCGCGTGACAGGCGGGGATTCTCACCACTATACTAATCGGGACTTCGTTAACTAGAGGGCCGGGAAAATGCTATAACAACACTTGGCAGGGGCCCGGTGCGGGCGCGTCCCCTCTCTGTCCGGACTCTCACCGGGTGCATGGGGTCGTTGGTGTGATTCGCCCCCTGCCCGGCCCCGACCGTCCCGGATGAGCCCCGCCACGCACAACAACCAATTCCCCGCGCGCCCCGCCCCAGGGCCCGAGCGAGAGTACTGCCAGAAGAATGATCGGGCTTTGGGCGGATGGAACTGGGGGATAGCCGCGCATGCGCAGGGCATTCTGATTGGCCAACTTTGTCGCCTCCTGGGCGGAAGGCCCGAAGTGCACAGGGCAAACGCGGTGCATCTCCAAAGCAAAGAGAATATTATGTCTTTCGGAGGGTAACTCCACAACGAGGGCCCCATAGCTCAGTTGGTTAGAGCGTCGTGCTAATAACGCGAAGGTCGTCAGTTCGATCCTGGCTGGGGCCATTCCTTTTGGGCCGGCCTGGACGGTGTGGTGGACCGTGGGGGCAGGCCCATGCCCGGGGGGGGGGGGGAAATATGCCTCAAAAAATCCCACCTCTGTGCCTGCACATTTTTGTTGTTTATTTTGTGCCCACTTCGGAGGTCGCGTGTGGGGCCGATCGCAAACAAAGAAGCCACCAGCCCGGCCCCCCTTCGCCGGGGCCCCCCCCCCCCACGGGGGAGCGGGGCGGCCGGAGAAGGAGCCAGCGATCGCAACCGGGTTTTTTTTTTTTTGGCCGGATCGTGTCGATCGGGCGAGGTCGGCGCCCCAGATCGCTGGGGCTTTTTCGGCCGGCTCGGGCCCCTGCCGGGGCGGGATGGCTGGCATCCACCCCCCCCCCCCCCTATCCGCCCCTCCTTGCGTGCCTGCTCACTTCGCTGCCTTATCCGGCCCGCCGCCGCCGCCCCTTCCCTCCTTCCCCTGCTGCCCGGTGTTCGGCGCTGTTCCTGGTCCTCCGGCCTTTGGGTTGGACGTGCCCTTCAACATGCCGGAGCTGATTGAGTGTGCGAGCGCAAATGCCGCTCGCGGGCCCGCCCAACAAGCCGTTCCCCTGCCGGCCTGATGCTGACATGCTGCCCCCCGTGCGCCCGTTGGCCGATCCTCGGCTCCCCTCACACCACCACGACCATGGGGCAGATCGCCTCGGACGTCGCGACAAGGGCATCCCCGTGGGTACGACCTTCCTGGGGCCTTTCCCCCGACCACCGCCCTGCCTGGCATCCGAACAATGGCTGACCCGGTGGATGTCTCAGAAACCCGCATCTCCCCGCTTTGCCAGCTGGAAAGCGACATTCACAATGCCCACTCCCTGCGCCTGGATGGTACGTGGGTCGCCTGCCTCCTTTCTTCCCTGCCCTCGTCGAGACACCTCCTGCGGGGGGGGCGCTAACTTCCCCGGCGGCGTGCATGCGGGTGTGGCCGGGCTTTCATGGCGGGTCCAGTCCCGGCGTCTGGATGGCCGCCGCAGAGCGTTCGCCTCCTGTCGGAAACCCTCAGCGAAGCGTCAAGCCTGCGGGTCTTCTCGCTGAATGGTGCGGCAGCCGGCAGGCGGAGGGGTCTTCCGGCTCGCGGTGGCTCGCCAGTGACTGACACCCGGGCCGTGCATGGGCCAGGCGCCCTTGGCCTGTCGACGGGAGATTTGGCCTTCTTCTTCATGAATGTCCTCCAGTGCCGGTCTTTGCGCATCCTCCAGCTAAGCGGTGCGCCCATGGCTGTTTCCCTTGCCCCTCAACCGACACAGACACACACGCGCACACACACACGCACACACACACGCACACACACATGCACACTTTAGCCGGTGGCTGCGGCCAAGGACCCTGCCCCCTCGGTGGCCCGTCCACACGGGCCTATGCTGCCCACCGGCACACGCGTCTCAAAGTACCTCCTTTAGCCAATTGAATGTCCGGTCTGGTGGGCCTCGGTGCCAGTGTGTCAATGTGCCGGCCTAACGTGCTGTCCCACCTTTGCTCCGGGCGCTGTCCCACCGGGCGGACACAGACATACCGCTGGATCAGCTATCCCCGAAGCAGCTGGCCCAAGTGCTTGCCTTCACGCCGGAAAGTGCCGGGCTCGAGTCGATTTCCTTCATCAGTATGTCCGCACCCGGCGCGTGGGGGCGGCTCCGAGACACCCAGAGCGGGGGCCAAATGGCCAGGCCCGCCTGCCGCCCGTGGATACGCCTCGCTGACCCTCTGCAACCTCCGGTCCTTGGGTGATGGCACCCTTGCCTGCGCCCGGCCCCCTCTCCCTCCCTTCCGCGGCCTGCCTCCCCTCGGAGATGCCCATCTATCCGGGGAGCACCTGATCTCGGTGGTGCATTTCCTTCGGTCCTGGCCACGGCTGCGTCGAATCAACTTCCATGGTATGCCAGACCCCGGGACATGCCATGTCACCCTACTCGACCGAGGGAAAGGACGGCGGCCTTTCGGACACCCCTGACAGCCCCATGCGCCCCTTCCCGTGACCACCCTATCAAACCGGGCCCAGGAAACATCTTTGGACATGATCAGATCCTGGCCCTGGTGGCCCTGCTCGAGAGCGCTCCCTCGATCACCGATGTCGATCTAACCAGTGCGTTGGGCTGGACGATGCCCGGCATCGAGGGCGGTAAGGGAGCGGGATGGGGGGGGGGGGGGGGGGGGGGGGGGCGGACGGGCGGGCGGGTGACAAAGAAGACGCAAGGGCCGGGACCCGGGGCGGGGACGCCGGCCCCGGGGGACCCTGCCACGGGCGGAGGGGATCTAACCTGCGCATGGCCCGGGCGAAGACTGCCACCTCGATGACCATGCCGTTCGACTGCTGGCCAACTCGCTGGATGACAACACCAGCATCCGCCGGTTGGTTCTCTCCGGTACGCGGACCCCCACAAGGAGGGAAACTGGCCTTTTTCTTTCGCCCTCAAGGGAAGGAATGGGTCCATCGCACCGGGCCCGAGTGGAGCCGGCGGTTTAAACACTTTCGGCATGGGGGCGAGGAGGGAGGAGGGCTTCCCTCTCACACAGGCTGCTGACCGTTGACACGACTGCCGGGGGCGGGCGGGGGGGGCTACATGCGGCGCAGCCAATCCAATTGGTGTGCGTGGAGCCGCACGCCTTTCGACGATGCTTCGACGGAACTCCACCCTGGAGGCTTTGGACCTTTCCGGTGCGCCCTCGGCCATCTGCTCTTGAGGATGGCTCCCTGGCTGGAGGCGGCTGCCAGGGTGTCGCCGTGAGCGCAGGCAATCACACTCGCCCGCACCCACTGACAGCCTTTGCGCCATGGGACTTTGAATGGCTCGCGCCCCGCCCCCCCCCCTTCCCCATACACTCCAAACTGCTATCGAAAACCCCGAAGGGATACGTATGGACCCCACTTCGATGGATGCCCTGGCGCAGGCCCTTGATGTGAACTTGACCCTGCGGACGCTTCTGCTGCCGATCGATCCTTGAGCATGCGGAGTGGAAGACAGGCGAGAACCGGACGCGGCCGGCGCGGTGGCCGTGCCTAGTGCTGGCGGCCACGCGACTCGGCCCTACCACGCCAGCCACGCGCGCAACCATCAAATAGCCGGATGCCTGATGTGCTCCCAAGACCGGGGGCTTAGCTCAGTGGTAGAGCACTCGACTCCAGATCGAGCGGTCAGTGGTTCGATCCCTCTAGTCCCCATTTCTTTTTGCTCGCCCCCTCTCCGACAGCAACCCCCGGCATCGGGCCGTGTGCGTGTCTGTCTTCTTCGCCCCCCCCTCCCCCCCCCGCCCTTTTGGTGTCCTGTGTCCGAAGCTGCCCCGCCCATGCCAAGGGCCGGGCCGAGGGAGGAATACACCGGAGTGGCCTTTTGCTACAACCCGGCCGTGTATCAGTTCGATGATGGTGCGTGTGCGGGGCGGCGGGCGGGCGAGGGCAGACACAATCGGTCAGGGGGAACTCCGGGCGAGCGAAAGGGCGAGGCTGCGGGAGGGGAGCGGCCCGAGGAGAAGCACCTTGGCCATGGCAAGCGAGGTTATGCATCTGCCCCCGGCGGGGTGGGGCTGGCGATCGGCCGCATCGGATTCCGGCCTCCCAAAAAGCGGGCCATGCGGATGCACTTGCGGCGAGCAGGGGAGCCCCCATGGCTCTCTGCGCAGCAATGGTGCCTCTCGCGGGGAGGAGGACCGGAGGCGGGCTTTTTTGGGGTGCCCGACCGGGAGACCATTCGCGTGGGGGTGGGCCCTGGCCATCTCTCGGGCGGCGTCCGGGTCACCCCGAGAGACCGGGCCGGACGAAGCCCCACCCCTGGGAATCCGAGTCTGGGACCAGGCGAGACGGGCGAGGAGGTGTCGGGCAAGCAGCGCAACGGAGCGCCGGGAGGGGGATATATCGGGGTGGGAATTAAAAAACCAACCATTAGCCCGGAATCTGGCGGAGCTCCCTTCGATCTGTTCTCTCCGACTTGCCGGGTGCTGGCCGCTGGGGGCCAGCGAGCTTCGAAAGGGGCCGCCCTGCCTCGCCGCCTCATTGCCGAGAATGGTCCCGCGCACCCGGAGAATATGGCACTCCCCTGTGAGCGGGTTCGGGGACCGGCAAGAGGAGGGGGGGGGGAAAAAAATAAAAGCCCCGGCTGCCAGTGGCAGCACAACCATCAGTCCGAATGGTGTAGTCGGTTATCACATTCGCCTCACACGCGAAAGGTCCCCAGTTCGAACCTGGGTTCGGACAGTTTGTTTTTGACCGCCTCCTCTCGCT
>NW_009242974.1:2804857-2811511 GCF_000388065.1 Fonticula alba
CGCGTCAGCAGTCCATCGTCCGTCCGGATGGTGTAGTCGGTTATCACATTCGCCTCACACGCGAAAGGTCCCCAGTTCGAACCTGGGTTCGGACACTTACATTTTGCCGCGCTTGCCCGCTGGGGAGCAGGCGGGCCGGCGCACGCCTCTCTCAGGTCTCTCCGGGGCTGCGGAGAAGAGAAAGAGAAGGGGGGGGGGGGCATGGGGATAGACATTATCACTGGCCAGGTTGTGGAGGTTCGACGTGGCGTAGGGTGGTGATGTGGCGTGCGGGGAATGGAAGGGCAGGCGGGGCAATGTTGACCGGCGGCGTGCGGGGGGTTCTAGCGCGGTCCGGCTTGCTTTTGGAGCTGGTGGCGCACTTGCCGTGTGTCTCGGCTTCGCGCTCTCTTTTTTCAGTTGCTCCTCGCCGCAGGGGGGACCCGCAGCTCCCGCTGCTGGCGGTCATCCTTCTCCTCCTGCGGACCCTGGCGCGGGGCGATCTTCTCCACCGCCGCACATTGTTTGTTTGCGCCTCAAGTGGTAGTGGCGACGCGAGGAACCGTGCATCCTTCGCGGGACCTAGGCATTGTGTCAATGGGCAAAATCTTATAAACATTCATTGGGCAGGTGCCTTCATCATCCGTCCGAATGGTGTAGTCGGTTATCACATTCGCCTCACACGCGAAAGGTCCCCAGTTCGAACCTGGGTTCGGACACTTTATCTTTTGACCCAGTGTCGGCTCCTTCCTCAACGCGTTCTTCGCCTGTGTGGGGGTGCTCTTTTCTCTCCGCGCCCCCCCACGCCCCCCGCTGCGGGGGAAAGGCCGGGGCGAGGGCGTGGGTTTTTCTTCCCCCGGACAAGTCGACGCGATGCCGACGGAGGGCGAGATCCGAGGGGGGGGTGGGTGGGTGGACCAAGAGCCAATGGGCGACTCCCTCCGGTCTGGCTGGAGGGGGGGTGCTGTTGCGCGCGGGGGGGGGGGGGGGGGAACGGGATTGCCCAGTCGGAGGGTTGGCCTTGGTGGGACCCCCCTCGATCGACCCGGTGGAGGGCTCTCCCGAGCCAGGCAGCAAGAAGGCCAGACGGCGGGCGGGGAGGGGCAGCGCCCTGTGCAGGGCCCATTTGCACGTTTGTATTCTCTCGCATGGCGCGGCATTCGGCTCGGCTGCTGGTGCATGTGGCCGGGGAGACTCGTTGCCTGCTGTCCAGGCTGCGGAGGCTTCGCCAGGCGGCCGCGAGCCCCGGTGATCCCCCGGCCAGGGGCCGCCTCCGGGGGGAGGGGGGAGGGGGGAGAGCATGTGGTGCCCTGTGAGCTGGGGGCATTTTGCCCGGGACAAGCGCCATGTAGGCCGTGCGAGGCAGGCCAAGGCCGATTGACCCATGCCGCTGGCCATTGAGAAGCCCTGGACCTGCTGAATGGCATGCGGTTCGTGGCACTATGGCTCCGTGCCCGTTAGGGAGGCGGGAGGGGGAGTAGGATGTGCCGGAGTGCGGGGCTTGTCTGTTGCCCGGGGGGGGGGGGGGGCCGGCAGGGACGGCACACGAGTCACAGACCGGCACACACTGGCCGGTCGCTGGGCCGAGCCTGCCCGTCTAAGTGCCCGCGAAGGCAGCAGGGGCCAGCCCTGTTCGGGCGGCGGGCATTTCCCTCCCCCCCTGTGGTCTCGCCTGGATCTGCCCTGGATGGAGCATCATTTCCCGAGGAACATGGCCTGGGAATGGCTCCGGCGGGGGAGGGGCCGGGCGAGCTGGATCCCCGGGCCCAAGGGGAATGCCCCCGCTGCGAGGCGCGGAATGGCGGCGAGAGAATAAATACCATCAGGGGGAGGTTCGATTTCACCGCCCGTCCGAATGGTGTAGTCGGTTATCACATTCGCCTCACACGCGAAAGGTCCCCAGTTCGAACCTGGGTTCGGACACTTTATTTTTGTCGGCGTCCCCATTTTTCGCGGCCCCTCGCGCGCGCATCTCCCGGCCCCGCTCTTCTTGTGCATGTGTGGATGTGTGTGTGTTCGGGGGGGGGGGGGGGGGGGGGGGGGGGGGGGGGGGGGGGGGGGGGGGGGGGGGGGGGGGGGGGGGGGGGGCGGTTGTCCCTCCTGGCCGGGGGAGGGACAATGTGGTTTGGCCCCCTGAACGCAGCCATCTTTCTGTCGGGCTTCGGTCACCAACACCTGGTGTTTTTACTTCCTCTTGCCCTCGGTAGTGGGGGGTTTGGCCGGGCGATTGGGCGCGCGGACCCCGATCCAGCGGCCGGCCGTTCGGATGGCCAGAAGTCCTGAAAAAAGGAGCCAGCCGTCAAGGGAGCCTCTGGGCGGGTAGTGCCTTTATGGGAGCCTCCTCAAGGACTTCACACCCAGAGGTGGGTCCCACGATGGCGAGATGAAGGCCCGGACATTTGCCCGCGCGGTGCCCGGTCCTCGGAGGTGTATCTCTCTGGAGGCGATGCGGCGGATGGGGGGTGGGTGCCATCTTCTTGGGGGGCCTGTGTGGCTCGGCTCGCGGGCGGCCTTTTGCCGGGGCCAGGGCGGAGGGCAGTCATCCAGACAGGCAGCCGCCGGAGGTGCGAGCACGGTCGGAAAGGACAGGACACCAGCCAGTGTGCAGCATTGAGGTAAACACCCTCGAGGGGGGGGGGCCGGGAGTGGGCAAGGCCGGGCGCCAGCAGGGAAGGGAGGGCGAGCAGGGCTGGCATGGAGAGGGCTGACAAATCCTCATGCGGAGGAGCGTGTATTTCCGGGAGCCCACGAGAGGGCCGAGGGCGGGACAGGGAGCCGAGAGGGGGATGCCGGCGGCTACTCGCCCTCGATCAGTTCGAAGTCGTCATCCGACGAGGGGGCGGGCTGGCTGGAGCCGCGGGACCCGGGGCCCGTCGGGGGCGAAGCGAGGAGCGGGCGTGGGAAGAGCAGATCGCGGGCACGCTGCAGCGTCAGCAGCGGGAGAATGCCCTGGAGGAGTTCCGGCGCCATGCTGACCGCACGACGGCCACTGGGAGCAGGGGAGGACCAGCAGGGGCGCTCGAGGGGTGTGAGTCCGGGGCCGAGGGCGAGGGACCGGCAGAGAGGCCGAGAGGCAGCGGGAGAGCCGGCACACCAGGCTGGCAAAGGGCGGCGAGAGGAGGGGAGGCCGGTGGCCGAGGTGCGAGAAGGGAGGGAGGAGGGGGAAAAAAAAAAGGCCACACGCACGTCGAGGTGGCTGCCGACATGGCACCGCGAGCAACCCCATACAGCAGGGCGAAGCCGTAGGCCAGCTGCTTTTTGGACAACTCGCGCACCACCTGCCGAAGGAGGGCCGCCGTGCTGGACACCCCGCGAAGGACCAGCCCAGCAGCCGCGCCACTTTCGGCCCCGGCGCCCGGGGTCGAAAGCGAGTAGTCCCCCGGGGCCGGGGCCGAGGGCGACTCGGACAGGGACATGGTCGGATCGAAGAACGTGAGCAGGGTCGAGTCCAGCGGCACCAGGCGCAGGATGGTGGCCAGGGAGGAGGGCTTCCGCAGGAGGTCCCGGTAGTGCAGGGTCTTGCGCTCATTCCGGATGCGAACCTGCAGCGGGTGAATGTGAACATACTGGTAGAAGTAGGGAGCAGAGGGGGAGCCCCTGGCGGTGCCGGGGGAGCCGGAGGAAGGCTCGCCGGCGCCCGGGGCCCCAGGTCGCGAGGGCGCCTGGCCGGAGGAGGAGGCCGCCGCGGCCGACACCACGGCCGCCAGGACCGGCGACTCGGCCAGGATGTCCAGCCATGCCTCGAGGCTGGGATCCAAGGGCGAGGTGCTGGCGCTGGAGGAGCCACCCGGGGGGCCGGTGCCCGGTGACCGGCCGGTATCGACCGACAGCCGCCCGGCCGGGGGGCTCCGGCGTCCAGCCGGCGGATGGGCCCCGCCAGGGGGGTCGTGCGCCTCGCTGAACCCCGGGGTGGGCGGCGTTGTGGCCGACAGCGACAGGAACATCGACAGCGAGGCCAGGAAGTCCACGGCGTCGGCGTCGATGTACACACTGAGAGGGCGCTGTTGTTTTTTTTTTGCCCCCCCCCCACGCACAACGTGCACGAGCATCACCGGAGCAAGAGAGGGCGGAAGGTGAAGCAGCCCAAGGGCGAGACCCCGGGGCGGGGCGGAGAGGGCGACAGGGACATGGGGAGCGAGGTGAGGATATGGCTGCACAGGGGGCAGGAGCCGCGCGCGGGTGCCCGGGCGTCGGATGGCAAGAGGGGGAGGGGGGGGGGGAGCCCAGCAGGCGGGAAGGTGTGACCATCGCCACGCACCATGAACACTTCCACCCGGCGCTCGGTATTCAGGGGCTCGGTCAGCGGCCGTGGCCGGACAATGCGGAAGTCCAGCTCGGCCACCGAGCGCAGGGGCTCGCCGGTGGGAGCACCATGGGAGCTGCCCCACGCGGATGGGGGACCGGCCCCGGCCGGGTCCTCGCCGCCCTGGCCACCGGGACCCATTTGGGGGATGCTCTGGGCCGACTGATCGGATCCGAGGTAGAAAACATGCGGCGTCTGGGTGACCAAGCCGCCAGACTGGGCGGTGCTCTGCATGCCGATGTTTCCGTAGACGAGGATCTCGTGCAGCACCAGCCGCGCGTGGGACTGCGTGCCGGGCGGGTCGGCCAGCTCGCCGACCGGCACATCTTCCGGGTCGTAGTCGAGCCAGTCGACCCGCAGGCCGCGGAACCGAACGACCAGCTGCTCATTGACCACGCTGCAGGAGGCCGGCGTGAGGCCGGCCTGGACAGCCGCATCCGGCGAGCTGAAGGGCGTTGTCGGGGGGAGGGAGCCGCGGGCGCGCAGCCCCGGGCCAGCCGCCGGCCCGGGGGGATGGAGGCGCCCGGGCAGGCCGGCCGGGTGGGTGTCCTCGACCAGGCTCGAGGCCAGGCGGCTGTAGGGCCCGATGAAGGAGGGGAACTGGAGGCCATTGTGGATGCGAAGCTCCAGGGCATCCAGCATGATGATCAGTCGCCGGGTGGGGTACAGCTGCGAGTCATTCCGCGGGACGTGGTTCCCCGGCGGGGAGGCCACCGCGTGCAGAGGGGCCGGCATGGCTGGCGTCAGCCAGGTCCCAGCGAAGTCCCCCTCGATCACGCCCTCCAGCAGGTCGCCCGATGGCCGGAGGAGATCCAACCGCGGGGACACATGCGCCATGGGGGTGGCAGCCTCCGAGCCGGCGGCGGAGGCACCGGGCCCGGGGGAGGTCGCCGGGCCGGGCTCCGGGCCGCGGCCCGGCGCATCGGCCTTGCCATTGCTGCCGCCCTCTTCGCCGAAGTAGTAGTCCATGACGAACATGGCCAACTGCATGGTGTCAGCCGAGAGGTCGAAGCGAAGCTGGCCAAAGTCCACCTCCATGTTCTTCTGCGTGATGCCGGCCGGGTGAGTCTGCTCGGAGGCCGGGGCCGGAGAAGGGCAGCACAGCCGGCGCAAGTGCCCCCCATGGGGTGCCACATTCCGCCGGGAAGGGGGCACCGGCACGCGGGGGATCGGGAAATGGACGTCCGTCAGTTGGGGGCAATGGGGCAATGGGGAGGGGGGGGGGGGGGGAGACGGGCCGGGGCCCATGCCCGCCGGTGCACATGCGCAGGCATGTGCACGTACCACCGAATAGGAGCCATAGCTGACCGATGCCACGCGGCTGAGGTTCTGTCCCAGCAGGTAGTCCGACACGGCGCCGGTCGGGTTCGTCGGGATCCGGGTCCACTTCCGGCCATTCTTGAAGAGTTCCTCCACAAGCCGGCGCCAAAAGCGCTCAACATGGCGCGGCGACAGGAGCGGCTCCAGCAGGGAGGGCGGCTGGTACAGGGGCCAGGCGGCTTCCGGATGCTCGGAGTAGGCCAGCCGGTCGAAGGGCAGGTCGGCCCCGGCGGAGGCAACATGGCTGTGGAGCAGGCGCCAGTGGGGGATGGCAAAGAGCTCGGCCCCGGCCGGGGCCGAGATGCACAGCGAAAATGTGGGCTGCTGGTGATCCGCAGGCCAGGCCCCGGGGGTGGAGGCCCCGCCGGGGCCGCCGGCGCTCGGGGGGATGGCCATCACCGGGGTGGTGGATGCCGGGCCACCCCCGGCGGGCCCGGGGGAAACGGGCCGGCCCCCGGGCGAGACACTCGGATCGGCCGGGCTGCCGAAGTCCTGGTGCAGCACCACCGCCGGGTGGGGGAAGCACGCCTGGCGAATGGACGGCTCCCCGAGGGAGGAGATGTCCACCAGCAGGCCATTGTAAAGGTGCCCCGAGAGGGTGTCATTGGAGTTCTGCCCCGGGCGCAGCAGGCCGCCGATGCTGTACCCGGCGGCAGGGGTGGGGTCGAATTTGTCCGGACCCCCGACATGGTGGCCGCCATGGCCGGCGGTCGATCCGGGCCCGGTCACCGGCCCGGCCTTGCCATCCCCGTGGCCCGCCTGTGTCCGGCCATAGCCCGAGGATATCGGCGGGCAGAGAGCCACCACAAAGGGAGCCGAGCAGGGGGTGGCCATGATCAGGAAGTCCGAGAAACGGAGCTTCAGCTGAGTCACCACCGATGGCCGGGTGCGCGGGCAAAGGAGCGAGAAGGGCCGAGGGCACATGCAGGACAAGCGTGTCAGTGGCGCATCGCCTGCCAGAGGGGCGCCCGGGCAAAGAAGGCAAACAACCACGCCCCCCCCCCCCCCCCCCCCCCCCCCCCCCCCCCCCCCCCCCCCCCCCCCCCCCCCCC
>NW_009242974.1:2811561-2829203 GCF_000388065.1 Fonticula alba
CCCCCCCCGGCCCCTCCCCGGCAAAAGTCCCCCGCAAAAGGCCAACTGCCCGGCCGGAGGGCAAGCACCCAAAAGGAACGAGGGGACGCACATCGAAGGCAGTTTCGCCGGCCAGCGGCGAGTAGCCCCGGCAGAAGGGCCCGCCCCCGTGGAAGCCATCGGACACGGTGCCGAAAGTGCTGATGGCTCGTCCGATCGGAGCAAAGAGGTCTTCCGGCGGCAGGCGCAGCACCACCGGCTTGATGTAGACAAAGAAGCGCCGGGCCCCGGACACCGTGGACACATTCCAGGCAGGGCGCCCGGCGGGTCCGCCGGGCGAAGGGAGCTCCCCGGTGACCGGGGTGGCCGACTCCACCAGGTGGTAGGTCAGCCGCGCGTCGATCAGCGGCGAGAGGTTGAACATCTCGGACAGCTGGGCCGCCGAGGCGCTCGGCACGGTGGTGCTCAACTCGGCCACCGGTCGAGCCAAGTGACTGGAGATGAGCGAGGGCGACAGGGCCCGATAGAGAAGGCAATAGGCCTGGGCCCGGGCGGTCGGATGGGTGGGCAGGGCGGCCAGCGTTTCCGGGGAGAGGGACGCCGTCCGGAGCCCCGGGGCCCCGGTGCTCAGGATGTTGACAAATGCATGGCCGATGGTCAGGTGTGCTTGGTTGACGCCCGGGCTCCCGCGAACGCCATTGATGCGAATGACCCGGAAGCGCCCGAGGACAATGTGCAGCGTCTCGGCCGGCGGTTGGCCATACCGGTTGAGCCCCGGGCCGGCGGCCGTCTCCGAGCAGACCCCGCGGCAAAGGGCCGCGCAAAGGGGCGGCAGGCAGGCCGGCCGCGAGCTCGGGCCCGGGGCCGTGGCGGTGGGGCCGGCATTCCGCGCCGCCGCGCCCGACGGCGTGTCGAAGGACAACGGAACGTGGATCGACAGGGAGTCCAGGGACACGACGATGACCAAATCATGCAAGCTATTCGAGCCGCCGGCTGGCGGGGCGTTGCCTCCCTCGGCCGAGGGGCCTGCGAGGCTGGCCTGAAGGCCGGCCGGGCCCGGCTGCAAGCCTATGAGCCGATGCACGAAGGCGCGTGTGTGTATGTGTGTGTGTGAGAGAGAGGAACGGGGAGAAGGGCGGAGAGGGGGGGGGGGGCACGAAAAAAAGCCCATGCGCGGATACGGGCGCGAGCAAGTGCAAGCGTACCGGCCTCCTTGGGGCATGGTCGCCAAATGAGCTCGGTCGGGAGGAAGGAGCTCAATTCGTCGTAGCACACGGCGGCCAGGGCCAGGCCGCACACCGGCAACGTGGGATTCAGCAGGTAGACACTGCTCGGGGTGGGGGACCGGGCCAGGCAGGGGGCCGCTGCCAGGACGCGACACCCGACGGAGCTGTCCCCAAAAGCCAGCTCCAAATGCACGCGCGTTCGAGCCAGTGTCGCCAGCGAGGGGGACCCACGTCGAGGGGGGGCAGGCCCGCCGGCGGCGGATTGGCCCGCCTCTGTGCCGGGGACCCCGCCCGGGCCCGGGGCGCCTGTGGCCGAGGAGGAGCCACGGAGGTCGGGGCTCCGGCCCGACGGCGAGGCCGAACGCTCCCCGGGCGAGAGCCCGCTGGAGCCGGGGACGCCGGGGGCAGTCCCGGCGGCTGCCGGGCCACCGGGGCCCGAGTTGGTGGCCAGCCCGCCGGCAGGGTCGCCGAGCTGGACCGGCGGCACGCGGAAGGCCGTCAGCAGGGCCGGGCGGGAGGCATGTGCCAGGGCCGGATCGGCCACCGGGCCGATGCGCACGCGTGCCTCCAAGCTGCGAGAGTGGAAGACCGGCGGGAAGGCCGACAGGTCGCTGCCGGCCCGGGCTGGATAGTGCACACCGGGCGCCACAAGGAACACCAAGAAGTCCCCGCAGCCGGCTTCCAGATACAGGGGACAGGTGGCACGGCCGGCGGCACACCCGGCCCCGGGGGCGGGCACATGGCCGCCCAGGCCGGGCAGATGCGGCCCCCCGGTGGCCGCGTGGGGACCGGCATGGGGGGCCCCTGCCGAGGAGGGGGCCGGCGCACCGGCGGAGGCATTGGACCCGCCGGTGACGGGGCAGGCCCCCAGCCGGCTGGGCACCGGCTCGCAGCAATGCAACCGCCGGCCGAACGCCACGCGCGTTTGGCCCAGGACCAGGAGGATTTGCACATCCGGCCGCAGGTACGGCCGGGGCCGGGGATCGGCCCGAGGGCCGGCTGCCTTGTCGGCAGCCACCCGGCGACTGTCCGGAACCGCGATGTTTACATGCACCGGATGCGGCAGGTCCAGCAGGCCGACCATCATCCGGCGCTGGGGCGGCTCGGCCGGACTGACCACCGGGGGTTGTGTCCGGGGGGCGGCGGCGGCGCCGCCGCCGCCGCCGGGGGGTGCAGCCTCGTCGGCCAGCTCCCCCGGTCCCGGGCCCAGCAGGGCCAGGGCCGGGAGCAGGCGATCCGGCAGGAAGGGATCCAAGTCCAAGCTCAGGTGCCCGGGCACCGCGGCGAAGATGCCCAGCAGCCCATCCGGCAGCGAGGCGTCCCCCTCGGCCGGGGCCAGGCGCTCGCACAGGTCCCGGCCGGCATGCTCCACGGCCAGGGTCAGCACCTCGGCCGGGGCACCGGCCAGGGTGGACACCCGCGGCTCGATGGCCAGAATGCGGCAGTCAGTGCTCCGGCGTTCGGTGAGCGACATTTCCCCGAGCAGGGCCAATCGCATGGAGTAAACAAAGTGCCCGTGGGGGTCATCGGGTGTTTGGGGCGGCTCGGGGCCGGTGGCCGGGTCGGCCCCCGGGCCTGGCGCCGAGGCCCCATCGCCGGCCGGGTCGCCAGGATCCAGGAAGATGGGCGTCCGGATGGTGGCAGCCGTCAGGGTGGGCTGACTGGCGGCCAGGGTCCGCCGAACCGTGGCCATCAGCCCGGCCGAGGGGCTGGCGTGGGAGTTCATGCGGAAGGTGAACCCCTGATCCAGGCGCACAGACAGCCGGTCCCGGGCAGCCAGACCGGCCCCGGCCTGGGAGATGTCCAAGTGAAGAGACACCGAGTCGAAGGTGGCTGAGGCAAACCCGGCCGGGGAGGATGCGCGGGTCAACATGGTGGCGAAGAGCGGCTGCGCCTCCGGCAAGCCAAATTGCGGGGGGGGGGGGGGGGGGGGATCTCATCCTCGCACTCCCCCCACCCCATAGTCACCTCTCTCGGGGGCCGCCGCACAGCACACCGGCCCGCGCGCCGCCTGTCCGTTGTGGGTTGGTCCCTCCTCCCGGGGGGGGGCGGAAGGGAGGCATATGGCAGGCCGCGAAAAGACCGGGGGCAAAGGCGAAAAAAAAAAGAAAGAAGAAGCCCCGACGCACCATTCATCAGGAAGCGAATGCAGCCGACGGGAACCAAAAAGAGGTTGGACAGCTCATTGAAAAGGGACATGCTCTCGGGCTGGTCAGACAGGAGATCCCCCTCGAAGAGGAGATCCCCCTCCGGCAGGTCGGCCGAGGGGGTGCCGGCCGTCGGGCTGGAGCTCAGTAGATGGGCCAGCGATTCCGACGTCAGGGACAGCGAGGAGAGGGCATCGTAGAACACTTCATCATAGTCGTCATCCTCCTCGTCGGTGCTGTCGTCGGGGCCCGTGTCCGGGGGAGACGGCGCCCGGGAGCCGGGGGTGCTGGCATGGCCCGGCTCCGGCACAACGCCAGCCGCACAGCCGGCTTCATTGCCACGGGCAGGCGCGGTCAAGGGGCCGGGGGAATCCGGCCCGGCCAGCTCGTCGCCCGGGCCGGCGGCCAAGCTGGCCCGGTGAACCGCCGATGACAGGGCATCCAGATTGGTGCTCTGCCGGGAGGCTCGACCGGGGCGCTGCTTGGGCGAGGCCTTTTGAGATTGTCCTGGTTTTTTTTTTTTTCCCCCGCCCCCCGAGAAGATACGACAGCGCTGCGGTCAATAGCCGGAAAAGGGGGGGGGGGGAGACACAGTGGACACCGGACACCGGCCGCCCAAAGGCGGATGCCCCATTGACGTACCCCGAATCCGGTGGAATTCATTGCGAAGCATGCGTCTGATGGTGGCCTGGCGACTGTGCACAGGTAGCCGGCATGGCCGCCGGGCGACGCGCAGCCAGGAGAGGCAGGGAAGAGGGGTCCTCGCCGAGGGTTAGGGATCCAAGAACCGGGGAGGGAGAGGAAGAGGGAGAGAGGAAGAGGGAGAGAGATTCACGTGTGGGGCCATTCGCGGGGTCGCACCGGCCCGAGGAGCTTTCAAACACTGGCCGCAGAGAGAAGGCCTGGTCGAAGGAGAACGCCGAAGGGGCACCTCCACCCGGGGGCGCGTGGGTGCCCATGTCGGAATCCTGCGGATGGACCGGCATGAAGGAAGACTGCCCGAGATCGCCGACAGTGCCGAGGCCATGCATGGAGCTCATGGCCGACCCGGCCATGAAGCTGGACGCATTGTACAGGGACATCAGCCGACTAGGGTCAATGCTGACGGAGTTCAGGGCAATCGAGGACCGAACCGATGGGGCCATGTAGAGCAGACTCATGAGGGAGTTCAGGCCCGGAGGCTGCTGGTGCAGTGGGTCGCCCCCGGGCGGGGGGGCGATGAAGCTGCGCAGGAATCCCCCGGCCGCCACGGGCCCAGATTGGAAGCACCTCCGGCAGGCGGCTGACTGGTGGGCGGATTCCTGGCAGGCGCAGGTTGCCGTGGCGGCGGCCGCATCGGCCAACCGGGAGAACCGGCTGAGGATCGCCAGCTGCCGGAGACCGACATACGATCGGACAGGCTGCCAGGCGCGGGTCGACGCATTGAAAGCAGTGAGGGCCGCGGGGTGAGTGCCATGTATGGAGGCAGAAAGGGGCGTGGAGGGGAGAAGGGGAGGGGGGGGCATGTTGCAGGTCGCGGCGAGGCGAGGCGAGGCGAGGCAAGCTCAGGCGGGTCGGATGGCAGGCGGAAGAAGAGCAGGGGACAAAGGGGAGGAGGGAGGGAAGCAGGCTGGGGCGCGGTCGGCTCGTACTCCCACTTTCAGGTCGAAGCCCACCTCGAAGGAGGGCGCGCGCTGGGACAGGAGCGGGAAGAAGCCGGCCTGCTCGGCGCCGAGGGAAGCCGCCGACCGAGCCAGGCAGAGGGACATGCTGATGCTGGGGACTGGGGAAACCAGCGGATCGAATGGCCAGATGTGCTCCGGGGTGGAGGTCGGACGCAGGGGGTCCACCCAAACAAGCGGTCGCTCGGCATCTGCGTCGGCCGAGTCAGCCGCACGACCTTCCGGCGAGGGGGACCCGCCCGCGGCGGGCCCTCGTGGAACGCCCGGCTGTCCAACAGCAATGTCATCCAACCACACCGACACCCCATTCAGGTGGGTGGTCAGCTGGCAGAAGGGCCGGAATTGGGGGCCCTGGGCCGGCTCGGCAGGGGGGTCGGCATCCGTTTGAGGCTCGCCGCCGGTTCGGCCGGCGGAAAAGCGATCAAGCCGGACCCCGGCCCGGGCGAGGGGCGAAAAGGCCGACAGCGAGCCGACCGCGGAGGCCGCCTCAATTTGGGCAAGAGTCATGGCATGGCACAGGTGCACGCTGAGCTCCAGGTCGCTGAGGCAGATCTTGGGACCCGGGCCGAGCAGGGGCCAGGGGAGAGGGGAGGGCGAGGGTGCAAAGGGGTGGCCAGGAGTCAGTGACACATGCATGGGGGGGGGGGGGGGGGCGGGGGTGCCAGCCAAGCCGACAACCGGGGGGACATCTTGCCGATCCGATGCATGGACCAGCACACTCCTGGCTCGAGGGTACCTGGAGATTGTTCAGAGTCCGGTCCAGCAGCCAGCCAAGGATCGACACGCCAGAGGTAATCATTTCGGCCGGATCATCGGTCCCCGGGGCCGGGGGAGCGGCAGAGGACAGGGCCGCCGGCTTGACCAAGTCCCGCACCGGAACCATGACCAGGGTGACATGGGCGTTCTCCATGCCGGCAAAAAAGGTGTCTGGAGCGCAGGAACATGGGATTCACAAGTCCAGTGAGTTAGAGTGCCCCACGTAAAGATATGCATGTGCGCGCGCGCGTGTGTGTGTGTGTGTGTGTGTGTGTGTGTGTGTGTGTGTGTGTGTGTGTGTGTGTGTGTGTGTCGGCGGGGGAGGAGGAAGGCAAAGCAGAGGAGAACCGCCGCACCCGAGAAGAAAGATCGCCACGGGACTTTGAGAGAGATCTTGTCCACACCGGAGGAGATAATCTGGAAGCAGAAGCCCGATTCGCCGACGGCCTCCGGCTGACGCAAGAGGGCATTGATGCGCGCCTGGTTCAGGGTGATGTGGCGAAGCTCGCCATCGATCTGGGCAGGCAAAGGGTCAGTCGGAAGGGCGAGGACCGGAGGAGGGGGGGAGGGGACATCGGGCGGGTGTCAGTTCCAGCACCAGGGCAGGAAGCCGCGCTGAGGTCCACGCACGCGGAGGAAGTCCACGCCGACCACCACGCCGTAGTTGTTCTTCTCATCGGTGAAGTCGATCCACATGCCAAGGCCACGCTTGACCAGGCGCATGAGCACGCTGCGCCAAAGGTTGTTGGCCGCCCAGGCAAGTCCCCAGCCATTGCTCGATACCTGCGGCGGGGGTTGCGGATGCAGGCCCATCATAGGGAGAGGGGGCGCTGCTTGAGCGGCGCTGTCAAACTCGGAGAAGGTCATGCTGCAGCCAGGGGAAGGGAGGAGGGGGGACAAAGTCGGGGGAGGGGGTGAGCAGGGGAAGGTACGCAGGCAGGGGGGCGCCTAGTGTGAGATTCCGGTCAAAGCCGGTGGGGGGGGGGGGGGAGGACAGCGGATGCGCACCCGAGATTGCTGCCGGAGGCAGGTGGCTGGGCGGTGGCTGGATCCAGGAAGCATTCCGACGAGTTGCCATTCAAATTAACCACCGCGGACGCCGAGGGAGGGGCATCCTCCTCCGGGGTGGGGGATCGAACGGGGTCCATGGGATCACCCGGGGAGCGGGGAGCAGGAGCGGGGCGGGAGGTGCCGGATCCGGAGGTGCGAGGGAGCTGGGTCGGGAGGGCGGGGAGCAGGAACAGTGGCAGGAGGAGAGGGGGGGAGGGGTGGTCGTTGGCGCCGCCGGGGGGCGCCTCCAGGCCAAGCCGGGCCGTGAAATACCCGGCAGGGCATCTGGATGGATGGATGGATGTGTGGGGGCGGGGCGGGGCGGGGCGCCGGGGGGGGCCCCCCGGAGAGCCGGCTCGAGCCCAGATGTTCCAAACAACCGGCCCCCCCCCCCCTCAAACAATTCATTGCGCGATCGGCGCGCCGGCGAAGGTGCCGGGGCTTGGGCCAGGGGCATTTGGTCGAAGCAGCGCTCCCAGGAACATGGCTGAACCGAACACGAAATTAAGACCTTTTCAACGCGCTCATCGCCTTCGCCGCTCCCCCTCCCCCAAGGGGTGCGGCGTGCAGACGGCCGCGGAAACGGACGACCCCGGTCTCCGTCCTGAGGAGCCCCTGGTCGATTGTCGCGCCGGTGGCACACGTACCAACGACGTGCCACCTTCGCCCCGCCCCCCCCCGGGCTGGCCGTGATCGGGAAGTGGCAGATCCAGGGATCGGCCGGTGCGGAGCGCGGACACGTAAATGCCCGCCGGCCGGCCCTTTGTGCCCCCCTCCCTGCACATTTTTCACCCCACCCCGCGCGCATTCTTCCCAGGTGCTGCGGGAGGCCCGACGACGCGTCCGGATGGTAGCCAGGTGGAGTGCCTTTGATGGTGGCATCGCCGGCCCTCCGGTCGCTCTCTCTGCTCGCTGTCTCTGCTCGCTGTCCCTGCTCGCTCTCACTGTCGCTGTGCTCACTCGGGAAAGTACCCCCCGAGGAGCCTGCAAAGAGGCCCACACACCCCTGGCCCGTGGGATGCCACATTTGTGAGGTCACATTCGGAGGCACATTTTCTTCGGCGCCCAAAGATACATACGCAAATGCGTATTCGGGCGAGGGTTCTACGTAATCCCGGAATGCCAACGGATCGCCGGCCATTTGCCCGCGCCTGAGCCGCTTTTTTGAACTTCCCCGCCGGCTAGCGATCAGGCATCCCCCCTTGGGTGGTCCTTTCGTTCTTCGGGGGGTGCGTGTGTTTCCCGGCCGGACGGAGGATGCCTCGAACGGGGACCGACCAATGCCGGCTAAGGGGCTCGCTCCCCGGGCGGGGGCAGCTCGGCGAACGGTCCAAGTGCCACTCGGGAGGCGGGCCGATCGAGCGCCAGCGAGGTGACCATGACCCCTCCCCCGTCCCCCCCCCCTGCCTAGCTCGCCCTCACACTGCTCTCTCTGGCTCCTTTTCGCCACGTCTGACGCCTGCCGTCCTGGTGACCCATCCGAATGGGCGATCTGCCGCAGCAGGCGCGCAGTCCGCGCACCCCTGGCAGGTCGCCCTCTTTCGATGCGGGGCGTCTTCGTCAGCCGGGACAACATCCGCCCCGTGAAGTCCGCAAGTCGGTGGAGGTGCGTCTCGCTGGGGGTTCTCTCTCTCTCTCTCTCTCTCCGGGAATTGCCGTCGCCGGTTGCCGCATCGGCTTCCTCCTGACCGCCGGACCTTTAACATGGGCTCCCCCCCCCCCCCCCCCCCCCCCCCCCCCTGCAGCAACTCCAACACTACCTGTCCTCCAAGGAGCAGGGACAAGTCCGATCGCAGGAGCTCCATGCCCTGGCGGGCTATCTGTATCAGCCGTACTTCCTGCACAGTCCGCGCTTCGCCGAGGCCGGGCCGGCATCGCCCTTGCTGGAGGGCAACACGGGCCCGTGGGCCGAGCCGCCGCGCGCGCACGCCGACCTCGGCACTCGCCAGCTGGTGGCCTGCTGCCTGGTGGATGTCCTCATTTTGTCGGCCCCGGAGCCGCCATTCCCCGATGGTCCGACCGGGCTGCTGCGTGTCATGCGGCTGCTGGTGGATTGTCTGCTGCGCTTCGAGGCGCCGGCGGGTCCCGGCTCCGCGGACGCTGGCGCCGACATCCAGGGACAGCCCAATCGCCGGGACGCCTATCTCCTTGGGCGGCTGGCTCTGAGCCACTCATTGGCCATCCTGCCGGCATTGCGTGACGATCCCGAGGCTCTGGCCGGGCCGCCCGGCCCCTCGGGCATGGCCCAGCCCGTTGGCCGGCATGTGGCTGCCGAGGCCGACCGGCTGGTGGCCTGCGCCCTGGCCGGCCTGCTGGGGCTCCTTCGGCGCTTGGCTCAAAGTGGCGGGGCCGATCCGCACCGCCTCCGCGAGGCAGCCTACGAATGTGCCGAGCAGCTGATCGCCGAAGGGGACCTTGTTCCGGCGCTGCTGGTGGACATGCTGCTGCTGGACAATCTGGCTGACATGTGCGGGATCCTGGCCCGCGGCATGGGGGACGCCGTGCCCCCGGCCGGGGGGGCTTTCCCCTGCCACCAGTGCCTCGGCCCGGTGACGGAGGGCACACCCTCGCCCAGCATGGAGGACTTCCTCTGACGACTGTCTCTGCTGTCCGGCCGGGTGGCCCCCGGGCCGGCGACCTCCCTGGAGCCGGGCTTCATCCGGTGCTCCTGCTTTGCCGGCTACTGCGCTCGGTCGCTGGCCGGATCGCTGGTCACCAGGCGCCTCTTCCGCGCGCTTTGGGACATTCTCGGACCCCACGTTGAGCAGGTGCGCCTTTCGCCCGCCCGTGCACATGCACGCACGCACGCACGCACGCACGCACGCACGCACGCACGCACGCACGCACGCCCAAGAGGATCCCTCACCGGCTATGGGCAGTGGCTGCTCGCCTCGTCGGCCAGCTCTCGTCCGGATGCTCGCATGGTGGCTGACGCGCCGGCCATGCCCGGCAGGCACCTCCCCCGGCATGTGGTGAAAATGCGCATTCTAACAAGTCTCCCCCCTCTCCCCGCCCCGGTGCCCTGGAACACACACCCACTTCGATCGCGTCGGGAAACCCCCCACCCAGCGTTGCTCGAATCTCCTGGCTCCCGGGCCCCATGCATCGGCTGGCGATGCGCCTGTTGCCCCGGCACTGCCCCTGCCGACTCTCCTGCGGCGGCTTCCTGCCTTGCTGACCGGTGAGCCTGGGCTGCCGCCGGTGCTGGTCCATGCCCTTGGCGCGCGTGCGGCCTTTGTCGAGGGGGTCCTCCGCGTGCACCTTGGTGCTGGGGTCTTGCTGCCGGCTGGGATTCCCGCCGGGCCAACCTGTGCCGGACTCCTGGTAGCCGGCATGCTTGTGGGCCCTGGCGATCTGGCGGACCTGCTGCATGGGCTCACGGTGCGATCGGCCATCTTCACCGACACCGAGGATCCCCTGCGCCTTGACCGCTGTCCATGGGGAGACAGTCCGGGCACCTCGCCAGGGCAGCTGGCTCCCAGACCGGTGCGGCTCTTTTCCCGGGCTCTGCTCGCTGCGCCGGGGCTGTCGCGCGGCCTGTTGCTCGCGCTGCTGGTGCTGCAGCGATCTCCGGCAGCCTGGCAGCGTGGGCTCAGCTGCGGTTTGCTGGCCGGGCTGCTGGGCTGCGAGTCTTTCCATCGGGCACAATCGGCGCCGGTGATGGTCGGAGCCATGGCGCCCGACCAGTCCCCCGGCGACTTGGCCCTGGCGGTGGGGGCCAAATTCGAGCATCTCGTCTGGCCGCTGCTCTTCGAGCGCCTGCGTGATCGGGATGTCTGGGTGCGCGCGGTGGCCGCCTCCTGGCTGGGGCGTTTGGTTCGGAAGCTTGTGACCGGTGGCGGGACGGAGTCGGGGCCGGAGGCCTTGCTCCGGCGCTTGGTCGGCCCCGGTGGCCAGTCGGCCACCTTGCGGGACCTGGGCCCGGGGGTCCGGCTGCTGGTGCAGGCATCGGGCGACACGGCCGACCGGGTCCGCCTGCAAGCCACCACCACCTTGGCCAGCTTCCTGGATGCGTTGCTCCAACAGGCAGACCGGCGGGCGGGCGGCTGGCTGGGGGCGTCTTTGCGGCGCGCCTTCGCCGAGCCGGCCCCGCCGGCCGGCGACCCGGCGCCCGGCGGCCTCCCCCCGGTCGAGGGCACCGAGGGGGCTCGCAGCACCGGCATGCGGCCATGCTTGGCCTCGGTTGTCACGCGGCTGGCGGATTCCTGCCTCCAAGCGGAGGATATCCCCTCGGCCGCCGGCGCCGGCCGGGCACTGCATCGGCTGCTGACGCTGATGCTGGTGCTGCCGGGCGGCGCGGCCGCCCCCACCGGGCCCGAGGTCCTGCGAGAGCTCCTCTGTCGTGATCCGCTTGGGGGCTTCTGCCGGGAGTGCCACATCCCGGCGTGTGGTCGCTTGCTGGCCGGCCGGCTGGCCGGCCTGAGCGCGGCCCGGGGGCTGGCGACGCGCGCGGCCTTCGGGCTGGCTTTCCCCTGGCCCGGAGCCACGGCCGCGGGCCGCGCCTCGGCCGACGCCGGCGACCCTGGGGCCGCGATTGGCTGGCTCCTGGCACGACTGGACCCGGAGCAGCAGCAGCAGCTGGCCCGGGGCACCGGGCGCCGGGAGGCCGAGGCCAGCGCCGCGCTGCTTCGCTGCCTGGCCATCGGGGAGGCGGTTCTCCGGGCGGATCCCGGGGCGCCACTGCCCGAGGCCCTGCAGGCGCAGTTGGCACGGGCGGGCTCGGCCCCCGCCGGGCCGGATGACCCTCGCCGGCGTCGTCAGCAACTTTTGCTGGCCTTCCAGGGGGACCTGGCCCGCGGGCTCGGCAGCGACCTCGGCGCACGGCACATGGGTCGCCTGGTGCTGCTGGCCGCGGAGGAGCGCCGGCAAACCGGCCGGACGCTGGCCATCCCGGCGGCCTTGCCCCCGCCCGGGGGCTGGTTCCTCCCGGGCTGGACCCCGGTTCAGGTGCTGGAGGTGGTCCTCGGCCGGGGGAGTCTCAGCCGGGAGGCGCTGGGCCAGGCGCGTGAGCGCCTGCGCCTGTTGGCCGGCCTTCGGCCGGACGACCCGGCGGCCGAGGCGCTGCCGGGGTCCGGGCCGCCGCGCTTCCTGTCCGCCTCGGCGGCCGGATACCTGCACGCGCTTTTGGGGGTGGGCTTCCCGCAGGAGGCCCTGACCGAGGCATTGGCCCATGGGCCGAGCCAGGCTCGGGAGTCCCTGTGGCGGCTGGCTGGCGGGCTGCTGGTCATGTGGCCGGCGGTGGGGCTCGGTCGCCAGGCCGACGCCCCGCTGCTGGATGCCGCCGTGTCGTGGCTTGCCCGGCCGGCTGCCGGTGCGGATGCCCTGGAAGCCGGCCTGGCCGTGGCAGCGGCCTGCCTGGGCGAGGGAGCGGCCGAGCCCGAGCGGCGCCTGGTCCTCGGCCTGCATGCGGCGCTGGCGGGCCTGCTCGGCCGGGGTGACGCGGCCGGGCCCTGGGGCGTCCTCTCGCGCCGGGGCCTGGTCCATATGTACCGGTGCGTGCGCCGGAGCATGCCCCGGGCCCCGGGTCACCGGCCGGACCTGGCCGCCTGCAGCCTGCTCTTTGCCCTGGTGGACCGGGTCCTGGAGGAAAGTGACATCGTCGGGCTGGATGCCCTGTGGGCGGCGGATCCGGTCGCCGCGGCGGAGTTCCTCTGTCACCCGGGGCTTTTTGGTCGAACTGCCCGGGTGCTATTGAGCTGCCTGGCCACCGGGCCGGGCGACGCGGAACGCTGGTCCGAGGGGGCGGACTTGCCCGGGGCCGGGTCGGCATTGCTCCGGCCGGCGGATCGCCTGGCCGGCCGGGTGGCAGCCCCGGCCGGGCCCTGGGCCTCGCTGGCCGGCCGGGCCGAGGCCTGCCTGCTGGCGCTGTTGGCGCTGCGGCGCGCGGCGCAGGTGGCCGTGACCGCCGGCGAGGGCACGCCGCCCGGGGTGTGGCTGGACTGCTCGGCGGCCACCGACCGCATTGTCGGCGGCCCACCGGCGGCTGGGACCATGGACACGGTCCGCCGGCATGCCCTGCAGCTGGGCCAGCTGTTTGTGCAATACGCCACGGCCCTCTGCCAGAGCCCGCTGGCGGTCGGCCGCGGGACAATGGCCCCGTCCATGGGGCCCGATGCGGCCATGGCCGCGCGACTGACGGCCTTCCACCTGGTGCGCATGCGCGCGGCTGGCGAGCTGCTCCGGCTCCTTTGGTCCTCCGGCTCGGGCAGCGATGACTCGGGCCCGGCGCCGCTGGCGGTCCTGTCCCGCGTGGCCCTGTTGGCCGTCGCCCAGCCAGGCGACCTGGCCGGGGGCCTGCTGGCACATGTGGCCACCACCGGCGGCGGGTACTACGTGGCCCTGGCCGCTTGGCCGGACGGCCCGGGGGACCCGCCGGACACGGGCCCCATCGATGGCCCGGACCATGGCCGGCCTTTGAGGGAGCTCCGCCGGTGCTTGGTCACCCGGGCGGTGGCTCACCCGGCGGCCGACCGGCGCCTGCTGGCCCTCCTGCCGCTGGCCCTCTGCGAGCCGGTCCCGGTGCTCCTGCTTCCGGATGCCCCCGGAGAGGACCCCCTGTCGGGGGACATTCACCCGGGGCCCTGGCCGGGGCTGGACCTGGCCGCGGGGATGGGGCTCTCCTGTCACCCGGCCACCGGGGCCCTGTGTCGGCTGCTGGGCCGTCGGCGCCTGTGGGCTCGCAGTCGGGCCACCGTGCCGCTGCTGCCGGAATTCGCCCTCCAGTATACGCTGGTCTATTTGGCCACCTGCTCGGTGAACTTGTGTGCCAGCTCCCTGGCCCCGGGGCCGAGCGCCCGGCCCGGCCACCTGCCCGGCGGCGATCCCGCCTGCTTGAGCTTGACCCTCTGCGCGGAGATCGGCGTGTCACGGTACTTCCTGGCCCAGCACTCGTTCTTGCTCGGGCCGCTGCTGCTGGTGCTGGAGGGGCTGTGCGCGGAGCCGGCCCCCGGCGGCTCGAGCACCGAGCGTCTGCTTGAGGATCTGCTGGCAGCAGGCCGCACAGCCGGCCCCATCGAGTCCGTGCCGCTGGACCAGCGCAGTGTCTCCCTCCTGGAGGGGCTGCTGAAGGACCTCTCCCGGCGACGGGTGGCCCCGGCATCCGGGCCGATGGGGACCTCTTCGAGCGCGATGTCGCCCGGGGCGCCGAGCACCCCGGGCCCGGGGTCCGTGGCCGCGGGCCCGCTCACCGAGCTGGACCAACGCCTGCTGCTCCTTTGTCGAGTGGGATTGCTGCTGCTGCGGTCCTTCCGCCCTGATGCCGGGTTTAATTGGCGCGCCGGGCCGCAGGATGCCCTGTCCCTGCTGACCGGCGGCGGTGGCACCGGCGGCGGTGGCACCGGCGACCGGGGGCCTGGCCCGCCACCGGGCCCCAGTGGCAGCGCCAGCGGCAGCGGTGACGGTGGCGGTGGCGGTGGGCCCCCGGCCCCGGCCCCGGGCCATGCGCAGCTCCTCGACCACGAGCTCCTGCCGCTGGTTGCGGATGGGACCGACGGGGCCGAGGATGATGGGGCCAATGTCGTCCGCCAGGCGGATCGCCTGGCTGCCTTGCTGCTCCTGTATCATGGGAGCGCCCAGCGCTTCCGCCAGGGAGCCATGGCCGCATCCGAGCCTGCGGCCAATTCCCCAATCCAGGAGCCGGCCCCGGGCGGGGACGGCCCCCCGGGCACGCCGCTGCCCGCACGAACGAACGCCTGGACCCCCGGGCAGCCGATGGGCCTCGGAGCGCTGGGGTCTCCGCCTCGAGGGGGGCTCTTTTCGCCCTTTGTCCAGACCGTCCGGCTTGGGCACGCGGCGCCAGGTGGCCCGGCCACCCCGGCGGCCCCGACCCCGGCCCGGAAACGCCGTCAGCTCTGATCAGCGCCTCGCCCACAATAGACCTTGAGTTAAGTTAAGCCCATTATGGTGGCGCCAAGAAGCTCCCTGGCGGGGGGGGGGCGGTTTCAGTCGCGCGAAGCGCGGCCGGGGCGGGCACCGGGCGGAACAGGGGAATACTGCATTGGGGGGTGGGTGCATCGATCAAGGGTGGTGGCGGTGGCGGTCAGCGACCATGCGGCTGCTTGCGCGTGCGCGCGCGCGTGTGTGTGTGTGAGAGAGCTGCGGCCTGGTGGTGTGCCTGGGCATTGGGCGGCGATCGTTCTCGCGGCGTGGCCCGCCGATCGGCAGGGTGGGCACTGGGCGCTGGAGAGGGCCCATATGTGCGGCCCCTGCACGGGCGAAAGCACGAGGGTGCGCCAAGCCGGAAGAAGCATCACTCCTCTCGCCCTTTGTCTTTTGCCCATCCTGCCCTCAGCTCGAATCCCATTCAGCCTTGCGTCTTCGGCCGGGCGCATTTCCACGCGGGCAAGCAGATACGCACGCACGCACGCACGCACACACGCACGCCGGTGCTTCCGCTCTCCGGCTCGCCCATCGCCGGATGTTCACCGACAGCGGCTCTGCCCCGGCTGCGCGGCAGACACGCCTGCACCAGTTCTTCGGCGGCCTGGACACCAGTCTGCCGGAGTACTTTGTGCTTCACTGGGATGACCAATTGCCGCGGGCCCACTTTTCCCGGAGCTCCGATGAGACAACCCTGCGCACTGCCTTGGGGCCGGATGTGGCCGTCGACCCGGGGGCCACCGAGAGACTGTGCATTTCCTCCATCGGCTCCTTCGAATGGCGCCAGGGGCGCCGGCGGGTGGAGCTCCTCCTGACACACGACTGCCCGGCCGGGGCCGATCGCCCGGGGAGCCTCCCATGCCGGGGCCTGGGCAGCCGATGCCGGGCCGCCGGCGCACGCCCGACCCCTTTGGCCGGGGCCGGGCTCGGATCCGGGGCCGATGAAGGGTGCTTTCCCCTGACGCCGGAGGCGCGGGCATTCATCTCTCCCGGGGCGGTGTCCATGCTGAAGAGCCACCTGCAAAAGTGCGTGCGCCGACAGCGTGCCGGTCTGGCCGTGCAAACGGCCAAACACCTGGCCACTCTCGACATGGTACGTTGGGGCTGGTGCCTTTTCCCGGCCGGCCGGGAAAGGCCGGCCGGGCCCCATCGCTCGCCATCACTCCGGGACTGATTTGTCGTCTGCCAGAGCGAGCTCCTTCGACGGCTTCCGATCATCGCCGTGGAGGATGTGGCCGTGCACTTCCAAGTGCCGGTGGTTATTTGGCTGATGTCAGCACACTCGCGTGGCTTCCGCCTGACGGGGGCCCAATTTGACTGGGTGCTGGGCTGGGTGCATCTGCTGGCCGGGGGCGGTCTCGTGCCCTGGGCCGAGCATGGCGACCTGTCCGGGCCGGTGGTCGCCGGTCCCGGGCCGAATGCCAGAGCGGGCACCTGCTCCGAGACCAGGCCCGGCAAGGCCACCTCCGCCGCATTGGCCCCTCCTCGCCCGGACGCCGACCCGGTCCCTTTGCAAGATGCAGTCGAGGGGGCCTGCCCGGGCGCGAGCACCGCCCCGGGGCCCGGGCCCCGGGACACCGCTGGAAATGGGCCCCGATCGGCAGCCTCGGCCTGCGGCCCTGGCGCCGAAGTGCCGACCGGCGGACCGTCGACGGGCGGGCCGCTGCCCGGGATGACCCTCTGCGATCCTCCGGACTGGTCGGCCGGGTCCAGCTTCACCGTTCGTTCCGGGGCTTCATTGCTCACTTGTTGCTTTTTTTTTCTCGCCTTTCCTCCCTGTGCCCCCTCTCCCTTGAGGATCTCCCACTAACGTGTGGCCATTTGACCGGGACCCGGCCGGCCGGGGGATGAAGCTCGGCTCGGCATCGCTCTTTCGCCTGTCGGCGCCTGTGCGCGATTTGCTCCTGAGCCTGCAGCTTCGCCGGGCCTACGGCGGCATGGCCGGCGACATGGCCATGCTGGACAACATGACGCGGCGGTGGATGCGCCGCTTCGGTGGGGCCCTCGCGCCGCTGGCCGCCGAGGGCGTGCCCCTGACGGTGCCGGCCACCGAAGCGGGCATCCTGCCCGGCGGCATGCCCACCACCGGGCCCCATGCCCCGGAGTGCTCGCTGTCGGCGGCGGTGGCCATGCTTCGGGTGGCTGCCGTGCCGCTGGCCAGCCGCCGGGTGCCGGCGCTGCGGCCAGAAGAGTGGGAAATGGCCGCCATCGATCCCCACTGCTCCAGTGTGGTGCGCATGCTGCTTGCGGATCGGCTGGCCGAGGGGTCGGCACGGAAGCGCTTCGCCGCGGACAGCGGGGTCCCGGGCTCGCGGCACCCGGTTTCCTTCGTCGGGGTATGGTCGGTCCCGGGCGCCCGGCCCGGCTCTTCGTCGGCGGGGCCCGGATCTGCGGCGGCGGCGGCGGCGGCGGCGGCGACCGCGGCGGCAGCCGAGTCGGCGGATGGGGGCGATGCCGGACCCGATGGGGTGACGCTGCGTCAGTGTCGGATCCTCCTGCGGAATGAGGCCATCCCCGAGCGGCGGATCGGCTCGCTCATGTGGCGCTTCGATGGGTCGGTCAATCGACGCCCGGCCATGGTGCTGGGCGGGTGCCGGTGCCGGGGGGCCGACCCCTCCGGCGGGGAGGAGCCCCCACCGAAGCCCTGGATCGAGGGGGAGGCCGCCCAGGGAGACGCCCTGCCGGAGCAGGAGGAGGACCGCCGCCTGTGGCAAGCCATCCGCCCGGCCGTGCACATCCTGGCCCTCCGGTACATACGTCAAAACCGCTACCTCTGAGCCTCCCGGGTTCCCCATTCCCGGCCGGGCCCTTTCGGTGGGCTTCTTCTGTGCGTCCGGCCGCTGCCGGCCCCCGGGGGTGTCGGCGGCGGCCCCGGCCAGCGAGAAGCACCAATGCCGCGCCAATGAAGCCTTTCTGCCAACGCACACGGCATCTCTTAACTGTTG
>NW_009242974.1:2829213-2829997 GCF_000388065.1 Fonticula alba
CCGGGGGTGTCGGCGGCGGCCCCGGCCAGCGAGAAGCACCAATGCCGCGCCAATGAAGCCTTTCTGCCAACGCACACGGCATCTCTTAACTGTTGGCCATCGGCCTTCTCGCGGGGGGAAAAGGGGACGGCCGGGGGGCTGGGCGGCGGAGGGGGGGGGGGGGGGGGGGGGGGCCCCCCCACGCCCCCCAGGGGGCGGAGGCGGGTCGTTTTGGGGTTTTTTTTCTTTTTTTCCCCGGCCTTTGTCCGGGGGTTTTGGGGGGGGGGGGGGGGGGGGGGGGGAGAAGCGCCTGCCAGAGCCCCCAGGAGCCGATGCAGGATCGTTTCGGTGTTTTTTTCCTCTTTATCCCGGCCCTTGTCCCGGGGCATTCGGGGGGAGGGGGGGGGGGGGGGGGGGTGGCGCAAAGCTTGATACATCCCTGGAGGATGCCTCGGGCGTGCGATGTGTGAGACGGGGCTGCACCGGTGCCGCCCGCAGATTCGCCAGCCAGCGCGGGCGGCCCAGCGCCGGCGGAGGGGAGAGCCGGACATTGTCTAGTTTTCTTCGGGAGGGACAGACGGGGCAGGGCCGTCGATGATGCTGAGCTGGCCCCGCCTCTCTCCCGGGGGTTCGGGGGGGGACGTGGAAAAGTGACCGACCTCCTCGGACCCAGGGCATGGGCCCTCGCCGTCAGCACCCCCCTCTCCCTCCCCCTCTTTCCCCCTGCCTTCCCCCTGCCTTCCCTTCTCCGCCTCCTCGCCCCACCCTCTCATCTCCTCTTGGCCCGTCCCTTCCAGCCGGCCGC
>NW_009242974.1:2830573-2840586 GCF_000388065.1 Fonticula alba
CCCCCCCCCTCGCCTCAGCCATGTCCCTCGCCACGATCCCTCAGATCTCGGCCGAATGGACACAGGTATGTCCCTGCCCTCGCCCCTCCGCCCCCGTGTGATCCCCCTTCCCTCGCGCGCCGTCCCCTCGGCACGCTTTGGCCCCCAGCCTGTCTCACCTCCTGCCGGTGCATGTGACACCCCCCGCCACAGGTCCTCCTCGGCGAGGCGGCCTCCGTCCTGTCGGCCCTGCGCACCGCGATGGCCACACACCGGGACTACGGGACTCTGCATGTCCTGTCCCAGCGTCTGGAAGCCCTGAAGGCCGATGTGGAGCTCCACCGGGATTATGACTTCATGGCGCAGCGGGTGTGTGTTAACCACTGCCGGGTGTGCTCGCCGGCCGGGGGGCCCCCCTGGCCGGGGCAACCCGGCGGCCTGCCCAGCTGGCCGGTGTGCCTGAATGGCCCGCTGACAACGCTGCTGGAGCCGTTCCTCTGTTGTCTGGAACGTGGCCAGGCGCCGGCCGGTGTGGCAGTGTCGGTTCTCGGCAGCCTGGAGCGTCTGCTGACGGCCGGGCTCCTGCGCGCCGGGCCGACCCCCTTCTTCTGCCTGGCCAGCAGCCAGGCCCCCTTCGCCCTGCTGCACCAGCGCATGCAGCAATCGTCCGCCCTGCTGGCCGTGTGTGGCATCCTCTCCCGCCATACCCTGGACTCGGAGGATTTCCTGGCCAGCGAGGCGGTCCTCCTGCACATCACCCAGGTCCTGCGCGCGGTGTGCGCCGTGTCGGAGCAAACCCTGACCGAGGCATCCGCCGGGCTGGACACCTACCTGCAGCTTCTACATGGGCATTGGGCCTTCGGGGCGGCGCATGTTCCCCTGCCGGCCGATGTGGGTTGCCTCACGGACGCCGGGCTTTCCCAGGCACTGGTCATTTGCCTGTCCATTGTGACCCACCTGCGTCTGAGTGAATTCGTGCGCCAATCGGCCGAGAGTACCTTGCATGCATTGGTCCGGCACATGGGCCGCCGGTTGCGCTTCTTCGTGCTGGTGTCCTCGCGCGTGGGGAACCCCTGCAGCCAGGCCATCCTCAAGGACCCCGCCGCGAGTGGGGCCTCCCCTTCGGGCCGGCCGGCCCCCATGGCCGGCTCGTGCGCCTGCCCGGATGACTATCACTTTGATGAGGTGCTCCTGGCCACGCAAATGGATCGGGCCTTTCACTTTGGCGGTGCCGGGCCCTCGGGCCCGGTGACCATTGTCCCCTCGGAGCCCACCCTGCCGGTGGCCACGGCCGGGGCCGATGCCGGCGGCGGGCTGGCCGCCATGCCGGGCTGCGCCGGCGGCACCCCGGCCCCGGAGTCTCGCGCGGCCGTTCGCTCGTCGTACCAAACCCGCGATGGGGTCACCCCGCGCGATGGCATCGTTCACACCTCCTCCATGGCCTTCGACTTCTATGAGCGCCCGGTGTCCACCTGGTTTGCGGACCTCTTTGACCGGCTGCTGGAAGGCGAGGCCGGGGCCCGGGCCATTGCCGAGCGTGTCCGGCCCCAGGCCCGGCCTCCGGGGCTCTTTTGCGGGTCACTGGCCGCCGTGTTTGTGCTGCTGCGCTATTGCGAGGCCTTCATCAACCCGGCGGAGCTCCACAGCACCGACACCCTGCGCCTGCTGGGGCTGAACATGCTGTGTGCCCTGTTCGAGGCCGGGGCCGATGCCCTGGGGCAGCTTCGCCTGCTGGCACATGCGCGCCTGCCGCAGGTGATGAAGCACCTGTTTGGCCTGCTCGGGGCCGCCGGGGTCGGGGGTCTCGGCGGTGCTGGCCCCGGGGGCGGCGGCGTCCTCGGCGTGGCCGGCGGGCTGGGCGGAGCCGGCCCCGGCCCGAGCCCAAGCGGGCCCAAGTCCGACCGGGCGGCCGTGCTGCTGGCCATGGCATCGCGCTGCTTGCAGCTCCTTTTCCATGCGAATCCCCGCCGGCTGCGGACATATCGCATCTTCTTCCTGAAGAGTGCGGCCCGGCGCTTCCGCGATCCCGACTGCCCGGGCGATGTGAAGTTGGCCTTCTTGGAGCTTCTGCGCGCCCTGCTGGTGGACATTCCCTTCCAGGCGGCCTCCGACCCGCGGGATACCATCCTTCGCCCGATGTACCCGGAACAGGCGCTCTTTGTCAATGTCGACTGTGTCCTGGGGCTGGAGAATGTCTTCACCACCTGTGTGCGTCGGCCGTCGCCGGGCATCTCCCCTTGGCCATGTCCTTCTTTCCTTTGCCTACCCCCCTCCCCCCCCCCCCCCCCTCTCGCTCTCCTCCCCGCGCGCGCGCACACACACACACACACACACACACACGTCTCCCTCTCTCTGCCTCCCTTCGCCCTGACACGTGTGCCCTGGGCCGCATGGTGCTTCTAGCTGCAAGCGGTCAGTGAGTTTGCCTCGCCACCGGCCGGGCCCGGGGTCGGGCGGCCGGAGGACCGCTTGAAGCTCCAACTGGTGGCCGAGAGCATCATCCAGCTGCTACTCCGGCGTTTGGTCTTCCGGTCGCGCTCGCGCGCCGGAACCGGCGCCATCGCCACCAGCGCGGTCGATGTGGCTGCCTACAATCGCGATCTCTTTGATCCGCTCACCCATGCGGCCGGGCTGGCCCACTTCGCCACATTCGATCCCACCTCGAGGGCCGACCCTGCTGGTGGTCCGGCACGCAGCCCGGACGGCCAAATGGTGGAGTATCTGCTTGTCCATGCGCGCGTGCAGAAACTTTGGCTCCTCCATGCGGCTGGCATCTTCCATGAGAGTACACACAAGAATGCCCTGCAGCGGCTGCATGAGCGCGGGGTCATCTCTTCGGTCGACGATCACCAGGAGGTCGCTCGGTGTGTGGCCGTGCTCCCTCGCATGTTCCCTTCGCCGGGCTTGGCCCCTCTGCCCGGCTCCTGGCCTCGGCTCCTCGCCGGCCCTTGGCCCTCCCTTCCCCCGCTGAAACGTCACCTGACCCTCCTTTCCTTGCCCTCTCTCTCCTCCCCCCCCCCCTCCCGGCTATTTTCCCTCGCGCCCACCATGCCAGGCTCCTCCACTTGATGGGCTTCGCCCTCGACAAGAAGCACCTGGGGGCCTTTCTCCGGCATGGCGATAACCAGCCGATCCTGAAGGCCTTCCTCGAGCAGATCGACTTCGCCAACTTGCGCCTGGACCATGCCTTGCGGTGCGTGTGCTGCTGGCCGTCTCTCTCTCTCACACACTCGCTTTCTCTCTCTCTCTCTCTCGCATGAAGCACACCTTGCCTTGTTCTCCGCCGGGATTTGGCCCTTTCCTGGGCCATCGACCACCGGACACATGTGCCCTCCCTTGTGGGTATTTATCTCCACGCCCCTTCCCTGGCGTTGACTCTCCGCCCCTCGGCTTGGTTCTCCTCTCGCCTGGCCTCTCCTCCGGCAGCCGGACGGTCGAGTACTTCCACATTTTCGGCGAAACCCAAGTCATCGACCGTGTGCTACAGACCCTCTCCCAGGTGTATCTGTCGCAGCAGGAGCCGATCCCCGGGACTTCGGACGCCGCCACGGCCCAGGGGGTCACGGTGCATGTGGATGGGGCGTATATCTTGCTCTTCTCCATCATGATGCTGAATACCGATCAGCACCGTCCAGACCTGAAGCAGCGCATGACCGTCGAGGCGTTCCTGTCGAACAACCGAGGCATCAACAATGGCGAGGACTTCCCGAAGGAGTTCCTGACCCAGATCTACCACGACATCAAGAAGTGCGTGCCCCCGGCCGGCGGGCCCCATGGATCACGGCCCGGGGAGGAGCCCGTTCTTCCCATGCACTTCCCCCCCCCCCTTGCTGACATGTGGTCCATTCCCTCGACTGCGTGCCCGCCGGACGCGGAATGCCCTTCCCCCCCCCCCGGCACAGCGATGAGATCAAGTACCCCGAGCATTGGGACAACTCGCTGACCGACGACCTGAACTGGGGCCTGGCCACGCGGGCTCCGGCCTCGGAGGACATCCTGCGCTTTGTGGATGCGGACGATTTGTCGCTCTTGTGCGATGCCAACCTGCTGATGGCCATCGGCCCGGCCCTGGTCGACTCGCTGGCGGCCATTGTCCACCGGCTGGGGAGCTCCCGAGCCGGGGCCGGGATCTTTGACCACCCGGCGCTGCGGGCCAGCACACGGAAGAACCTCGGCGCCGGGAGTGCACACGGTGGGGCCGGGCCCGCCGGCTCCGGCACCTCGGTGCCCGTTGGCTTCCACCACAACCATCACCTGACCCCGGGGCCGACATTTGTCCAGGCCGGGTCGTCCCGACTGCCGCCCGATGAGCCGGCCTTTTGGGATGCCTGCTACCAGGGGTACCTGTCCGCCCAGCCGGGGCTGGATGAGCCGGCTGCCGGGCCCTCCGGCCCCGAGCTGGACGAAGACAACTGGCAGGATCCCGCCAGTGATGAGGATGCGGCAGCCATGGCGGCCGATCCGACGACCGCCATGGCCACCACCGCCGGCGCCAAGAGCACCACGGTGGCTTCGGCCTCGCCAAGCATTTCGGCCACATCGCCCAGCGCACCGGAGGCCCTGTCCCCGGTGGCCCGGGTGCTCAAACTGCTGGAAGACCTGTCGGACATTGCGGCCGAATTTGAGAATACCTTCCTCTTCAGTCGCGTCGTACGTGCTGCCGCCCCTGCTGGCTTCCTCCGACCTGCTGGCCCTTTCGCGCCATGCGCCCTTGGCCGCGCCCGGGCCCGCATCGACCATGGTCCACCTTTGCCCCGGTGCTGACTCTGACCCTCGCCGCCATGGCCGACCGATAGATCAACCACTTGGCCATCTTCTCCAGTCTGCTGCCCCTTTCGGTGAGCTACCTCCCTCCGCCGGAGGCTCCCTCGCCCCCGAAGGACGTGGTCTTGGTCTCCCTGTCACAGCCACTGGAGCCCATCAGCCAAGTGATGCCGCCCCTGAGCCAAGTCAATGATGAGGACCTGCTTGGGTGGCTTCGTGACCGGGGGGCCAATCGGGAAAGGCGGCTGGCTCGCTTTGGGGCAGCCTCGGACGGCATCTGCCGGATGTCTGCCTGGCTTTTGTTCTCGCAGATCCGCAAAGTGCGTGGAATCACCAAGGCCAGGAGCTCCTGGTCGCTGTCTCTTTCTCGGCTGCCTACTCTCGGCCTCCGGCATCGCTCCCCTCCGGCATCTGACCTGCATGTTGCTCACATCTTTTTTTCCTTTCCTTTTCTTTTCGGCTACCTCCCTTCCTCCCTCTCTCTCTCCCCCGGACATTCCTCGCACATCAGCATCCCTCAATTGCCATTCGCGACCTGAGCTCCTTCACCCTGGCGCTGGTGTGCATGCAGTCGCTGTACTCGCCACTGCGTGCCCTGCCACCGGGACTCCAGGCCACCAAGGACATCTACCGGCTGACATTCAACCTGCCAGCCGTGTCCACCTATGAGGCGACCATCTGCCAGCGTGTGAGTGCATGGCAGACGCTGGTCAGCCAGCGGAATGCCTCGCGCGCGCCATCCAGCGGGGAGTTCCTGTGGAGCGCATTGTCCTTCTTCTATTCGTCCGACACGCCGAAGGCCAGCTCGCCGGCCGGGTCGCGCGGGACCAGCCTCTCCGGGGACCCGGACGCGGCGGCCGACGCATCCGCGGCTGCCGGCGCCGCAGCCGGCAATGCCGCCACATATGCCCTGTATCCGGCCCTGCCAGCCTCCGCTGGCAATGATCGGACTCTGTCTGAGGATGCCAATGGCCAGCTTGAGGGTGCGGCTGCTGACAAGACGCGCCGGATCGTGGCCACTTGGGACTTGGGCGGGCTGCTGAGCCAACTGTCACAGACGCTGGTGTCGGCTCTGCGTGGCTCGGGCCACCGGAGCTCCCTGGATTTGGACGATTTGTTGGCGGTCCTTCGGGCTTTGTGTGCCGCGGTCCGGGGGCGCCTTTCCCCCTGTGGGGTGTTGACTCCGGCGCGCAAGCTGGCCGCTGGCCCGGGCGCCGGGAAGAAGTCCTCCATGGGACGGTCGCAGTCGCGCTCGCGCGCTTCTTCCGGGTATCTCCCGCGATTGGCCGGGGAGACGGTCCCCGGAGGCAGTGGCCCCAGTTCGGATGCCAGCTCCGCGTCGTCCTCCTCGCTGGCTCTTTCCGGGGCCGAAACATTGCCGGATTTGCCGCCCTCCCAGCAGTCGACCGCCAGGCCGGGATCTCCCCGTCCGGAGCTGCAAGTGGTGGTGAGCGATGTGCCACCGGCAACGGGCGCCGACAGCCCTCCGGCGGGGGGGGCCCCTGCCCCGCCGGAGATGCTGGCCCTGCCAATGGCATCGATCGAGACGGTCGAAGTGTCCACTTCCGCCGAGCCGGCGGCATCGCCCGGGGCCGCTTCGCCGACCGGCGCCGGGAGCTCGTCCACTGCGTCGTCATCCTGCTCTTCGCTGGCGGCGACAAAGGCCCTGGCATCGGGTCCCGCCCCGGGGGCCGGCCTGTCCCCGGCACATGACGATTTTGCTCCCTTTGTGTCGCCCTTTGACTTGGACTTGATCCCGGAGGGTGGCGCGGCGCTGGTTGACGGTGAGCCGGGTGCCCCGGCGGCCGCCTCGGCCAAGGTCCCGGCATTGGACTTTGTGCTGGTGCAGCAATCCTTCGATGAGCCTGCCGCAGCCTTCTTCCTGGAGCAAGTGTATCACCTTGTGTCGGCGACGGCCGCCCTGCCGGACCCGAGCACCCCCGGCCAGCCGCTGATCTTCCGCACGTGGCCCGTGGTGCAGCAGCTCTTTGTGGATGTCCTCTCAAGCGGCACGCCCGACGGGCAGCCTGACGCCGATGCCGATGCCGCCCTGGAGTGGCCGGCCGGTTTGGTGGATCGTGTTCTCTTCTGCTATAGTGTCCTTCTGGAGGAGTGTCTGCTGCCATTGGCCGCGGCCCACCGGCCGCACTTGGCCCCGGCGTCGGTGCGTGTGTCGGGTGTTTTGCTTTTGTCTCTGGCTCTTCTTCTCCCCTGTCGCGTCCCTTCGCCTGCCTGCCTGACGGGGAGCCAACAACCACTGACACCGGTCTGCGCATCGGCCTTCCCGCCAGTTCGCCACCTTCCTCGAGGCCCTGCGCGCTCGTGGCATCGCCCAACGATTCAAGCCCCTGGTGGCGGCCAGCCTGCATCGGCTGCTTTCCCGGCATCGTGACGTGCTCCTTCGGCCGACCGATTCTGCGACCCCGGCGGCCGGCCTGGCACCCTGTCCAAATATCCGCCTTCCGCTGTTGGAACTGCTCCAGGCGGTGTGCGATGACCCGCTGGCGGCCAGTCACATTTTGGCCCTGCTGGAGGAGACGCTGTCCAGCCAGGCCACGAGCGCCGGGTTCTTCGACCCGACAGCCGGCCCGCCGGTTTCCGATCGCCATGCCTTCCATTATGGGAATGTGCCTGATACCCTGAGCATGACCATCGGCCTGCTGCTTGGGATATCGCTGGGAAGTTTGCCCATGGCTGGGACCAGCTCCGGGAGCACCACTCTCCCTGCCATGCCGCCTGGGACACTGGACATCCAGCCCCCCGGGTTGGGCGAGCGCTTCGCCACGCCGGCTCGGCGGTCGATGGTTGCGCTGGCCCTGCTGAGCCAGGTTCATGACCGTCTATCGACGATCGGTGCGTGGGCGTTTCCTGCTGGACCTGCCTCTCTGCCATACCCTCCTGCTGGGCCTTCCCCCCCCCCCCATATGGCCCTCTCCGCTGCTCCGGTCTTGCATGCATGCACCCACCCACACACACACACACACACACACAGCCCCCTCTTCCCCAAATCTATCTCACCCTGACTCTCCTCTCGCCCGGTCGTTGCCGCACATGCGCCCGTGCTTCCACACATGCAGCCCCTTTGGCTCTTGGATTTGATGAAATCTTCCGCCGGTACCAGTTGCCAATCCTGTCGGGCCTGTCGCTGAATTCCTTCCAGACCGATTGCTTGGTTCGGCGCGAGGCCGTCACGCACCTGGAGAGCTGCGTCCTGTCCAAGAGCAGCGTCCAGCCGTCTCTGTCCTGGCGGCCAAGCTCTCCGGATCCGAGCGACGAGCCGCCTGCCGCGAGCCAGCCCACCCGGGCGCCCCTCTCGTCGGATGTCTATTCGGCTTGCCTCAATAAGCTTCTTTTCCCGCTGGTCGACGGGCTGGCTCTCTCCTCGCCGGACGCCTTCATCGATGCCGCTTGCTCCTTTGCTCGGACGCCGGCCGGTCCACTGAAGGCCGCCTGGCGGGCAACCGCCCGGTCGGATGGCGATCAGCTCGGCGAGCAGCGTGTTCGTCTGACCAAAATCCTGGAAACCTTCTTCCTCAAGTACCTGGCCATCCTCTCCTGGCGGCCGGACTTCCCGGACCTGTGGCAGGCGGTTCTCCGGCGCTTTTCGGCGTATGTTCAGCAGCCGGGAGCCCACTTGGCCCTTGGATCCATGGCCCCCGGGGCCGGTGGCGGCCCATCCGGATCCGCTGCGAATGACCACCTCCTGGACAAGGTCCCGGAATCGGTCAAGAACATGATCTTGGTCATGAATGCCCTCGGGGTGTTGGTCCCGCCGAGCCCGGTCCCCGGGCATGACGCCGCCGTCCTGGCGCAGCTCCAGCATCCGGCATCCGATGGCGGCCCCGGGACCGGGACCTCGGCGGCCCCGGGGCAGCATCCTTGCCCGCGGCCGGACGTCTGGCACGCCACCTGGGAGGTGATTGCCCGGGCCTTCCCCCGGCTGATGGACAGCCTCGGACCCCTTTGGTCACAGGCAGAGGCAGCGACGGCGGCGGCGACGGCGACGGCGACGACAATGACGGCAACGATGACGGCCGCCCGTCCCACCTCGCCTGCCCCTCTCGCTGCCAACGGTGCCTCGATGGAGGCTCCCTCTGGCTCGGGACATGCGCCAGTTGCCGCCATGGCTCCTGCGCAACCCCCCGTGGCTGCTCCTCCCTCCGCGGAGGTTGCCTCGAATCCCGGGCAGACCCTTGTGAGCGCCGGGCATGTCGCCCGTGTGTCGGCGGATGGACCTCTTGAACAACAGCCGCAGCTGCCGCAGCAACCGCCGCAGCTGCAACAGCAGCAACCACATCTGACCAATGCTCCCCATCTGAGCCCAAAGGCCGACATCTCCCAGTCAGCCGATCTGCTGGTGGCCCCTCCGCCCTCCGGACCTCCGGCTGCAGGCCCACCCCCCGGCATGATGGTCGCTTTGCCCTCCAACGCGGCCATCAACATGGCTCAGGCCCCGGGAATGATGCCTGCCCCGGCTGCTGATGCGACGGCTGGTCCGCAGCTGCTGCCGATGTCAGCCCCGACGATGGTGGCCCCCCCGCCGCCTGTGTCGGCTCATGCTCCGGCGCCCGTGGCATTCATGCCGCCGGTGCCTGGCAATGTGGCCCCGAATGGTGTCTACTTTCCGATCCCCATGATGCCGCCAAACTCCTCGCCCTACCCCCTGCCGGTGGGTGTCCCTCAGTTTGTCCCGTACCTCGCGCCAGCTCAACCGGCTCAGCACCCGCAGCAGCTCCCCCATGCAGCCGGCGTGAATTCGATGGTTGCCCCCCCGCCGTTGCCCCAAGCGATGCTCGGCTCCACCGGACAACTTCCTGTTCCTCCTCCTCCTCCTCCCCCTGCCTCCCAAGGCCAATGAACACAACTCCCGGCTGGAGGATAGGCAAGCTCTTTCCTCGATGCCGATTTACACGCCCACCCAACTACAATACACAGCACACTCACACATGCCGCGTCACACACCCACTGCGAGGCCCGGGGCCATGTCCCCGGCGCGGGAAGCCAACAATACTTGCGCGCCCACCCTCTCCTCACCCCCAGAACCAAGGTCAACATCAAATGTTCACCCGAATATCTGGCAGCCAATTATGTCTGACAATAGCTCTTGATCTCGAAGTGAACCTCAAATTTATTTTAGGAGAGCGTGTCACGTGAATGGGTTCTCAGCCGATCCATGGTCGATCGCTCTTTGGCGATGGACTTCCTGCTCTCTTTGTTTTTTTTCTTTCATTCCCTCCTGTACACTGAGTCCAAACGGAGGGAGTACTACC
>NW_009242974.1:2840596-2845596 GCF_000388065.1 Fonticula alba
GGGGGGGGAGTATGTGCGCGTTCGAGGGGTGGTGGGCGGGCATCCTTCCCTGGGTTGGGGCCAGGGGAGATTGCGTCCGCGGAGAGGCCTTTCTTAAGGGCCGACGATGCCGCTGAGCCTCAAACCGGCTCCTGTATTGCCGCTCCCTCTCCCCCCTTCTCCTCTCCCCCCCTTCTCCTCTTTTCTCCCTCCCACATACGCGCACACACACACACACACATACACATACACACACACACACGGATACTTTCTGTGACCCCTTTTTTCCTGCGCCTCCATGAGCCAGGCCCCGCCGCCCCAGTCGGCGGCCGACTCTAACCCCGGGGCACCGGCTGACTCGGGCGCCTCGTCGGCCTTTGGTGTCCTACGGCGGCTGCTCTTTTTGGGGGATGCCCCCTCGGCTGATCTGGCCGCACCGGGCCCCGGCACGGCTGGTCGGCCGTCTCATGGCCCGGGCCCGGGCCCGGGCCCGGGCCCTGCCGCAGACTCCTCGTCTATCGCGAGCTCGTTCTCCTCCCTCATGGGTTTCCTCTCGCCCACCGATGAGGCATCTCATGCTGGGTCGTTTGCCGGACACGCGTCGCTGGACCACGCATCGAGCTCCACGCAGTTGACTTCCTTCCCGCCGCCGCTGTTCGTCCCGCGGTCGACTGTCGTGCCGGATTCTGGCCCCGGCTTGGAGGCAACCCTGGATCCCGCCTCGGCTGCGGGCGGATTTCCCCCACCTGACCTTGAGGCCTTGTGCACGGCTCAACGGCCGGCGGAACTGGCGCCGGAGGAGCCCCTCACGCCGGAGGGGGAGTTTTTCGAGGAGCCGGAAACGTGTGTCGCCCCTCCGCCTTTGTGATTCCCCTCCTTGGCCTTCCCTTTGGTGGGGGAATCTTCCTTGCTGGCATCCTGTCTGACTTCCCGCTTGCAGCTTCTTCCAGACAGTGGCCGCCCTTCGGGCCATTTGGCCGCACGGGGCCGATCTCTCCATCTCCACGCGGCCAGCCACAGATGACTCCTGCTCCTCGTGTGGGGAGCGCTTCACCGGTGTTCGTCGCCAGTGCGTGCCATTCGATTGGCCGACCCCGCGTCGATGCTCTTTCCCCCCCCCCCTGGCGCCTTCCTCACTCCTTGGTTGCCCTCATTTTCCATCCTCGCCCCCCTGCTGCTTGCCAACCCTCCGATTGGCTGTCCCTCCGGCTGTTGGCCCGTTCGTCGCCCCTCGGCCTGCTCCCTGGGCCCCGCCGACCCCTGAAACAGGGTCCCCTGCCATGTGTGTGTGCGGGATTTCTGTGCGAGTTGCACCACCTCGGCCATCATCCACCTGGACCCGGCCGCCGCCTTTCCCGGTGACAGTCTCGATCACAGCTCCGTCAGTCGACTCTGGTGCGCGGGCCCTGCCCCTGCTGCGTGTTCCCTTCTTTCCCGCCCCCCCCCCCTCCCCTTCAAGGGCAGGAAGGCACGCCTGCTGCCTTGCCCTTTGGCGCGCCACCCTCCTGACCCAATCCCGCAGTTTCCACTGCTCCTCGATCGTCGGCGACATGGCCCTGCTGGGGCCGGTGCCTCGGTGCCCGGATGCCCCGGTGCCAATCTTCTCGCTAGACTCGCCGGCTGGCGGGCTGACACGCATCCTGGCCTCGCGGCGTCTGGCCAACTCGGCGCTGGGGATTGACCTGTCTTCCGCCGCGTCTGCCGCATACCTGCTGCTATCCCGCTCGAAGATCCCCTTCTCACATGTCACCTTCGGGGTGCACATCACGACGCTCTTCCGATCTCGCCGGCTGGCGGGCTGACACGCATCCTGGCCTCGCGGCGTCTGGCCAACTCGGCGCTGGGGATTGACCTGTCTTCCGCCGCGTCTGCCGCATACCTGCTGCTATCCCGCTCGAAGATCCCCTTCTCACATGTCACCTTCGGGGTGCACATCAACTCGTATCTGGCCCCGCGGCCGGATCCCGGCGCGCTGACCGACGCGCCGGCTCCCGTGGACCCTCGACCTCGACTGGCCTTCCGAACGAACCCGAACAGCCTCGCGGACTTTGCTCTTCCTCGCCAGACGCCGGTTCTGGTTCCCCCCCAAAAGGACACTTTGGTCCGATTCCAAGTCCCCACGTCCATCGGCCCGGCCTCGCACCTGCGCACCCGCCTGGCCCTGAGGTATGCCCAGCTCCTGCCACGCCGCCTCCTGTGTCTGCCTCTCTGGGACATTTCTCACCCCGCCTCGATTCCCTTTCCTTTTCCGCCGGGCTGCTCCCGATGAAAAAAAAAATTACACCACACCCCCCGAAGCCATCTCCGCCTGTCCACCAATCAGCCGATGGCCTCGGGCCCGGAATTGCTTCGGACACCGACTTCTCCCGAGGGCGTGCTCTCCTCGGCGGGCCGCGGGCCCCCGACGCAGACGCCGCTTCCGGCCAAATCGCCGGCTGCCACGTCGTCCTCCGATCAATCGACCGCGGCTACCTCGGCCCCCACGAAGCGGCCATCCCCCCGCCAGCCGGCACCCGTTACCCCGGCCGAGCTTGCGGCCGCCAAGCTGGATCTGAATGCGGTCCCGGGAGCCCCGCCCCCGGGGGATGTGATGGAGGCCCTCGTTCGCCGAGAGCTGGCCTGCTTTGCGCCCTCCTGGTCGCATCGGCTGCTGGACATGCTGGAGCCCGACATGCTGGATCACTTCTTGCGGCTCCTGGCCCAGCTTCTTGTCAATCAGCGGCTGGCTCTCGATTGGGCCGTGATCTTGTGCCATCTGCTGGCGCCGGCGGCGCAAACCATGCTCCGGTCGAGGGCCCGCACAGAGCAGGCTCTCTTCGCGCGGCAGTTCATCCACGTGAAGAAGCTGCCCCTGTGTCCGGCGACAGCGCCCGGGCCGGAGGCCGGGGGCCAATCTGCCGCCGGGAGCCTGGCCATGCGCCGCCGCTCGGACTTTGTCGGGGGCCTGGTCTTTTCCAAGGATCTAGCGCACCGGAAGATGCCAAGCTTCGTGGCCGAGCCCCGGGTGCTGTTGCTGAAGAATGGCTTCGATTTTTCCCGACACGCCTCATCCTTCGGGCCGCCCAGCTCAGGGGCCCGGTCCGGAAGTCCCGGTGCCACGGGCCCTGGTGGCGAGTCGGTTGACACCGGCTCGGGTTCCGGCTCCGGCTCCGGCTCCGGCCCCGGCTCCGGTTCTGGCTCTGGCCCCAGCCCGGGCTCCGGCCCCGGCTCCGGTCCGGGCCCCAGCCTTGGCCCCGGGCACATGGAGCTCACCATCAATGATCGAGAGGTGGAGTACCATCGATCGATGATCGCGCTGCTGTATCGCAACCGGCCGGATGCCATTTTCCTTGGCGGAAGCGCCAGCCGACTGGGGATCGACATGCTCCTGCGGCAGGACCCCTCGCCGCCGGCCATCTTCACGCATGTGAAGCCGCGCATCTTGCAGCTGCTGTCGCGCCTGACCGGGGCCGAGGTGGTGGATTGGATTGACCGAAAGCCGTCCGTGGCCCTGGGCCGGTGCGAGGCGGTTTTCGTGTCTCACCATCGGGTGGGTGTCCGAGCTGGCACGGGGTCCGGCGTGAAAACCCTGACTTTCCTGACCGGGCGCGGGGAAACCCGCGTCGGGACCGTGGTCCTGTGCGGGGCCCCGGCCGCCGAGCTGACTCGGGTGAAGAATGTCCTGCTGTTCCTCCTCCACACGGTGGTATCCATGGTCCGGGAGAGCGCCCTGCGGGCCGACATGTTCATGACCCCGGCGCGACCGGTGGTCCGGTCTCTGGCTGTGGATCTGGCCCTCTGGGCGGAGGGGTCCTTGGATGGGAGCCCAAGCGACCTGGCAGGGGGGGATCCCCTGGCCCGGCCGCGGGCTGCCATCCAGCGCATTCGGGCGATGGCCGCCAAACAGGGCTTCCGCTTGGCCTATCGGAATGCCCTTCACCAGGTTCTGTTGGACTACTTGCTGCTGGTAGATGGCCAAGCGCCGGCCGGGGCGCGCCTGCCGGTGAGTGTCGCCACCAGTCTCCGGGCCAGTCGCGATACCATTCTCTCCTCCTCGCCGTCGGTGGCCTTCCCCCTGTCGAAGTGCTTGCGCCAGGCCCTGGACCGGGTGCTGCTTGGGCACCCGGCCGGCATGGAGGCCGCCTTTGAGAGCCCCTGGTCCGAGTCTTTCCCGCTGGTGCCGGCCCCGGATGGGGCTCTGGACCTTGGGTCCCTGTCCGAGGCCCAAGTGTTGGATCTCTTCCGCCGGGCGGCCACCATTCAGAATGCCGAGCATGAGCTCTGCATGCGAGATGCCCGGCTCCAGGCCATTCTGCCCACCTTGCGGCCGCTGTCACGCGGGTGCATCTCCCTGCTGACCAGTGTCGGAAATGCGCCGGGCGCGCGTGCCCCCTGCCGCCCGCCGAGCCTGCTGACCATTGTCATTAATAGCTGTGCGTCTGCGGGGGCATTGGTGGCGCTTGCTTTGCGTGCCCTTCTTTCTTTTTCCCTCGTCCGCTCGCTCGCCCCGGTCCTTCGCGCACTTCATGCCTCCATGCTCGACAATTCCCCATCCCCCTTTGCTGACTTGTAGGAGGGGCGGGGGGGCCAAAAAAAAAAAAAAAAAAAAGACCGCGACATGACGCTTGGGCACTTCATCGTGGACATTTGCCAGCAAGCCATGCCGGCCCCCTTCGCCGGGAGTTCGGCCAGCGACAGCAACCGCCCGCGGACGGTCTATTGCACTGCCTGCACGCAGCCATACCTACTTCACACGCGCACCTTCGCCCATGGGAACACCCGGGTGGCGGTTCGGACAAGCAAGAATCCCTCCCCCATCCCGGGGTCGCTGGAGTCCATCCATGTTTGGTCCAAGTGCAAGATTTGTTCGCTGAGTATGCTGCCTCGCTGCTTTCCCCCTGCTGCGGTCTCCTTCCGCCCTGGCCGCGGAGCTGCCTTCCCTGGCCCTGGTGCTGTCTGGTAGCTGACCCTGCTTTTGCGCCTCCATCCCCTCCCCCCCCCCTCCGCCGTGGCTCTGTAGCCTCGCCGGTGTCTCTCCTTTC
>NW_009242974.1:2850596-2852921 GCF_000388065.1 Fonticula alba
GCCACAGAGGCGGGGAAGGTGACGAAGACCGACAGGAGGAGGAAGTGGTTGTCGGGCAGGTTATCGGTGACCAGAGCCAGGGCAAAGAGGACCGCCGACACGCCGGTGTTGATGTACATGCCACCCATCATGGTGAAGAACTAAGACAAGAAGGAAGGGAACCCGGGAAGGCCGCGGTCAGGGAGAAGGCCAAGCAGGGGGGGGGGGGGGGGGCAGGGCAAAAAAGGGCCGGAGAATGTTGGTGACGCACAAGACCCGCGAGGGAGAGATAAGACACGAGGCCGCGCATGGTGGAAAGAGGAAATCCTTGGCGGGCGGGAAGTGCACCGGGCGGAGAGAAGGGGAGACGAAAAGAGAGGTGAGGGGGACAGGGTCTGCTAGGACAGAGGCAGTTGTCAGGCCTTGCCGCACAAAGACCGTTCCCTTGGCGGGACCTTATATGTGTGTGTGTGTGGGCAGTCACCGGGGCGGGGGGGCGGGGGTCAGCGAGAGGCGGGGGAGGCTGATTGTCGGGGCCATCGGGAGGGGCCTCGGCCGTCGGGCTGGTCCACGAACCCGAAACACGGACCCAACGGCCGGCCGGGGCCCGCGACGAGTCCACAATCGCGGCGGGGGGGTCTGGTCGCGGCTACGTGGGGACCCGTGCCGAGCACCGACTTCCGGGAATGGCCCGAGCCGTGGAGCGCCAGCATTTTCTCCTCGTCCGGGAGGGGCATCCTACCCTCGCCGAAACGCGCGCCTCAGGTTCCCCCCCCCCCTGGGCCAGTTACGGGCAACATAACACACTCCAGGCGGAAGATAATCGGTGCCAACTGCCCAAATCATGCTCCAGCCCTGCAACTTGGGCGGCCGAAGGTTGCCCCATCGGCCGTCATCCCACTCAGGCGCAGGTCACAGGTCCGGCCCGCCCGGGAGGGGGGCGAGTTCCCGCGCCGAGGGGGGCAGATATACGTGGGAACTGTGCTTGGGAGGGAGATGAGTCTCGACCGGGGGGCCGCAGATGGTGACCGCCCACGGCCGGAGGGTAAAATGCCACGCCCGGATGGATTGGGCCCAGAAGGGGGGAACGGAAAATTATACATACCCTTGCGCATGCGTGGGGGGTATGCATGCCCCCCCCTACCCCGGCACGCGGGCGCAGAGGAGCACGCATCCGGAAAAAGAGCATCCTCAAGACCGCCGAGGCCGCGTGTGCCACTCCAGACCGAGGGGGGGGGGGGGGGAGGAGACGGGCACCCCTCGCCGTGCCGCGCCAGACAAGACCACACATGCATCCAAGAGTCGGCAGCTTGTGTCTCCGTGAGGCCCGGCCCGCGTCCAGGTGAAATGGCGTTCCCGAAAGGGGCGCATCTTCCGTCGCGCCCCAGCCGGAGCCGCGTGGATTCTTTTGCCGGCCTGGGATGGGCCCGGACCATGGGACCGAGATCTAAGAGAGCCCACAAGGACTTCTGGCCTCTTCTCCCCGAGCTGCTTTCCATCGCGACTGCCATCTCCCTGTACGTGGCCTGCCCTGTCCCTCTCTCCTCCCCGTCCCCGTCCCCCTCTTCCCTCTGTTTTTTTTCCGTGCAGGAATGACTATAAATTGCACGTCCGTCTGAGCCTTTGGTCCTCCCTTTTATAGGTCCATCGGTTATCCATGATAGTGAGATTTCTGTATTACCGCACATCCCCCCCCTCCTCCTCTTTCCTTCCTTCCTTCCACCCTCCTCTGACATTTTCCTCCCCTTTTTAGTGTCCGTGAGATCCAGCATCCGGCTGATCGCTCGTTCAAGAGCTCCCTTTCTTTTAATAATTGAGCATTTGGGATCGTCGCGATCGGGACATCAGGGGGGGGGGAAGATGCGAGCGCGCATTGCGAGGGGGGGGGAGTGAGAGGGGCAAGTTGGGTGGTTTTGATGAAGGCCCAGTGTCTGGTGACCCGGTGCGCCTGTCGGGCGGGGGGGGGCCGGTGCATCCCCGATGTCTCTCTGCGCGCACACCTTGCTGTGCACTTCCATAAGAGAGGAGACCCTGCGGCAAGAGAGCGAGACACCTCCTTCTGTGCCCCTAGGAAGAGAACTATCCACACTCGACAGTGGGAGACACCGAGGAGGCCCGAGCGGAGGATCTCGGCCAGATACACGCGGCCGTGCGTTTCCCCCCCCCCCCCGACCCCCCCCCCCCCCCCCACCACCCTCTCCCCCATCCCCTAACTCACAACTCCCCACTCTACTTTCTATTTATTTCTTAGTTGTTACTATTCACGTCATGTTTTTTCCTATTCTCTACTTCTTTTCTTCCTTCTCTCGCTCTCTCTCTCTCTCTTTCTCTCCTTCTCTCTCTCTT
>NW_009242974.1:2852963-2855598 GCF_000388065.1 Fonticula alba
CCCCCCCCCCCCCCCCCCCGAGCAAGGTGCACTTCTTTTTCTATGTAAAGATTTATTTGGGATTGTCGAATTTGCTCTTCGTTTCCGGACAAGGGCAGCTGTTTTTCCCCTTTCCCACGCACAGCCCAGTTCTTCCTCCTTCTGTCTCCTCGCTCTTGCGCTCTCTGTCCCTCTTCCTTGCCGAGACACGCAAGGGGTCTAAATCTCTCCTCGGTCGGCCGGCCGGCCGGCGCCGCGCCCAGGATATGGCCGGGCACAGCAGCACGCGGCAGACCGCCCGCCAACCGAGGAAGAAGGGATTTCTCCGAGCAACGTAACAAAGAGATCTGGCGCGAGGAAGGACTAAAGGGATCCCCCAGAGGGAGAGAAGGATACACCGGGCGAGTGTGAGAGGAGACAGATGGCTCACGCGCCCTAGGAGGTGGGCGCCGCGAACAGCGGGTTGTCGGCGGTCGTGGTGCGCGACGTGAACAGGGGATTGTTGTTGTCGGTGCCGCCCAGATCGGCCGCCTGCTTGCTGCTTGCCAGGAGGCCATTCTTGGCGGCGTACTTGACGGCGAAGACGGCTCCGGCGGCCACCAGCCCGGCGGCGGCCACCGCGCCGACGGCGATGCCGACAATGGCCCCGGTGCCGAGGTTCGAGCAGGCGTCCTCCGGGCGGACACACTGATCGCACGAGTCCACCACCATCGGCGGGTTCTGCTGGTCGGCCAGGAACCAATTGCCGCCGCAATCCTGCATGCAGATCTCCCGGTTGGCCTCGACATCGGCGGCCGGGATGCACTGGCCGCAATCGGTCAGGACCATGTCCCCGCCGAAGCGCCCACTGCAATCCGGCAGGCAGGCCTCGCTCTCCTCCCACTTGCCATCCCAATCGGTCGGCACACAGAAGCCGCACGAGTCGAGGGTCTCGAGCTTGAAGCACTCGCCCGTTCCACAGGGGCTCAGGTCCTGGTTGCAGACATATGTCCCGGTGGAGGCGGCCACCAGGCCGGAGGCGGCAGCGGCCGCCGGCGATTCGTCGCCCAGGCTGTTGCAGCACATGCCGCACTCGTCGAAAAGCTCGTACTGGTCGACACCGGCCAGGACCACGTCACCCGGGCACCGGCCACAGCGGTCACGCTCGCGCACCGTGCCGTCCTTGGTCACATCGCAGGCATTGGTCTCCGGGCACTGGTGGCAGGCCTCGAAGGAGGTGTCCGTGTAGAGGTCATGGCACCGAACCAGGAGCCCGGCCTCGTAGGGGTCCTCCTCCGGCGAGGAGAGGCACCCGCACTCGCGGCCCTCGGCCATCACCAGCTGGGCATTGAACTTCGGGTCATCCGGGCTGGAGTGGCAGATGCCACACCGGTCGGAGTTCCGGTTGAAGTTGCTCAAGTCCGCGGCCTGGTGGCACTCGCCGCAGAAGTCCACCGCCGCACGGCGGGCATCCGTCACCAGCAAGTACTTGCCACTGCAATCGGCCGTGCAGGACTCCTCCGAGTTGTAGCCCGGGGTAATGCGACACAGGCCGCAGGGGTCCAGGTCGGCGTTCCACTCGGCCGAGCCGACCAGCCGGCAGACGCCGCAATCGTCGCGCTCGCTCTTGGGCTTGGTGTTGGACAGGTGATGGGCCCCGGCGCAATCCTGCACACACCACGGCTCCTCCGAGTCGCTGAGCCGGCAGCGGCCGCACTTGTCCACGAAGGCCGCTCCGCCCCAGGTCCCGGCGCAGTCCTTCTGGCAGGAGTACTCCTGCTTCGGCTGGGCCGGCATGCACTTGCCGCATGGGTCGACCCAGTGCTGGGCGCCGCTCTCCGGGGTGTTGGGATTGGCGTCGGCCTTCTCGGCGGCAAACCAAATGCCAGCGCAGTCGCGCTTGCAGCGGGCATGACGCTCGGGCGCCGCCGAGCCGGCCGCTCCACCGGCTGGCCGGGCGTCGAAGCAGAGCCCGCACTCGTCCAGACGATGGCGCGCCCCGGCCGGGGCCAGGTAATGGTCCCCGGCGCAGTCGACCAGACACTGGCACTTGTCCGACCCCGGGGGACAGGTGTTTCGATCCTCCAGGCTGCACAGCAGCTGGCCGCAGGGGTCCTTCCCGCGGACGCCATTGCACTTGCCGCATTCATTCTTGTCGGCATTGGTGCCGCCACAGACGCCGCACTCATCGCGCGCCACCACGCTCTTGGGATCCGAGGTGTACACTTCGCGGCAGGAGTCCCAGACACATGCCGGGGCCGGGGGTGGTCCCTGCCCACCGGGGCCCGGGGCCACACGATGGCAGGTCCCGCAGGCGTCGACCTCATTCTCGGGCGCGGTCTTGCCTTCCATGAAGTAGGCCCCGGCGCAGTCCTTCTGGCATTTCTCATGCACGCGGGCGGCCCACTTGCCGGGGCTGGGAGCATAGCCGGGCATGCAGTTGCCGCATGGGTCGGTCAGGTTGGCCGGCTCCTCGGTGTCCTGGCGGTAGTATTGGTTCTTGCAGTCGCGCTGGCAATCGGTGTGGGTCTGGCCGCCGGCCGTGCAGAAGCCGCATTGGTCGAGGCTGAAGGCCGGCTCCTCGCCCTGCTGGTACTTGTTGCCCTTGCAGTCGGTGCTGTGGGGACGACACGGGGGGGGGTCAGTCATTTTTCCGGGAGCGCGTATGCGGGGGGGG
>NW_009242974.1:2855686-2859127 GCF_000388065.1 Fonticula alba
TGAGAGTATTTCGCAGGGGGGCCGGTGAGCTTCGAGCTGGCAGCGGCCTCCGATGGCCTTATAATATGGGAGGGCTGTGCGGCAGGAGTCGAGCATGTCGTCTCGGGTCTCTCTCTCATACACCTACTATGCACATGCGTGCGTGTGCGTGTGTGTCTCGGGAATGCGCAAGAGGGGGTCCCTTGAAGGGGCGCCAACCGGAAATACAATAGGCGAGAGGCTGGCGCCCGGGGGTCTATCCCTCCGCGGAGCATTCGCCGGCGCCGCTGGCGGCGTTGTCTTCGCACATACACATACACATTTGGACACACTTGCACACTGGGACTCAGGAGACACGATAGCGAGCGAGAGAGAGAGAGAGAGAGAGAGAGAGAGGCATGGCACAAGGAGCTACGGCGGGACGGGTTGAGGGACCACACAGGGGTACGTACAGGCATTGGCAATTGGATGTGCAGGTGTCCAGCGTGCAAAGATTCACCCCGCAGCCATTCTTGCCCATCTTGTACTTCGGGGAGTTGGGGCAGTTGCCACACGGGTCCTTCTGGTAGGTGACCCCCGGGCACATGCGGCAGGCATCGAGATTCTGGTTGAGGTCGGTCACATCGCGGCCGGTGGCCGGGTCGATGCGCTGCTTGACGCAGATGCCGCACACGTCCTGCACATAGAAGTCCTCGCCCTCGCGGACCCACTCCTTGCGGCAGTCCTGCTCGCAACGGGCCGGGTTCTTGCGCGAGGTGCACTTGCCGCACTGATCGACGAAGTTCTCCGACTGGGCCTTGGCACTGTCGTACCACTTGCCGGCGCAGTCCTTGACGCAGGTGTTGGAGCTGGAACGCGGCAGGCACTGGCCGCACTCATTCAGCACATTGGCCGGCGTGTCGCCACGACGGTAGCGGGCCCCCTTGCAGTCGGTCAGGCAATTGTCCGGCGGGCTGCTGGCCGGGTGGCACTGGCCGCAGGCGTCACGGACATTGGCCGGCGAGGTGCCGGTGTACCACTGGCCGGCGCAATCCTGGGCACAGGTGCACTGGTCGGGGCTCTTCTGGCAGAAGGCCGCCTGCTCCAGGCGACAAAGGGGCACACCGCAGGGGTTGAGCCCGCGCGGGCCATTGCACTCGCCACAGGCGTTCTTCTGCTTGTTCTCGCCCCAGCAGATGCCGCAATCGTCCTTGTTCTTGTTGGGGTTGGTGCCGGCCGGCAGGCACTGGCCGCAGTCATCCACAAAGTGCATGGCGGCCTGGCTGGTGCGCCAGGCCCCGGAGCAGTCCTTCTTGCAGAAGGCCCCCCCATCGACGGTGGTGCATTGGCCGCATTGGTTCTTGCGGGGGGGTTGGACAAAGTGCTCGGACCCGGCAAGGCACTTGACCGCCAGGCCGGCCTTCCAGCCGGTGGCCAGGTAGTGCGCACGGAAGCCGGCCTTGTCCGAGTCGGAGGTCAGACCGGCGGTGGGGTTGGCCGCGCGATAGGCGGCCACATCCGGCTGGCAGGCCTTCAGCGAGATGTTCCACTCGTGCTTCGTGCGGAAGGCCTCGCAGGCGAAGGGCTCCAGGTTGTCCGCGCGGGCCTTGGTGGCCAGCGCACGGGCATCCTCGCGGAACTTGCTGTCGGCCACCAGGGAGCTGATCGGATCAAACCACGCCGGGCAGATGTCATTCTGCATGTTGACATTCTTCGGCAGCCCCGAGCGGAAGAAGTTGCCGGAGCAATCCTTTTCGCACCAGCTGCTGGTGGCACCGTCGAGGGTGCAAACGCCGCACTGGTCGAAGCGGAAGGGGCCGTTGCATGTGCCATTGCAGTCGACCTTGGCCGGGCCGCCGCACACACCCTTGCAATCGAAGACCTGGGGGGGGAGTGGCGGGTTGTTGGTGGAGCGGGGGCGAGGATTTTCAGCAAGTCCAGTGAGAAGGCCGGCCACGCGAGGAAAGGGCCCCGGAGGCGAGCCGCGGGCCACGGAGGTAACCGTGGAATGTGCAACATGTCAGTCATCGGGGGAGGGGGTTCTTTCCACTTGGGTATGGGGACTCCCGGCCTGGTGGGGGTCCAGGGAACGGTGCGGGGCGCGGGTGCCGGGCAAATGGAGCGATGGGGGGGAGAGCGAGACAAACAACAGCCAGGGCCAAGAAAAAAGGCATGGCACCATGGCACGGCCGTCGGTGGCCCCGCTTGAGGACATGCCACCCGGGCGGCGGGCGCCCCAATTCGGCACCGTACCTTGCCACTATGGCGGACCCCATCGCAGCCGCAGACATCCTTCGGCGGGAGGCAGGCGTCCTTGGTGCAGGTATACTCCATGCACCGGTCGTCGCACTTGGTCACCACGTCGGTCACCTGGATGAACATGTTCTTGACGAAGTTGTGCGCGTAGACATCCTGGACGACCTTCTCGATCTGGAACAGACGAATGGTACTGCCGGCATCCAGCATTTGGCCCTGGATGGAATTCCGGGCCAGGGGATCGGCACGCACGCGCTTGTGCGTGGCGTGCGGGTCGTACCCGGAGAGGTCGCCATTTTCGACATTGAGGTTGGCCTCGCCGAATTGGGCGCTCGTCAGGCAGGTGTTCTCGTCGTCGAACTTGGAGGGGACGGCCATGAAGACGGTCACCCCGCGGCGGATGAGGATGTCGGCCGTCAGGTCGACCTCCTGCTGGAACTTCTCGAAGTTGGCCGGGGTCATGGCATTCCGGCCGAGGTTGACGTTGGACTCCGGGGGGCAGAAGAAGCGCCCGGTCGGCTGGCCGGACACCAGGTTGTCCAGCGACACCGGCGGATCGCTGTCCTCATCGGTGAAGAGCATCAGCACCGGGTGGGCATCGGCGCGCCAGATGGTGTTGACATTGTGGTCCCGACGGTTGGCCTGGAAGACACCGCGAATGGTCTCGAGGGTGCCTTCGTGGCCGCCGTATGTGGAAATCATCGAAATGACCTGCTCAAACTCCTCCAGGGTGTAGTCGTTCAGCGGCTGGAGGGGGGAATGAGGGGGGGAGGGGGGCACCGGGTGGGGGGTGCGGGACCGGGGGAAGGGCAACCAGTCAGGAACACAGTCATCGGAACGGGGCTCGCGGCTGCTTGTGCTCGGTGATCGTTGCGATCCGAGAGGATGGCGGCAGGGCGGGACGGGCTTGCCCAACGGATCTGACCCCTTGGTTGGGGGGGTCATCTCGCCGGAACCGGCCCCCGGACAGGATCAAGGCCAAGTGTGTCGGGGTCAAGTGGAGTGGCTACGCACGGTGAACTTCTTGTCCATGACCGGACCGCGGCCGGAATAGGTGACGATGGCCACATGGGCGTCGACGTCCGTCTCGGTGAGGAGATTCAGCCAGGTTCGGAGGACTGTGGGGACGGTTAGCGGTGGATGCGACATGCGGCGGGAACCCCATCCGCCCATCAGCTCCCTCTCGGGACATCGATCAGTCGCCTGGGAGAGGCATGCCCCGGGGTC
>NW_009242974.1:2859177-2861943 GCF_000388065.1 Fonticula alba
GGGGGGAGGGGGGCGGGGCTTCGAGACCCGGGAAAAGCGCACCATTCTTCACTGCCAGGATGGAGGGGTCCATGGACACCGAGACATCGAGCAGGATCAAATAATCGACCTTGGTCCGAGGCGTGACCCCGGCGCACTCGGGGGCATAGCACCGAGGCGGGCCACAGAGGCCGCCCTTGGGCTGGGCAAGGGCGAGGGCTCGGACACTGGTGGTTCCAATGCTGCAAACCACCAGCAGGGCCAGCAGGCCGAGGGAGACAATGGTTCGCCAGCCGAAAGGCACCCGGGAGGGGGCAGGGGTGCCGCCGGTGTGGAGTAAGTCCGACATGCTGGGCACGCCTTCAGGACCGCACGCCGGGACAGAGGCACGGGCCAAGGGGGCAGGGTTCCCTCTGTGTGGGGGGGGATGGTGCACGCCGGTCAGTTGTGGGGTATGCATCGAGTCCAAGCAAGACCTCCGTGCCAGATGGTGGGAACCAAAACACGACAAGAGCGCCATGGGGAGGAGTTGTGGGTGTGGAACGTACACGGCAACTTAAAAGGCGAGACACCGAATGGCTTGATAGACGGGCAGGCGACTTCGGGGCAGAAGGAGCCCAAACGGCCGTCCGATTGTAGGACGGGCACTGGCGTGGGATGAAAGATGCAAGCAGGGGCAAAGGGTGAGGAGGCGCGGGGCGCAAGTTGGGGGATTGGGCACAGATGAAGAAGAGAGGGGAGCCAGGAACACCGCTTTGAATGCACATCGCCATTTCCCGGCGCTCAGGTGGATTATATAGGTGCATTCGGGGGCAGGCGGGGGCAAGAGGAACACCTGGACGGGCGAGGTCGCGAGGGTGCGTGCATGTCCTGGGACGCCATGCTCGCCACGTCGCGCCCCCACCTCCTTGACCTCGCCTGGCTCTGCTGCTGGGGTCCTGGGCCGCAGGGCATGCGGTGTGATGGTCGAGAGCGGGCAGGGGTAGGAGGTGGGGAAAGGGCCGGCGCCTTGGGCGCCACGGGCCGGAGAGGGCCGTCTCGGAAGCGTAACACGTCAGAAGATCGCGGCGGTGTTGCCGGCCGCCGGAGTGGGGATCGGGCCAGCCTGCCTATTTCCCGCCCTCTTGGCCCCTCCCTCGCCGAACTACGTCTCGGCCTGCTCGGAGGGCGCCAGGCGGCCTGGATGCCCGGGGGCCCAGTGCCTCCTCCTTTGCAATCTCTCGGACTTGGCTCCTCGGTTGCGGGAGGCATTTCCAGCATGTTGCCAGACTCGGCACATTTCCGGGGATTCTCCCCTTTCAGCAACCACCACCCATAAGCGGGTTGGAAATCCGCCAGACCGGTTGAATGCTCAGGGAACACATCTTAGCCCCGCACCTCGGCACTGGGCCGACCAGGAAACGAGGCCGAAAGTTGGTGGACATGCAGGATACGCATGGGCTCGATAGGCCGCCCGCCTGCAGGGCCCCAGATCCTGCCCCCATGTTCGGGCGGCTGTCCCCCCCCCCCCGCCTCCCGCGTCCACGAATGGAGGTGAGCATTGAGCCTTGGCTCCTTTCGAGCGGGATGCTCCCCGAGTCGGCGGTCGCGTGCCAGGCAAGAGGGAATCCCTCGAGGCGCCCTGGGCCGGGTCGCCGAGCAAATTGAGAGCCACACCCAGGGGGGACGGCAGGAATGCGAAACCCTCTCCCGGAGTGGGGGCGAGGGGCTCGAGCCGCTGGGAGATTGCCAGGTAACCTCTTTCACTGGGACATCCCCCCTGTGGAAATCGATCCCAGGAGACAGAGCCGAAAGAGGGAAAGGGCTCCATATGTAGGGGATGGGTCGTGGCCGCGCGGCGTGCCGTACTGCAGCTCGGGCCACACATTGCTCGCTTGCGGTGTTCGGCAATGGGCTCCCCACTCGCGCGAGCACAGCCACCTTGGGGGCATGTCCTGGCTTTCGACCACGCCAGCACGGCGTCGCGGCCGTGGGCAGGGGCTTCCTCCTGAGGGTGCCACGGGAGTGCCAGCTTCAAAACCAGGCCATTGCCACGGGGCCACAATGCGCTCGTCATCCGATCGCAACAGGAAATTAAGCGCCCAGGCTCCATACCCGGGGGATCCTTCCCCTCGCCATGCCTCGCCCTGGCATCTCGCCCGGGCCCTTGGGGCTGGTGTGTCAGAATGAGGGCGGCAAGGGGGGCTGTTTTTCTTGCTTACTCGGCAATGGGTCGTCTCCCCAACGACAATCCTCGCACAGGCCCCGGTGAATATAAACATGCCCTCGGGACACAGCAGCAGGCTCCCGGCAGGGACTGCTCATGGTAGGCCCTCGCCGCTCCCGGCCTCCGTCCAAGGCGACACCCTTCATCGATGGGGACCGAGGTCGGGGGCGCCATTTCCCGCGCCGGATGGCTGGCACCCGCCAAGTGGGCGCCGCTCGACAATGGGCCCGATGCCGAGAACCCAGCAAGCCAACACTATGTCCGCAGGGAGGGGGGCGGGGGGTGGGCCAGGGGCGGGCTAGTGTCATGCTGGAGAGGGGCCCGGGGGGAGCCCCGGTGTGTGGAGCCCACCCCACCAAGGCACGACCATGCGCCGGGCTCGGGGGCCTCGCATCTGGAAATGTATAACTGTCGAGGAGCGTGCGCGCCTCGGCCCCGAAGGAGATCCAGAAAGAGGCCATAGAGAACTGCATCTGTCCCCGGGACCGACGAAACTGGACAACCCTCCACTGCCAAGGGGTACGAGCGAGAGGGAGAGGGAGGGAGCGAATTAATCCGCACCATGGGTGCCCCCCCCCCCC
>NW_009242974.1:2861953-2867349 GCF_000388065.1 Fonticula alba
GAATTAATCCGCACCATGGGTGCCCCCCCCCCCCCCCCCCCCCCCCCCCCCCCCCCCCCCCCCCCCCGCTCCCACTTGCGCGCGGCCCATGGCGAGTGGGACAATGAGGCATATGAAACCAGGGCCCAACCCCAACCGTACCTTGGCGCGACAAGAGGGGAAGAGGGGGGCACTTCAGGGGGCGGGCTCCCTGCTCAGTAAGGCCAATCCAGGGACTAAGGCACCGTGATCCGGCATGCAGGCATCGATCGGGAGCAGAGAAAAGGCAGGCGGGTGCGCATTCGGGCGCGCCGGCCGGCCCGGCTCCCGGCCTCTCCTTGGCCCCCTCACGAGGCCTCGCCGCCTTTTTTTCGCCCTCCTCCCCGCCACCCACACTCCCCCCCCCCCTTGGGATGGAGAGGGGGCGAGGGGGCAGGGAGCATCTGGGCGAGGGACAAGGGAATATACGCGACCGGAGGGGGGGAGGAGCCGAACCTGCGCACTTCGGGGAACGATTAATTCCCTTGTCATCGGTCGGGCTCGGGTCTCGGCGTGAGCAACCCCCTCTTGGATGCCTGATGCGGACGGAAGTGGCCGCCGCCCCCCCCCCCCCCCCCCCCCGGTGCACTCCAAAAGTGTTGGACGCACGGGTGCATGCGCCACGGCCAGTCCCACTATTACCCACAATGTGCGGGCTGATCCGTCCAACTTCACGTGATCGAGTTCAAACTATCTCTGGATCTTCCAGTGCCCTCTACAAACCGCAGCTTGCCAGGGAGGTCCGGGGGCAGGAGGCCCCCAGTATCGGCCTGATGAACCATCGCTCCTGCTGCTGCCCAGACGGAGGGGAGGACGGCCACACTCTTCGAAACTCGCCGAAGGACCCCTCCTCAAGCCCGCGGCTTTGAGGTGAAAATTGCCCTTCAGACGCCAGGCCGAGGAAGCAATGGGCGCTGGGGCAGCCCCACCCAGACCCTCCCTCCCAGCTGCTTTTCTGTCGGACTCTGCCTCCGCCGTCCCCCGCGCGCGCCTCCGCACTCTGCATACTTCGCCTCTCTGTCCCTCTCTCTCTCTCCCTGCCTCCTTGACGGCTTGCTGCCATGGAAATCGCCATGGATCAAGCCGTGGCAGCGGCGATGCCCGCTAGCACGGCGACCGATGTGTCACCCTTCATCGGGATTTTGCTGGCGGTCAATGAGCGCGCCGGGCACAAGCTGACTTTTGCATACCCCCCGGCGCCCGGGTTCGTCGTGCCGGCAGATCTAGATGAAGCACACCCGGGCGCCGCCGGCACAGGTAGCCCCCCCGGGCCCAAGGGCGATCTCGGCCTCGGCTCCGATCTGCCGATTGACTTGGCCGGCTTTGAGCCCTTCATCGCGGCATCGGACTTCCGCCCGGGGCTTGGAGACTATGCCGAACACTTCCTTTCGGAGGCCGATTTGACTGAAGGCGGCTCCGACCGGTCGGGCCTCGAGTCAGGGGGTGGGTCTTCGGACTCGGGCGCCGGTGCGCCTGCCTCATCTCACCAGCCCCCTCATGGGGAGGTTGCCACGCTGCCATCCACCGTCGCCCTTGCCTTCCCTCTCCTCACCTTGCCCCCACCCCCCCTCCCTCCTTGGGGCATCGGCCTTCCCAGCACATGTCGCCCCGTCACAGTGGTCCGTCTGTCCGTTGCATGAAACGCCGGATCCCTTGCACATGTGTGACATGTGTGCCGGGGTCGTCGGTGCCAGCACTTCCTCTCCCGGGAGCCCTACTTCCCAGCCGGCATCCGGCACCACGGCTGCCCTTGGATCGACGATGCCGAGTGCCAGTACCACCGGCTCCAGCACGCCCGGCACCGCACCACCCGGGCCGGTCTCCACCGGTAGTGGCGGCAGCGGTAGCAGTGCGCCGGCGACCACCGGCGGCGGCCCATCTTCCAGCTCCACCAGCAGCACCCTAACTCGGGCACAGGCTTTTGGCGGCCATCTTTTCGGCATCGACATTCACTATCTCTCGGATCTGCTGACTCCCCGGCGGGCAAGCTGCAACAAGCGCTTTGAGCTGGGTGTTGATGATGTTCTCTTCATCGGCCACCCGATCGAGGTGCATCCGGGCCCGGGGTCCAGGGCCCTCGGCACCGAGTCCGGCCCGAGTCTTGAATCGCGCACCGGGCTCTACCTGTCCGAGTCCTTTTCTTCCGGAGCCGGTGGAGGGACCGGCCTGGCCGGGGCTGGCACTGGCATCGGGACCGGAGGGCCGGCGCTCGCCACCGGTATCAGCAACGGCGGCACGGTCAAGGCCACCGGTTCGCCGCATCTGCACCATGAAGATGCTCAGGATGCTGGCCGGGCATCCGAGCTCCAGCTCTTCCACGTCGTGCTTGTGGCCCGTCGGTCGGCCTCGCGGTCGGTGGTCGATCGGGCATATGATCTGGTTGTGCGCCGGGCAGCCAACATCCTGGCCCGGGAGCAATCGCGCACCGGATATGTCACCCGTGAGTGCTCCCTCTTGGCGGACACGGTGGCTAAGTATCAGGGTGGCACGCCGGCCGGGGGAATGCAATCGATCGAGTCGGCCGTCATGCGGGAAATCCTTCGCCGGAGCGACTTGGCCCGCGGGCTGGCGCGAATGTTCGACTGCCTCGGGGATCGACGCCCGCTGGGCGGTGCCCAGGTGCCCAGGGCCCTGTCAGGCCGCGAGCATGAATCCCACTCGCTGCCGGTGCCGACCTTTCGCGAGGTTACATTCAATCGGTGGATTCGCCTGCCGGTTCCGACCGCCACGACGATCCTGCGGCCGCCTGTCATCGGCACCGAGGCGGCCGTCGGGGCTGACTCCGCGGGCCAGTTGGAGGACGATTTGGATTCGGTGTCGGTGGCCATCCGCCCATTTCACACGTTGCTGCTGACATGCCAAATTGGCGAGGATGTCCAATCAAATCACCAGGCAAATGCGCTTGGCGCCCGGAAGGGCCGTCACCTGTCTGGGCATTTCAATGCCTTCGAACTGTCGGAGCTCCTGCACGTGAACTCCGACTCGGACGAGGAACTCCCCGAGGAGGCCGACCACGAGCCGGCTCGGCGACCGCGCATGACGCACAAACAGCGTGTCCTTGCGGCCCTGCCTGGGGGGTTTTCCTCCCTCCTGCGTGAGCTGGTCATCGCATCCGATCCCTTCACCTGGTGCGCTTTTGGTCAGATCACCGGGCACCCTCGTTTGGCTTTGCGTGTTCTCTCCCGCCCCGGTGCCCTCGCTGCGCACTCACATGCCCATTCAAATGCCTCCAACACACACACACACACACACACACATCTATATTTATCTTTATTTTTGTACCTATCCGCGTGCATACTTGGGCTGCCCAGCTTTTCCGACCTCCAGGCCGGCCTCTGTGTGCCGGATCTCCCGGGGGTTGGGTCGGTTCCAGCGGCACTGACAGCCGCCGCAAGACACCTGGTTTCCTGGGGCCTGGCCGTCGTGTGCTATCCTCCGCGGGGGTTTTCGCGCTTCCTCCCGCGCGTGGTCCCCGAGACATGGGCCCTTGCCCAGCGGGAGTACGCCGAGCGCTTTGGCCATCGGTGGGACTCAAGTCCGATCGGAGCCGGGCGCTGGCTCGGTGACCTCGCCCACCTACTTGGGCTTTTTGCCCGCGGTGCCCCCTTGCAGGAGGTCATGACCATGGCGACAGCCGGCTTGAAGCATCCGGGCCAGGGCCGGGGCTCTCTCCTTCGGCGGCTTGTGTGGTTGCTCCGGCGCGGGCTGGTGGAGGAATTGCACGTCTTTCCGAGGCTCCTTCCTCCCTTTGCCCCGGTCGGCTTGGCTCCCGGGGTTGCGATGCCACTGGCGGCGGAGCGTTTTGCCCGCGCGACGCAGCTGCTACGCGATGCCCTGGCTCGGCCGGTGGCCGGTCCGGCTTCGAGCTCGTTGCCGATGTTGGCACCGGCATTCCCCATGCCAGCGGGGCTTGCTGTACATGGTACCCCCGGACCGGCCTTCTCCCCGCTCGGGTCACTCGATGGGAGCCTGGGGAATTTTGGGATGATGGACTTTTCGTCCCTTGCCCCGGGGCTCTTTTCGCCCTTGGGCGTGGCCGGCGAGGCCATGCCGATGCCGATGCCGATGCCGATGCCGATGCCGATGGATTGGGCCGCCTCGATGGCGGCACTGATGCCTCTCCAACTACAAGCCATGCCTCCGACGGCCCATGCGCTGGGATTGCCGCTGCCAGAGCAGCTACCCGTGGAACAGCTGTCCTTGGAGTCTGTGCCACAGCAGCCCCGCCACCATGCCCATCAGCAGCTTTCGTCGCAACACCACCAGTATCCACTTGGACTGTCCTGGGGCGAGGGCGACAGCCAGGGCTTCTTGGCGGCCGGGCTGGAATCGCACGCTCCCCTGGATGAGACTGACCTTCTCCGGGCATCGGGAGCCGGTGGCCCGGGTCTCACGTCGCACGAGGGCCACCCAGCCGGCGGAGGGGCTCATGCACCGCGAGGTCGTGCGGCAGTGGCGGCGGCGTATGCCGCGGCGGCCGCGGCCGAAGCAGCCTCCGGCGCCCCCTCGCCACACATGGTGGCCTCCAATGCTGACGATGTGCCGGCCGGCCATCGTCACTCGCTGGAGGACGATCTGCACCATGGGTCCGGGGGCCCGGTGGGTGGCCTTCATGCGACTCCGCCGGCGCTCGGGCGCTTTGAGGCGCCGCCCGGGTCGGAAGCGCTCGACCCGCTGCACTCGGGATGCCATCTCCTTTCGGAACGCGATGAGCGCTATTGCTTCCTGCTGAAACTGTGCGTCCTCCTCCCTCTTGCTCGGCCATCTTTGCTCCCCCTCCTGCCCTCTGATGCTCTGGCGGAATCTTGCCACCAAACGATGGTTCAAATTGTAACATATGCCCTTTGGCTGGGGACGCCTCCCTTGTTTATTGCTTTGCTTTCCTCCCTCCCTCCCTCCTTGTTGATCCCCTCTTCGACCTCGCGCCAGGATCTGGCCCCTGCTTGATGGTGAGCATACTCTGCATGCGATCTGTTGGCACCTGCAGCAGCTCGGCGAACTCAGCCCGACCGTGGTCCCAGGCCGGAGGACAAACACACCGGACGATGTGTATCACCTGCTGGGGCTGTTGCGTGATGTGGGGGTGTGCGTGTCCTTGATTTCCCCGTGATCTTGTAAGAATGTAAAGCTGGCCTCTGCCGTTCCAGCCACGTTCGAGGCGCGGGCGGCGGTGGTGGAGAAACGGAGCGCAACGTGTCTGGCGTGTGTCTGGGCCCCCGAGCATGCATCGCTTGTCAGGCAGCCTGTTGAGCGTGGCCTTGTCAGCACGAACGGACAGTCGGGAGCGGCAAAGGGAGGATCCCGGCGCGTGTGGGCGGGGGGGGGGGGGGGGGGGGTGTAGGGAAGAACATGCTCCTCTGGCCCGCTCTCCCCCCGCG
>NW_009242974.1:2868951-2872195 GCF_000388065.1 Fonticula alba
GGGGGGGGGGGGGGGGGGGGGGGGGGGGGGGGGGGGGCGCGAACGGCGTCCGGACGGTGGCTGCATGCCGACGCGCGTTTGCCCGCACCCCCTCCCTCCTGGACGGGCCCCGCGGCGGCAGCTGGCCGGATCCGGCGTGGGGCGGTTGGGCCCGGGGAGGCGATCAACACACCAGCTGCGACGCCGGCGTGCGTTCCCCGAAGGCATCGGTCGACACATGGCCGGGAATCGGCCTTCACCCCTCGGGAGACCGGAGCAGGCGCCAACAAAACGCGCGGACGAAAAAAAACATATGAGACAGCCTTTCTCCTGGCACCAACCCGAGGAGGGGTGGCGCCAGAGCGAATGCCCCTCGGGAGCAGGAATGGACCTCGGCGAATGCCTCTACGACGCCCGGAGGCCGAGGCGGACGCAGATGGAATGCCGGTGCCATCGGTGCGCCTGTTCCCGCGCGGAGCGCAGCCACCATGTTCCCTTGGCCTCCGCTGGGAGCGCCGCCCGTGCCGGGGTCCGCCGTTCTCTTCCCGGAGACGGGCGGACAACGAGAGAGAGAGAGAGAGAGAGAGAGAGAGAGAGAGAGAGAGAGATGGGCAAGTGGCCCAGCCGGGCCGAGGAGAAGGGTGCCTCTGTCGTGAGGTCAACCCTCCCGGATAAGCATCCGCATGCGTGTACAAAGAGATTCATTCCCCGGTGTACACACACCCACACGCGTAGCCCTCCCCCCTTTCGCGATCTTGGCACGGTTGCCCGTCGTTTGTGTACCACCTGGTGTCGGGCCGGCCCCTCCATGGCATATAGGGCATTATTATGTGCCAGCGAGGGTGTGATACCCAAGGTATTTTGGGGGAGCCTCAGAGGGAGAGACAAAAAGAGGGAGAGAGAGAGAGAGAGAGAGAGAGAGAGAGAGGGAGAGAGAGAGAGAGAGAGAGACCGGGGCGAAGGACGGAGACAATGGTGCGCCCGGCCCCGGGAGCCCGGGAAAAGGAGGGGCCGAAAGCGGATGGTCCGGGCAGAAAGAGGGGGCCCCGGGCGAAGCGCCGAAATGCACGGAAGATGCCCTCTTCTTTCCCTTGGCCTTCCCGCCCGCGGAGGCGCCGACCACACCAGGGCAGTGTCGGCCCTCGGACCAGGCCCTGGGCCCCGGGTCCAAGGTAAGCAACTGTGCGGGGGCAACTCAGCACCATTCCTCCCCGACGGCTGACACAGGCAAACGGAACGGGCCGCCGGGGGGGGGGCCGGGCCGGGCCGGGGGCCAAGGGAGGTGTAATCGATGCGCATCACAGCTCAAGCACCAATCGATGCACATACTCCAGGACGCGCTCGCTCGCACAACGACACACCTTCGCACGCTCGAACGCACGCACCCGCGCACGCACGCACGCACGCTTGAATGCCACATTTACGCGTGCCAGACATACTACCCGTGCGCATACTCCGCCGTTGGCGATCACAGCACGTCCTGCTGGACGGCGACCCACGCATCGCCTCACTCGGCCCGGCCAGGCGAAGGAAGCCCAGCAACAACAACACGGGTGGAATCCACGTTCAAGAAGGGCGCCATAGGCAACCGAGTCGCCCCTCACCCCGTGCAATCGCCTCCTCTCCCCCCACCTGCCCCTCCCCTCCCGGCCGAGGCGCCTCCTCGCCCTCCTCCTCCCTCTTGGCCCGCCGAATCTCGCCCTTCCCCTCTGTGTCCCGCCTGCCTATTCCCTTTTCCCTGCCCTCCTCTCTTTCTCTCTTCCCCTCCCCCTCCCTCCCCCGGCCCGAGGGCGTGTCTTCCTGAAGATGTCCCTCTCCTCGCCGCTCGTGGCCTCGGATGCGCTGGATCTCGACCCGTCCACCTGTACGCCCCGACAATTGCCGACTGCCTGTCACCGGTGATCGCCTGCTCGACCCCCCTTGCCGCTGACATTTCGCGATCCCCCTGTCTATCGCGTGTGCCTGTGCGTGTGCCTGTGCGCCTATGCTGATGCCTGCCCTCCTGGGCCCCATCTTCAGCCACTCTCGATGCAACACTGCCGGCCGAGGGCCTGCCCCCGACCTCTCCACAGTCGCCGGTCTCCCCGGAGACGGCCCCCCGCGCGCCCAGCAAGGAGCCTCTGCACTATGTGATCGAGGAGATCATCACATCAGAGGCCGAGTATATCAAGAGCCTGGAGGTGGTGGTCATGGTGCGTGCACTGTTCCCCCCCCCCCCCCCCTCTGCCCGTCTCTCCCCTGCTCTCTGTCGGTGCGGCTGCGGCTGCGGCTGCGGCTGCAGCTGCATTTGGCCATGTCACGCCTCCGCTCACCCTGCCCCCTCCTTGCCATTCTACTGGTGATCGCGCCCATCACCCAGGGCTACAAGCACACGATCGTCTCCAGCAACATGTTCAAGGACAATGAGACCCTGATCAGCAAAATCTTCGGCAATGCCGAGGATCTGCTGGTTTTCCACCGGGAGTTCTACGCCACGCTGCGGGAAATTTCAATCACCGATGTTCTGGCCCTGGCACAGGCCTTCCTCAAGCATGTGCGTGTCTTCCCCCATGCGCCACGACATGGGCTTGCGCGCCAATCTCTTCGGCCACATCCTAACGCGCCCCCTCCCTCCCTCCCTCCCTCTGGCAGCGCGATGGCTTCAAGATGTATGCGCAGTACTGCACCAATCACCCGGTGGCGGTGGACATTCTCAAGAGCCTGCAGGGGGACGAACGTCAGCGCGTCTTCATGGCCTGTCAAATGATGATCAACCAGGCCATCCCGCTGGAGGGGTTCCTGCTGACCCCGATCCAGCGCTTGTGCAAGTATCCGCTGCTCCTGCGCGAAGTGATTAAGGCCACACCGGAGATCTTCCTGACGGCGGCACCAGTGTCCCCCTCATCGCCGGGGGATTCCACCGGCGTTGCCGGCTCGGCCGCCGCGACCTCGGAACTCCCGCTCATTCTCCAGGCCGAGGACCTGATGAAGAAGAGCGCGAGCTTTGTCAACGAGATGCAGCGCCTGCACGAGGCCAAGATCCACATGCGTCACCTGCAGACCCGCATCGACGACTTTGCCGGGCCGGATTTGGACGTCGACAACAAGGAGCTCCTGTACGACTCGCCCGTGGTCAAGGTGTCCAACAGCAAGTCGCAGGCCCGGCATCTGTTCCTCTTCGACAACTGCCTGCTTTACTGCCGAGACCATCCCCTGAAGAAGGTGCGTGCATGGGGCCCGACGCTCTGGATGACCAGGGACCCGGGGGGGAGGGGGGGGGGGGGGG
>NW_009242974.1:2872205-2872858 GCF_000388065.1 Fonticula alba
GGGAGGGAGGGAGGGAGAGAGAGAGAGAGAGAGAAAGGGGGCGAGGGGGGGTCCCGATCCCCGGGTCTCCAGAAGTGCTGGCCCCAGGTGCAAGGGGGCATCCGAGGCCTCGCCCCCGGCCGGCAAAATAGTGCGGGGCGGCCACCCATCACAACAGTCATGTCAGGGAGATGAGATTCTCCATGCCTCCGTGCTCCCCCCCTCCCGCCGCCCCCCCGCAGGGCATAGACACACACGGTGGAGTTCGGTCTGCCTGGTCACTTCTTCATGGACCCGGGGAGGGGTGGGGGGAATTGTGCCCGACGCACATGCGTCCGTGCCCGCATCTGCCGGACCGTCAGCTTCCGGGCCACACACCCGCCCTCCCGTCGGGAAATGTGTCCCCCTCCTCGACACAGGGAAGACGGAGCCGCCCGCTCGTGTCCCCGCGGGGGCGCGAGGGGGCGTTGGATGCAGGCGAGAGCATCTTCTGAGAGGGAGTCTTCGATGTGTTGTGAAATGTGCCATTCATATGAATCGGAGGTTCGGGGGGCAGGGGCGGGGGGGGGGGGGATGTCTGGGGCGCCCAGGGGAGGAGGTTGGGGGAGGGTGCAGGAGGCGGGCGGCGCGCGTGGCCCCGGCCGGCGGATCTCACCGCCATCGGCCACAGAGGG
>NW_009242974.1:2876454-2883227 GCF_000388065.1 Fonticula alba
TGTGTGAGCATGTGCCCCTTTCTCTTGATTCCCTACTAACACACTCATGCACACACGCACGCGCATACATATACACATTTATGTATGTGGATGGGGCTACATATGCTGTGCGTCCAAATTACCCTAGAACTATTACCAGTTCAAGGGACGGGTGGCCCTGCAAAAGCTGCTGATCAGCGACGTCGAGGGGCCAGTGGCCTCAAACCGTGGACCGATGGCCAATGTCTTCGAGATGACGCGCTACGATACCTCGCCTCCCAAGAAGTATTACATTTGTCTGCGCTCGCAACAAGAGAAGCGCAAGTGGCTCTCCCTGATTCAGGCTCGACAGGACGCTCTGCCGCCGGCAGTATCGCCGGTAGACGGTGCGCCCTCTTCCTCCCCTCCCCCCTCCCTCCCTTCTCCTCTTCATGTCCCTGACATTTGCCCACACGAACAAAAAAAAACACCTTCTGCCCTGCTCCTTCACATAGTCACTCGGCTTCATGTCGATACGGCCTCCCTATCTCCAGGTGGCCATCCATCGGCCTCGCCGCAGCCGTCGCCCACTCCCGGTGCCGGGCGCTTCTTGTCGGTGGAGGTCTCGGGCCTTTCCGGGACCGAGTCCGGCTCGCGACCCTCCTCGCCCTCTGGCGGCTTCCATGCGTCCCCCGGGGGCGGCATTGCCAGTGGCACCTCGAGCGACACGCTGGCCAGCGGCCCGGCGGTTACCTCGATCGCCGGCCCGCCCCTGTCCAAGGAGAAGCGCCCGTCCAAGCGTACGGCCGCCATCACGGCCCTCTTCCCCGGGCGTCGGAAGAGCGGTGTGCCGGATGTCGCACAGCAACTCCTGCCTGTGGCGGCCGGGGCCCCTGGTGCTGGGGCTGGTGGCAGTCTCAAAAACAGTCGGTCGGAATCCTCCCTGTCGACTTTGGCCTCCGGAAATGGCACCAACGGCGCCATTCCCGGGCATGACATGTACCACCACCCGGGCAATGATGACTACTCCTTCGCGCGGCTACACTCGCCGGGCGACCCTGCCAATGGTGTCCCTCCCAGTGAGCCCCGCGATCTCGAGCTCAATCGCCGCCTGGTAGATCGCATTGATCTGGCCCTGAAGCAACTTCTGTACGAGGAGGAGCTGGCGGCGAGTGGCGGGTCGTCCAGCAGCAGCCCCGGTGGATTAGTGGCCAGTGGGGGCACCCTGGCCGATTCCCATGCCAAGTCTTTCTCCGTGCCGATTCTGGTGGTGTCGGACGAGATGGACTCGCAGCCGGCGCCGCGTACCCCGGCGAACAAGGCCCCGGCCGCGGCTTCCCCCTCGCCGGTGATTGTGGTGACCCCGTCGCCTCCGAACGATGGGGTCGATGGTGCCGAGTCGGCCGCGGCAGCTGCTTCGGATCCGGATCCGAGCACCCCGGCGGCGGCGACGGCGGCTGCTGCTGCTGCCGACGCCACCCCCAGCACCCCGACATCCCCCATGGCCAAGACATCGGCCCCGGCGCCGGCAATGCTGGCCGAGCCGCTGCGCTCGCCGGCACGGCGCGCATCCATCTCTGGGCCCTCCTCCGGGACCGGGCTCTTCCCCGGCTCGTCGACCGGCTCCTCTTCTGCCCTGGTTGCTGACAGCAAGACCGATCGGTCGGTCGAGGGGGAAGCGCGTGCTCCCCCGGTGGAGCCCAACAAGGCGGCCCTCTCTTCGGCGTCCAGTAGCTCGACCCCGGCCCTTGAAGCTGCTGTCGCCAGGCAGGTTCGGGACTCGGGTGGTACCATTCCCCCGGGGTCCCGGTCCGAGTCCGCCCCGACCGGGGCGCCTCCGGCCCAGGGGCCAACCCGGCGGAGCCGGCGTATCCCGGATGACGGCCCGCTTCCCTCCTTTGCCGAGAGGCAGAAGCTCTTCAGTGGCGGGGGCCCGGCTCCCTCTCCCCTGGGGGGGACCGCGCTGCCGACACGCTCGGCTTCCGTCCGGCCGACAGCCAGTAACTCTGGGCTGCGTCCCTCTCCTGGCGGAGTGCCCCTGATCAAGGCCCACTCTGCGTCCATTGGCCACCTGTCAGAAAGCACGCTAACCGGGCTTCGGTCAACCTCAATCGAAGCACTGGGGCCTGCCTCCGGCTCGTCCTCGACGGGTGCGGGTGGCCGGGCGTCACGGCGTGACGAGCGTGCCGATTGGCTTGTCGAGGCGCGCGGGCAGCTCCGCAAGCACCCGGCCGCGGTGTCTGCCTCCTCTGGCAGCCTTTCCTCATCCACCTCCTCCTCGCTGGGCGGGCGCTAAGAGCCACGCACACGACATTCACATGCGTATGAGTGTGTCTTTGTGTGCGCCTCCATAGCTCCTGGTGCGGCCCGATGGCGGACATGGCATTGGGGGTCATTTTCCTTGTCAATATGAGGCCCTTCGTCCCTCTCGAAAAAAAACCAACACCTCCTTCTGCACCAAAGGAGTGCACGCATTTGGCGAAAGAGCAAGAAGGGCGGGGGAGGAGGGGCGTGGGAGGGGGAAGATGGGACACGGAAGCAAGCAGTCCCAGCGGGGGCGGTCCCTGACTTCCGGGTAGAAAGCGGGGGGGATACTCAGGGGGAGGTAATACTTTCCGGTGCAGCACGCTGCTGGGTAGCATCCCATGGAGGGGTGGGGAACATGACCCAGGCCAAGACAGTCGGATTTCAAGACCCATCATCAGGAAGAAGACCAAGAGGAAGTGGTGGCAGAGGGGGGTATAGGGGTGTGCGTGAGAGAGAGAGAGAGAGAGAAGACGAGCGAGGGAGCAAGGATGGGAAAGACCATCCTCACGAAAGGCAGGCAAGGGGGGGGGGGGGGTGCTAATGTGGGTGTATGGGTGTTTGTATTCTGAAGAAAAGAGGAGGAGTGGGGATCTCAAGGGCTGGGGGAGGTGTCAATCCGATAAACCTGGTGCCGGGTCCGGCCATCCGGCGACGCGGCGAAAAGGAATGCCGTGCAAAGGAGAACATTGCCGGTGGTATGATCGGCCAGGGTCTGGAGCACGGAGAAGTTGTCGAGGACACGGTTCTTGGCCTGAAGGTTGTCGACGTTGTTGCGTAACCGCTCCATGAAGTGCACGATGTAGTCACACAGGGGAGCATGGTTGAAGTGGTAGACGAAATCATCGCCAATGGCCGAGGGCTCCTCGACCTGGATCTTTTCGACAACCGGCTGGCCGAAGGAGTAGATGGACGTCGAACAGCGGACGGTCAGTCGCTCGGAGGAGATATACCGCGCGGCCAGGGCATGCGTGCCATGCGGCAGCACAGATGTGGGGGTCAAGTCATCGGAGAAGGCGCCGGTGCTGGAAGACGGGAGGCTGGTGCTGCCGCCGCTGCCACTGTTGGTGGTGGAGGCCGACGCCGGCGCCGGGGCGCTGGCCTCGGTCCCCGCACCAGGGGTCACCATGGCAGAGGAAACCCCCGCCGTGACATCGTCCAACATGGCGGAACCCACCGACACGCCGGCCCCCGGGGACGCGGCCGCCGTCGAGGGAAGTGAAGCCCCGGCCGGGGGGATGATGCCGCCAGGACCGCTGGCAGAGCCGGACAACGGCGGGGAGGATGACCGGGTGGAGGAATTTGAAGGAGAAGGATCAACGCCAACGGCACTGGCGGCCGCCCCCCCGCCAGGCACCGGGGAGGAGGTCGAGCCAATGGCGGCCGACTTCTTGGTGGGAGGAATGCCCACACCACCACCGCCGCCGGAGGCCGAAATGTCACTGCCATCTGCCGCGTTGCCAGCCACCATCGAAGCAAATTGCGTGGCCGGATTGGACGTCAAGTCCACCCAGAGACGCGCCGCATAGAAGCAATGGGGCTCGCCATACTCCATCAGGGAGTTGAGGCCAGGGAACTTGGACAGGAGGCTGGTCAGCTTGATGGAGGTGTCATGAATCCCCGGCAGCTGGGAGAGATCAGCCTTGCGGGCATACTCATCGGAGGCCAGGCGGGCGGCGGACATTTCCGCCTCACCGGGAATGGTGTCGGAGTGTGTCAACTGGCGCAGGTATTCCGCCTGTCGAGTGGCAATGCGTCGATCCTGCGCCGCAATGTCCACGGCCGTCGGCGCGCCCTGGCTCATGTGCACATAGTGATGGCGAGTGAGCTGGCGTTCGGGGGGGGGAGGGGAAGGAAAAGAGGGCTGGGTACGGCACACACACGCGCGCGCGCGCGCGCGCGCGAAGAGGTGCAACAGAGAAAAGAAGCGAAAAAGGAAGGGACACGGACCACCTCGGACCGCCGAGCGAAGACCCCCCGGCCATTGAGCGGATCAGAGACCTTGGCCAGGACGGCCGCCGGAACGGGCATCTCCAAAAAGGCGGCAAAAAGGTCGAGAGCCATGCGCGGGGAAGCAGGAACCGTGGGTGGGGGCTGCTGCATGATGGCCAGCACATTGGGAGCCAATGCCTGGTGGGGGCCTCCAACATCGGGGAAGACACCGGGGGGATTGGCACCCGTGCGGACACGAGCACCTCCATGAGGCGAGAGGGTGCCGGTGGCCGTGGAGATGGCTGCCGCCGACAGAAGACCGCCCGGCGCCTGGCCAAGGAGGTGCTGAGCCTGGGAGGACGATGCCGCAGAGGAAGACAGAAGATGGTGATGTTGCTGCTGCTGCGCGGCGGCGGCGGCGGCAGCGGCTACCTGCTGTTGCTGTTGCTGCTGCTGCTGCTGCTGCTGGAGCTGCATTTGAAGCTGCTGCTGCATGTGAAGCGAATGTGAACCCGGGCCAGCAGCACCATGAGCACCGGCAATCAGGTGGTGCTGTTGGTTGGCGGCGGTCACCGCCGCTGCGGCCTGCTGCTGCAGGAGGACGGCCGTCTGCTGTACACCCCCACGGATGGGCACATTTACCAAGCTGGAATTGTGCGGGGAGGAATGGTGAGCGAATGGCTGTGCTCCGCCCCCCGGCAGGAAATGACCGCCGCCATGTGGCTGTCCGGAGGAGGACTGTGCCTGACCCGAGTGGTGGGCAAGCTGCGGGACCAGACCCTGGGCACCGGCGCCGGCGCCGGGAAATGAATGGCCCAGAAGCTGCTGGCCTGGCTGCTGTTGGCCCGGGTGATGATGGTGATGGTCACCAGTGGCACCCATGCGCGATGCGAAGGCCCCATAAGAGGCCAGAGATCCGCCACCGGGAGCCTGGGAGTAGGGAGACTGTGGTGATGGGGGCCAGTGGAGAGCACAGGTGGAAGGGCAAAACAAGAAGGTGCATGATCAGGGTGTCTCGGAAGGTCAGAAACACGATGACCCGACGAAATGAGAGAGCAAGAGGATTGGGAGGGGGGATGGAGGCTCCACCCGGCCACCCCTCTCCCCCCCCCCCCCCCCCCCCCCCCCCCCTCCCCCCCCCCCCCCCCCCCCCCCCGCTACTGTGAGTCCCACACGCACCTGGCTTTGACCGATGATGTTGGAAATGAGAGCCGAGCTGCTGGGAGTGGGGGTGGTCTCAGGGTGACCAGCACCAGCTGAGCCATCGGCCCCGGCTCCGGCCAGGCCACCAATGGAGGCAGGGTTGTTGACGGCCGAGGCGGCAGCCGCAGCGGCCACAGCGGCAGCCGCATGTGCAGCCTTCTCGGCCTCGTGGGCCTTGCGATTCTTCTTGGAGATGACCTGAATATGCGAGGAGACCTGCTTGCGAGTGCGGGTCTTGCCGGTTCGCTGGAAGATGAACTTGGCAATGAGCTCATTCCGCCCGTACATCTTACCACCGTCCAGCAGCTTTCGACGGCCAATGGGCGGGAAGAGCTTCAGGGCTTCGTGGAAGGCACTGTGACAGGTCGGTGGCGGATGGCGAGGGGAGAGAGAGAGAGAGAGAGAGAGGTCAGATGAATGAAAGAGAAGCATGGACTGCGGGTGGACATGAAGAAACCGGGGAGGGGGGCGGTGGTGGGGGGAGACGTACTTGTCTACATCCTCGGGCCAAATGTTATCCTCCTCATCGGGCTTCGGGGTGCCACTCTCGGACTTGCTCGGGGGCGGGCTGGCTGAAGAGGAGGGACCTGGGCTCTCGGAAGGGGGGCGCCCGGAAGACTTGGCAGGGGTCTTGGTCATTGGGTGTTTCTGTGGGAGAGACACGCCGGGGGGGAGGGGGAGGGGGGGCAAGCAACAGGGGATGAGGAAGGCAGGGTAAGGGAGAGTCCATCGGGAGGGAAAGCCAGCAGGCCCAACAGGGGAGGAAGACATGATGGTGGGACGCACCAGAAAAAGCGGCGATCAGAAGGGGGGAGGCATGAACGGCACGCGGTCGGGGCGCGCTGCTTCTCTCGCTCGAACTGTATAGCCAACTTGCAGAGACAAGTCAAGGGAGGCGGGGGGAGGGGAAGGGCTGCCCAAAGGACGTGGTGTGTGTTCTTGGCGATCGACACCACGGTGCGCGGAGAGAATGAGGAGGGGGAGGGATGGCGAGGAGGCGGGAAGAGGGGAACAGACTCGAGGGGCAAACGGGAGGCGAGGGGACGAGGGGCAGGCGGGAGGGGGGGGGGGGAGGAATCCATTGGTCCCTGCTCGATGGAGAATTCAATGAGGAATTTGAAGAATTCACGATCAGGAAACTCCCTCTCCTTGAGAATGTGTTTCCCCAGGCAGCAGATGGGAAATCAACGAAGCCCGTCTGCACGGTCCCCGGCCGCGGGAGCTGGAGCTGGAGATGGATGGCGAATCTCCGGGCGGCGTGGGACAGGCTCCAGTCAGCCCGTGGGCGGGTGGCGGTCCCAGGCCTCCAGGCAGCGGGGGGAAGCCCAGGGGGGGGGGGGGACGCGGGGGCCTTGCCCGCTTTCGGGGGGCCATGC
>NW_009242974.1:2883372-2892895 GCF_000388065.1 Fonticula alba
GGGGGGAGGGAATGGGCAGACAAGAAGAAAGCACAGAGCGGAGCAAAGCCTATCGAGCATCGAGCATCGGGAAATTTGGCCTAGCTGCGTGTGTGAGGGGGCAGGAGGGGCCCGCGCGGGAACACCACGGTGGCGAGAACCCCCCCCCCGGTGTCATCAAGTCGTCCTCCATCCCCGGTGCCTCGCTCGCCCGCTGCCGAGGGGGGGCAGGCCGGGTGTGCGGTGCACAGCGGAGACCTAAACGCCTAGTAGCTACCCACTTGGGATCCGGCGAGAGTGCGCGGGAGAGGGAAGCGAAAAAAGCCCGCTCGCTCGGGCCCAGCCGGCGCATTCCCGCGCCAGGCGTCTCGCGGGGCGGGGGGCGAAAACGCGAGGAAGAAGGTCTGAGGGGGGGAAGGAGGTTATGGGCGGGGGGGGGGCGTGGCAGCCACGAACCCCCCCACGCATGTAGGCAAGCCGGGGGGGGGGGAGGTCGGGCGCGCACATTCCGCCCGCGCGGGTGCCGAGCCCGCCCAACATCCAGGTCCACCAAGTGAGGGGTCTGCCGCCGGCCTGCGCAGGGTCCGCCGAGGCAACACGTCGGGGTAAAAGCCGAAAGACCAAGGGGGACTCGCAAGGGCCAAGGAAAGAGGGTTAGAGGGAGCCGGCGCTGGCAGCAACCGTCCCTGTTGGCTGCCCCTCCGGACAAGCAGGGGGATGCGGAATCCCAGGCAGCAACCATGCTGGGACGAGCACGATCAGCCGGTTGAGAGGGCCTCGAGGGACGGCCTCCATCCGCCTCCCCCCCTTGCCGAAAGTATTGACGAGGGGGAGGGGCCGGGAGGCCCCGCCGCCTGGAGGCGTCAACACCGAGCACCGTCCAGGGGGGAGGGGGGGGGGGGGGATCCCCCCATGCCTCGAGGACGAGCAAGCATGTGTCGGCCGGCCGGTGCGCGTTCGTCCGCCCTGCCCCGGGCCCGGCCCCGGCGGCCAGAGAGGTGGTAGAACAGGGCGAGCGGCTGCCAGCGCTGGAATGTGCCGAGGCCAAGTGCGCTCTCCTCGCCGATCCGTTGCCAATGAACGATCCCCGTCCAGGCCGGGCCGGACCGGGCCGGGCCTCGGGCTGTCCTCCACACGCACCCCAACACCCCTTTCTTTGGCCGGCGAGCGTGCAAGCTTGCATGCACACTTGTCGGGCGCCGTGAACGCAGGTCCGCCCAGGGACAGGGGGGGAGGGGGCGATCTGACTCGAGCATGCATTCCGATCTAAGGACAGGACTCGTAAGGCCGGACAGTTGGTGTGTTTGGGGACATTCGTGCGCGCAGGCTCCCGCGCGCCATGTCCCAAAAATTTGGCTCCGCAATTAGGATGTACGCCGGGCATCCTCTCTCAGAGGGGGGAGAGGCGCCCAACCGGCCGGCGAAAGAGCGCACCACAGTCCGGTCTTCCGGCCTCACTTTAACTGCACCTCGCGGCACCTTTCGCCCCGCCCCCCCCGGGCGCTCAGGAGCAGCTTCGCACCCCAATCCCCCATAAATGGCGGGGACAATATTCCTCGCTGTATATCTCTGGTCCTGCGCCGTTGCCTCTCCTGAGAGGAAGTCCTCCACTCACAGGCGGGTGCTCTGTTGGCCCAGGCGCCCCGCGGAGGATCGCCGAAACCCGGAGCCCAAGATAAGCCCGGGTAGAGGGAGGGGCTTTATTTCCGGCCCCGGGCTGCGGCCGTACTGTCCGCCAGGCGCCGTCGCCAAGGGCGGAGGTCCTCCGGGCGAAAAGGCGCGGTCCGCATGCTCTCGGCCATGTGGGGGCCGGCCCCCCCCCCCCCCCCCCCCCCCCGGTCGAAAGATCGGCGGAAGCCCCAAGCCCGCGTGTGGGTTTCTCACTTCCAGCCTCTTCGGGACGCTCCGGCACTCCAAGGAAGAGAGAGAGAGACCTGCTGCCTCACTCTCTGCCACCGCGGGCGGTTTTCGCGGTCCTGCCTGACTCGGCTTGGGCGCCCGGGTGCAGGCAAGTATGCATTCCTGCCTTGGCGCATTCCACCTGTCCGAAAAACTCAATAGCATTCCTTGTCTTGGAGGCGAGCCGCCTGCTCGGCCCCCCTCCCCCGCCCCCTCGCCCCTTCGCAGTCCGTGTCCCGGACCACTCTTTTGTCACTTCCATTCCGGGTTCCCCATCCTTCCGGACCCCATCGACTTGGTCTCCCTGGCTCTTGCGGAACGAGGGCGAGCTCCTCCTTCCAAGAATTCACCAAGTCTTGAAGCCTTCCAGATGGGCGCCAGGGAATGGGGAACATTATTCCCCTTGTCCGGGACCCATGTTGTGGCTGCTCGCCAGCGGTTGACGGAGACTCACCTCTGCAGGGGCTCGGGGGGGGGACAGGAGGCCGGAAGGAAAGTCCTCCTGTCTGGAGAAATGCACACGGAACGCGGGCGAAGAGGGTTGGTCCTCGGCAGACTCCGTAGGTTCCAGGGTCTCTGATATGGGGTCAGCGCCAGCAAATTGCATCACACGCCCGGCACGTTCCTACGCAAGTATCGCACATGATTATCACTCACTTTGGTTCGCGATCTTTGCTTCCAGCCTCCCAGGTTGTTGCCCCATTGAGCCACACGGGGCTGGGTCACGTTTCATCCAGGGCATCCCTTCCAAAAGTGGTATGGTCTCGACTCCGCCCCTCATGGCGGGCGGTGGTTGTTATTTCGCCAGCCCAACTTCCGGTGTTCGGCCAGCGTGGAACACCTGGGACGAGGGGAGGCCGGAAAGCCTGCGTTCGGCTCCGCCCCGTTGCCGGGACCGGCCCCGGACGAGGATCGTGCCGGAAAGCTGCGAGCGCCATAAGGCATCAGGCTGGGGATGCGGGCGAGGTCCCGCGTCCCGTCGTGTGGAATCTTGGGCGCAGGCATGAAACACCGCGCCAAGTAACTGGTCGCCAGTCGGCCGAGAGTCTCCCACCCGGCCTGCGCCCCGATTCCGATGCCGCTGCTGGGAGCATTGGGCGTTTTGTGAGAGGCGAAGGGGGCTGGTGCCGGCGTATTATCCGCCCTCGCCAACCACCCATCATCTGCTTGTACTTTTGTGGGGTGCCCAGCGAGGTGGAGGCCTGGGGGAGGACGTCGAGGGTGTGGGTGCCTGGTTGTTCCTTGTTTTTTTTTTTTGCTATTTATTTGATTGTCCAATGGGCGTGCTTGGTCGGGGCGGGTCACTTGCCCTTGCGCGTGTTCCCCTCCGGGCCTCGCACATGGGGGAGTGTCCTGGTCCTCATCTTGTGGGCGGGGGGAGGGGGAGGAATTCCAAGTCACTCGACGACCCGAGCCCCTGGTGGATTGCTGGGTGTGGGGACACTTGGGCTGTCCTTCCAGCGGTTGGCTTGTTCCTTTCTCCCCGGGCAATGTCCATCCCGCGGTCTGTTGGTGTGGGGGCGCCCCTGGCCCGATGTGGCAAGAGAGCCTGAGCTTTGCAACCTGGCTGGCGAGGGGAGCTCTTTCACGCGTTTCGAGCCTGTTGGCGGGCGTCTGGCCACTGACTGAGGGTGATGCGCTCGGGGCATGATTTCGCGTCCAAACTCTCCTGGAAAGGCGAGGAGGAGATGGGGGGGGGGGGGGGGCTGAGGACGGCGGCTGCTACTTCGGGGAGGGCCATGTACCCCGGCGATTAGAGGCGTGGGGCTACCTGCCTCGTTGCTTGTCTCCTTCTCCGCCTTCTGTCCGCCTCCCCTCCCCACCTTCCGATCAACCAATGGTATGCGATCTGGCCTTCACCGATGCCCCCATTCCTCCTTCCCCACCTCTCTCTCTCTCTCTCTCTCGCCCTCTGCCAATCCTTCTGGCGATTGGATCGCCACCGTCGCCGATCTCACCACCACTGACCGGAATCTCTTCATTTCTCGCGTGCTCTCTCTCTCTCTCTCTATCCCCCTAGCCTCGTGCTACTGTCACTGTCCACCATGGCGGCGGCCACCACCATGGTGGCCACTACCACCACGGCGGCCACCATCATCACCACCACGGCGGTCACCACCACCACCACCACGGCGGTCACCACCATCATGTTGTCCACCACCCCCCTCGCGCCCATGTGCATGTTCACCATGGTCACCATCATCATGGCCATCACCATCATGGCGGTCACCACCACCACCACCATGGCCACAATGACCAGGCCTGCTGCGTCATCATCTAAGGGAGTTGCTTTCTCGCCGTATGGGTTGAGGTGTGTCCATGACGTGTGTGTGTGTGTGTGTGTATGTGCGCGCGCGCGCCCATGCCTACACACCGCCTGTGGCTGGAATGCCCTATTTTACTTCGTTCCCTTCTCCCCCCGTTGTCCCTCCCCAACTCCCTTGTTCTCTCTCTCTCTCTCTCCCTCCCTCCGCTCTCCAGTCCACTCATGGTCAGGAGAGAAAGGGGCCGGGGTCTTTTCATGTACATTAGTTCTCCCCCTCCTTGTGGTATCTTACCCCCCAGCGCGTGCTGGAAAATAACAATAGTCACCAATAGAAACCCATCTTTCTTGCGACCCCCCCCCCCCTCTCTCTCTCCCTTCCCCGGTCGGTTTGTGGCAATCCGCAGAGGTATGTGCATTCTCGCTAAGTCCCATGTCGGGGGGATGTATCGTCGCGGCCGCGCAACAATCGATGCCCATACCCAAAGAGGGCATGCACTCCGCCGGAATGCACGACCAGCGAATCTCCCTCACCTGTCGAACAGCCGATGGTGTGTCCGGAGGAAATGTCCATCTCGGCGGTCATGAAGAGCTTCCCCGAGTAGATGGGGTCCGTGAAAATCCCCGTGGCCCGAGCCAATTGGGAAATATATGCCAGGACACTGGCCGGAGCCGAGCCAAAGGACCGGCCCGCCGGGGGCCGGAGGATTTCCAACTGGTGCTGATTCGCAGGGCTCTCCAAGGCCGGGGACTCCGAGTGCGGGGGAAAGTGTGCTGTCAGCTGGGCAAGTCCCGCCGTAGCTAGGGTCACCTGTTGGCGGAGTCCCGACGGGTCGCCCGCCATCAAGACCACCTTTGTGGTGACCGGCAGGCCGAGCCAGTCCATGGTGGCGGCAAAGGCCCCGGCCGAGAATCCCGTCCCGGCATCCATGTACACTGTGGCTGGGAGGCGGATTTCCCTGGGAAAAAAAAAACGAGACACATGCGGAAGGAAGACCCCGCCCGGACCCCGGCCCCGAGGTGGTGAGTCTTACTGTGCCTTTTCACGGGCGAGCAGGGGGCAGGTGCATTGGCGTGGCGTACTTGGCCAAAATGTGCTCGGCTACTTCCAGCGGAAGGCTCAGGGCACCCGGCAGGGAGGGAGCGAAGCAGAGGCCCTCGGGCAACACCTCCACCGGTCGGGGGGCCGAGAGAACGCGCCCGGAGGGATGGCCAGCCGCCAGGATGTTCGGTTGACACCAAGCGTCCTCCAGTTCGCGAGAAAGGACCCCGCGCTGGGCAAGATCCCGCCAAACGTGGTGCTCTGGCCGGTCGCCCGGCGCAAGATCCGTCAGATCCAGCATTCGAGCCTCGGTGGGAAGATCAAAGAGGAGCTCAAGCAGAAGCTCATTCGGGGAGATCCCCCGATCGGGGCGTTCCATGGATGGTGACATGGCCAGAGGGTACACGCGTGGCCGGAGACCACCGCAAGAGGCTTGGCCCGGCGGGGGGGAGTCCTGGAGGCATGGGTTGGTCCGCCCGGAGTGCGCTTCCAGCAAGTAGGGAATGAGGACCGGGAAGCCACGCTGGCGAAGGACGGCCGCTGTGGCTGGCAGACTGTTGGACCTCCGGCCACCGATCATTGCGACGGCCGGCCGAGCGGTGCCCGGGTGGGGGTGGGACTCGAGCCAGCGCAAGCAGGAGGCCAACTTGCGGAGCTTATTGCCACCACACTCGGGCGCGCCGAGGAGATCATCGCGTTTCAGGAGAACTCGTCCAGGCGGCCGAGGGGAGGCGGACGTCGCGCCCACAATCGGCAGACATGCCGTGCTCAGCGCCTGAAGCGGGGAGGGACCAGCAAGAAGGGCAGGATCCACCAGGGACGTGACGATCTGCCGCAGGAGGGCGACCTTCTTCGTGATTGAGGGGTGCATCCTCCGGTTGCCCTGCGTTTGGGGGGTGGCTTAGTTGCTGATCCGCGCGAGATTGGGGCAGAGTCGGCGCGTGTATGTGCGCGAGCCTGTGTCCTTGTATCAGAGGAGGCCAGCGGTCATGGGTTGGTTGCTGCGAGGGGCGGAGTTGAGGCAGGGGCCGGGGAGAGGAGAGGATAGGATGTGTGTGTGTGTGTGTGTGTGTGTGTGTGTGTGTGTGTGTGTGTGTGTGTGTGTGTCTATGCGTGTATGTGCGTGTTGGTCTTGGACGAGGGCTCTCCGCCCGGTGAGGCCGGCACGCTCCGTAGATCGCCCCGCGCCCAAAAAGGCTCTGCCGGAGTTGGCAGAAGGCGAGGCACCCGAGCATCACGCGCGCGAATCACGAGAGATCACGTTCGGATGTAACTCCATTTAAAACACCATTCCCAGAGTACATGAGTCTCGTCAGTTGGTTGTATCCGATGCTCTGGCGATGTCCGGCCCGCCCCGAGCGGGCGGGATGGGTCCCTCATACCTACCCCCCCCCCGCCTGGCGGTGGCGTCAGGTGGCGTTCGTGCCCTCTCTGTCGCTGTGTTGCCCTGGGTTCCTGTGTTGTCGAGGTGGTCTGTCGGAAGGAGCCTCGTCCCGGCCTCGTCCCTTGCCAGTCCTCGGCCTGGTGGGGGACCAGATGCGCCCTCATTTAGGTTTACTTGGGAGCCAGGGAGCGATGGTCTTCCTCAACAGGTCCTCCACTTCTCCTGTCCCCGCCCCCCCCTGTCCCGGGCCGCGGTCCCCTAGTTCGGACGCAGGACATGTTGGGGGCTGGTCCCACTCAGGGGCCCTTCTGGTCTTTTTTTCTCCCTTCTCCCTCTCGGGGGAGGGAGGGGGGGCACAACCAACTGGCTCGTGGAGGGTGTCTTGTCTTGGCAGACGCACATGGGTGTGAGGGCGGTCCGCTCCCGATGGGCTTTCTTGGGGGCGGCGATGTTGCCGACCGCCCTGCCAGTTGGCGGGGGGTGAAAAATTCACCCCCCCGTCCTGGCCCCGGTCTGGAGGGCCGCGCAACAAGACACTGCCCCCATTCCCTTTTGTGTGTTCCCCTCGCCCTCCTCCTGTCCTCCTTTCGCCTTCCTCTTCCCTGCCACCCTCCCCCCGTTGCCCCCCTGTTCTTCCTTGCCCACCCTCCCCCCCCCCCCCCGCTCGCCCACCCCCGCCCCTGCCCCCCTGCCGCCAGCACATGCATCTTGTCTGGGGCGGCTCGCCAGCGTGACGGTGTGACGGCCCATCAGGATGATCTGTTTCCTCGAGGATGTCTGGAAGCCGCCCCCTGAGGCGTCCTTCTCACGGAGTTCCCGTCTCCCGGAAACCTCGGCCTTCCTTTCCCCCTCTCTCCCTCTCCTCGAGGCCAGCTCCCCATGATGCGGACCGGCTCCCGCTCGCGCCCGGGTCCCTCTTCAGCACCGGATGGCTGCCGCACTTGTTCCCTCCCAGTGCCCTGGCTGGCTGGTTGGCTGGCTGGCTGGCGGCGGCGGCGGCGGCACTTCGGCCCTTGCCCGCATGCTCTTGCCGCGGGGTCTGGGCCTTGGAGCAGCCTGCTTGCCCCACTCAGTATGGTCACTTTCACCACTTGCACACTGACACCTTCCCTTCGTCTGTGTTCTCCCATCCCCGTCCTTCCCTGCCCCGCTTTTCTCCTTCACCAGGGTCCCCTTTGTCTTTACACCTCCAACATGTTCCGCGTTACTCCCGTTCTCCGCAAGCAGATGGACATCATGTCCGTTGTCCAGAAGCTCGGTGGCCGCATGACCGCTGTCCAGCGCGCTGAGCTCCTCGAGCTGAGCAAGCAGGTGCGTCTCCCCCCCCCTCCCTCTCTCTGCCCCTTCTCCCTCTCCGCGCCCTCTCTTTCTCCCAAGGACCATGCCCCGCCTCTGTCTCCGCTGACCCTTCCTCTCCTTGCACAGTTCACTGAGACCAAGCGCGAGCTTGAGGATCTTTCCAAGGAGCCCAAGCCCATCAACTGGGCCGCTTTCTCCTCCTCCATCAGCGAGAAGGGTCTGGTCGACTCCTACAAGGCTGCCTACGAGGGCCTCGTCGTCCCCAAGACCGATGTCGCCGCCGCCATTGCCGCCATCAACGCCCAGGAGGCCAGCGCCCTCAAGCTCGTCAAGGCTCAGGTCCAGGAGTCTGAGGCCCAGATTGCCAAGCTCCAGGCCCAGCTTGCCGCTCTCGACAACGAGGTCCCTCTCGAGAAGCAGACCGTGCGTATCTGTGCCTTCTCTCTCTCTCTCTCTCTCTCTCTCGCCGTGCACGTGCTGTCAATAGAGCAGCGTGCACGAAGCAGGGGGGCTCGCCTCATTGGATTCTCGCCACACCTCCCCCTCTTGCTTTCCTTTCTTCCCCTCCCTGTATCCTGGCGCCCAACTCCCCTGTGGAGAACCTCCCTCACTGACACCATGCACACCCCCCCCGTGCTCATCTTTCTTCATCCGACAACAGATCGGCCAGATCCTCCGCGACAACCCCGAGGTCAACGCCGAGGTCGAGCTCCGCATGCTCCGCACTGGCTACGCCGTCTAAGTGTGTGTGTGTGCCGTGCTGTGCCTCCCTCCCAGCCATGCGCGCGTGCCTCCCGGTGTAGCTGCGTGTGTGTTTGCCCGCGTGGCCGCACGCATATGCACGCACGCGCTCGCCTCCCCGCCGCCCTTTTCTCCTCATATTTCCCCAGACCGCGCCGAAAGCCGCACCGTGTATGCAAAAAGGAGGGGGAGAGGTCATGCGCCCCTCTTCCATCTGGTTGTCCTCCATGCGGCAGCTCTCGGTTGTCTGGCCTCCCTCCCCCCCACCCAATCACCTTCCCTCCCCTGACTACACCAACACACTCCACAGCGCATCCATGCTCCGTGCCTCTGCCCCTCTTCTCCGCACTGATATTTCCCCCTTTTTTCTCTCTATCCGGGTTTTTTTTTTTGCTCTCTTCCTCTTCGTGTGTATGTTCGGCAGACGGGGGGGGGGGGGGGGGATGTCTACTGGGGGAGGGGTGGGGGAGATGGGATTTTGTCGACCGGTCACCTTTTTGTGACGGTGACTGAGCTCTCCGCCCACACCTCCTGGCCTCTCTGGCCCACTCTCTTCTGCTCGTCTTTGTTCCCTTCCCGCAGTGACCGAGTCTTGCGTACGGGGAGGAGAGAGGCCATGGATGTTCCCAGGCGCGGGGGCGACCATCTTCGAGGGCTCCGCGGCGTTAGCCGTTGTTCTGCAAGAGAGGACTCCAGAATAACATGTGTTCAGCCATTTGCGTTGGCATTCGCCGTGTGCTGTAAACAGCTCATCAGATCTCTCGCCGGGTCTTGAGACGTGTGGGTGTATTCACGTTGGCATGTTGCACCAAGGCCTGTTGGGTTCTCTCTTTGTTGATTAGAGTCTCTATCTTCGAGTTATCCATGGTCCCAGGGCCTCTCTTTGTCTATTTCTCTCTCTCTCTCTCTCTCTCTC
>NW_009242974.1:2892905-2907888 GCF_000388065.1 Fonticula alba
GGGGGGGGGGAGGCTGCCTTTTCGGCCTCCTCCCAGCTGGCCGGAGCTCCGGATCCCTGGGAAGACAGCCCCCGGCCATTCTCCCCCGTTTGCCACCTCCCTCCTCGCCCTTTGCTCGCCTCCCATCGCCATGCATCCCCACCTTGCCGAGTGCATCAACAAGTCCAGCGAGCTGCTGGACCGGTGCCTGAAGGCGATTACCGCGCCGTTTGACGCCAGCCGCGTTGGCGAGGAGGCCGCCTCGCGTAACATCACCTTCGGTGTGGTGCGTCCGATGGCCAGCGAGCAGGAGGCGGTCTCGCGGTGCTGTGGCCTGATGCTGGCGCTGTCTGTCTTGCCCTTTGTCGTGCCTGCTTAATCTGCTTCATGTGGCTGCCGGTGTTGCCGCTGCCGCAGCCATGCCGCGACTCCCTTCCAACGGCATGATGCATGTTTCCTCCAGCACTGACCTGTTCCCATTCCCCCTCCGCCCGTCCAATCCCCCCTGGCCGATGTCCCCGCCTCTGGGTCCAGCTTGCCGCGATTGGTGGTCTGCTGCTGACCAGCTACTCTGTCCATCGCCGCCGCCTTGTGCGTCTCTCTGTCTCCCTCTGTCTCCCTCTGTCTCTCTTTGTCTTTCTCTCTCTCTCTCTCTCTTTGTCTTTCTCTCCCTTTGTCTCTCTTTGTCTCTCTCTCCCTTTGTCTCTCTTTGTCTCTCCCTGTCTCTCTCTTTGTCTCTCCCTGTCTCTCTCCCTGTCTCTCTCCCCCTCTCTCCCTCTCTCTCTCTCTCTCTCTCTCTCTCTCTCTCTCTCTCTCTCTCTCTCTCTCTCTCTCTCTCTCTCTCTCTCTCTCTCTCTCTCTCCCTGTCTCTCTCCCTGTCTCTCGTCCTTCCCCCTCGGAGTTTGAGACATTGCGCAGATTCGCCTCGGCAATTGTGGGGGTGATGGGTTGAGGCATCTGACCTTTTTCTGGTTCGGTGCAGCCAACATCCCACCTCCAATTTGATCAGCTCTCTCCCTCGCCCCTTCTCCTCTCTCTCTCTCTCTCTCTCTCTCTCTCTCTCTCTCGCTCGCTCCCCTCTCTGTCCCTGCCCCTTCTCTCGGGCGCAAGTAGCCTATATTTCCACTCGGGCCTGATTCTGTGCCTTATTTATTCCGGCTCTCTTCGCGTCCCCGCCCATCCGTGTGCCCGGGAAGCCACCCAGATCAAGAAAGGCCAGCACGCACACACAAACACACGCAACCCTCAAACCTGATGAGCAACTTGCTGAGCTTCGTGGATCATAGTTCACGGAGTCCGGTCATGGCAGCGGTTGAGCTGCAGGTGTGTCATGCGCTGGAGGTTCTTGCCGTGGCTGGAGATCTTCCCGGGTCGCTGGAACTACTGTCCCGGTTAGCCGGCGGCCCGGCGGGTGGCCAGATCCGGGGTGGAGTAGCCCGGCTGTCGGCCGGCTCCTTGACGGACCTGGTGGGGCTCCTGGGCCCAACAGCCCCGAGTCGCCTGCAGTCCTGGTTCGCCTCGCGGGGAATGTCATGTCAGGCAGCCCGTCTGGCCCTTGAGCATGGTCACTTTGTACTTGGTGCGAGCATTCCTGTCTATCTGTGTGTGTCTGTGTGTCTGTATGTCTGCCTGCCAGTCTGTCTGCCAGTCTGTCTGTCTGTTTGTATATGTCCACTTCCGTCGGCTTCCCGATAGTTTCCATTGCCCGATGCGAGCGCCTCACCGCTTGGCCCGAACTTCCACTGATCACCTTTCGTCCTTCTGCGCTTCCCGACAGGGGCCGTGCTCCTTCGTCTGGGTCTCAGCTTCGAGGGGAGTGTTGAAATGCTCAATCGAGACGGCACAACCGGGCTCTTCCGCTCCTCCCTCGAGGCGTCTCTTCGGAGTGGGGACAGTGTCCTGCCTTTGGCGGCAGACCGGGAGGCCTGGTGGATGGATCGCTGTACCGCCGGCCGGACGGATCTCCTTCTGATAGATTCTGCCATTCGACCGGCCGGGCCATCCGCCAGGCAGATCTCCCCCTTTGCAGATGGGGTCTTGGCGCCGGGGAGGCCTGGGGCCGAGGTCGACAGCACGTCGGAGCCCGAAAAGTCCCTCATCCGATCGTTGGCGGTGTCGATGCATGTGCGACAATTTGCCGCCTCGCCCTACCATGAGCTTCTCCTGAGTCAGGGCGGCCAGGTGTGGTCGCGAGGGACAGCACTCGCAGCGCAAGTGGCCTATGATGGGCGCCTGGGCCGGATGGAGGAGGCCCGCGGTGCGGATGGCTGGGCGCCAGTCCCCCTTCCCGAGGGGGAGGCGCCCCTTGTGCAAGTGGCCGCCGGGGTCCGGCACTCGGTCTTCCTCTCGGCCGAGGGGGCGGTCTTCGTGTGTGGATCGCATGGCTGGGGCCAGCTTGGCCTTGGGTATCCGCATGAAGTCTCGATAGCGGGTGACCCCACTGTTCGGTCATCTGGCGATCCGGGCCCCGGAGCCCCGGTCAGTAGTCTGGCATGTCCGTCCGTGAGTGGCCCACTGGCAGTGCGGCTGGCGGTTCTTCGCCCGCGGCGGCTACTGGCGGCGGCCTTCCGCGGTCGCCGCATCGCCGGTGTGGCAGCCGGATCTTGGCATTCGGTCTTCTTTGCCAGCCCCCTGGCCTGTTCGGGGCTTGGGCCCCGGCCGCCGAGCGATTCGCATCCGGGGATCTGGGCATGCGGGCGGAATGTCGGGCAATTTGGTGCGCAGTATCCGGCCGCCGGGCAGGGGCCGGGACCTCGAGTTCCAGCAAGCACCGTGGCCCCGGTGTCGCTGGCCCTGCCGGCCAATGTGACGGCCATCGCCTCGGTGGCAACTTCCGATGCGGCCGTGGCCGCTACCATCCTGCGTGGTGGGACTTTCGAGTGGGTGGTCTGGTCGCGACATGGGTCTCGCACGATTCCCCTTCCCGGGGCGTTGTACGGCGCCCCGGCCTGGGTGGCCAGTGCGGCCGGCGTCCGGTCTGACTGTAACGCCTGCACGCTGGGCAATGACACTCGGTGCACCTGCTCAGGCGAAGGCCCGGGTGTCGGGGGCGACGCGGTGCCCGCGGCCGCGGGAATCCTCTGTGGAACCGATCGCGGGGTGTTGTTGATGCTGCCGCCGCCGCCGCCGCCGCCGCCGCCGCGATCCGGTGATGCCGAGGGCTTCGGACGCTTTGGTGGAGGGGCCATCCACCTGGCCGGGCCTCGGGCATGTGACACCTCCGACGAGGAGCCCAGCACGGCCGAGCCTTTGGGCGTCGGTAGCTCGGCCGATTGCTTCGTGTTCGCGGCGGCAATTGCCCCGGAGGGGGAGGTTTTGCTGCTTGGCTGTGATTCAAAACCCGGGGCCGTGTCTTCTTGCTCGATGAGCTGCCCGCATTTGCCCCACCCGGGGCCGGATATGCGGGCCTGGTCGCGTCGCGGCGTGAGAGCCCTTCGTGCGAGCGGCTTGACGCATGGTGCTCCACCGGGCACCGGCAAAGGCATGGGCCTTCCGCGGGTGTCTCCCACGGTGTGGATCTCTGTGTCGGTTCCGGTGACGCGACTGGACGCCGTGGGTCCGATGCACTCTTTCCGGCGCCGAGGCACCGTGCAATTTTGGGCACGGGCACATACCCCGCCGGCGAAGGCTCCGATCCCGGAGACCCTGCCGCGGCGTTTGTTGTCCGGGATCCGCGTGTCCGGAGCCGGGGCACCGGCTGGCGAGGAAAGTGAGGATGATGAGGGCCTCGTGCGGCCGACCGATGCGGCCTCGCTGCTGGATCTCCTCCAGCAATTGGTTGCCTTCATCCAAGCGCGCGTGGAGTTCCTCCGGCGGCGTGCCGGGATGTGGAACTTACTGAATGCCGATTGGCTGGGTGATAGGAGGCCACAGTCGGGCCACTTGCCGCATGGCATCTCCTCCGGGTTGGTGACCCTGCTGGCAAAGGCCCCGGGTGGTCGTGCACGTCCACCTCTGCGGGCACATGCTCCCTCACTGGGGCTTTTGTCCCCGATCCTGGACGAGACCCGACGCCTGGGCGGCCCTATTCCCCTGGGGCCGGATGGCGTGCCCGTGCTAAATCTTCCGGACCTCTCGGAGGGCTCTTTCGCGGTTCTTGTGGCGTACGTGACGGCGCGTCGTTCGAAGCCATTTCACCTCTCTCTCTCTCTCTTGCCCTTTTCACATCCTCTGCACACATGCCGACACTCGTGCAACTTCCCGCTCTGATGCAATTGGATTTTTGGCAACCCGAAAACAGATTCACCCAGCTGGCGCACGGGCTCTTCCTGGATCCCGCTCCGCGGATTACACGCGAGGACTTTGATCGGTTCCTGCTCGCGGTGCCCCTACGCCGGCGTCAAACGGGCGACCTGTTGCTCCGGCATTTTGGCCTCGAGGGCGAGGCTGCTGTGAGACCGTCCAGCGTACTGCATGCTTCTCCGGCTCCGTCCACCTGCGAGGCCCCGGCCTGGGCCATGCGATGTCTCGATGATATGGTTGGCGAATTGTCCCGGCCAAGCGAGGCGGGAGTTCCGGCCGTGCGCGCGGCCGCTGCCCAGGTGCCGGAAGCAAGGGGGAATCCTGTTCCGGAGGAGTCTTTCGTCCGGGGGCTCTTCCTGCGGGCCGAGCAGTTTCTTGGGCAATTCCCCGGGGCTCTGCGTGATGCGGCCCTGAGCGAGTCAGCCATCTGGCCTCTGGGCGAGGTCGACGGACCGGCATGTTACTTTGGGCGATTTGTCGGCCAGTCGCCTGAAAGTGGTCTTTGTCAATGCGAGGAGGTGTCTCGGCTGCCGGGGTTGTCGCTGGCTGGGCTCGCTCCCCGGCCGGATGCCACGCCGATGGATGACTTGCTGCTGTTTGCCTTTGACCGGTGGCTGCGTCCGGGCTTGCTGCAGCTGGCGCGCCTTTCCGGCCTGAGCCGGTGTCTGTGGTGCCATTTGGAGCTGGTACTGCACCAGCTCCGGGCGCTGGGCGAAAAGGCTCCCCCGATGCCAAAGGCCCTCACTGTGCACATCCACCCGGAGGACTCCCCCGACGGCGGGGCACCCTTTGATCGGTACATCTTGAGAGGATTTCTTTCCCGCCAATCCAACAGGCCATTTGATCTGACTCCGTGCCATCGCCGTGCTCTTGGGGAAGACTTTTGTTGTCGGCAATGGCTCCGGGACTGAGCCTGCATGTGGAGCTTCAGCCACGCGGTTCCGAGCATACCTGTGCGCCTGGCAATCATTTGCCCCTCCCTGACACACCTTGTGCCCCTCTTCCGACAGCCCATTTATGTGCCTTCATCCAGCTCACGGGGCGTGTGACTGACGTCCTCGGTCTCGGGGTCCTTTGTGGTAGATGGGATGGCTTTGCCGGGGTCGATTCTCCAGGCGGTTCGACAGTTCCTCGCTACTGGTAGGCTGATGTTGCCGTTGGAAAATCTCCTGCCCGGGGATGTTGTCCTGGAGGCCGACTTGCCTGGGGAAATGGGCGCTCTTTTGGCAAGTGCGCGGCGTGTGTCGGTCGAGCATTTTCTCGGGGCATGGCTGCTGCTGTTGGCGGGAGCAGCGCGAGCGATGGCTTGCGACAGCTTGCTGGCCGTCTGCGACCGTATCTTGTCGGATTTCTGTGCGTCTGCCCTTCGAGGGGATGTATGCCGTTGATGTTTCCTTTTTTCTCTTCCACCTTCTTTGCTCTTACCTGCAACATGTCCTTGCTTTTTTCCACCCCATGTGCTTTTTTGTTGGCTCTCTCTCCCCGGCTCCTCTGTCAGGTACCGGGCCCGGGGATTCGCCGATTGCCGAGGCAGCAGCATTCATTCCGCTGCCGGACACCCGCCGTGCGTGTGTCGGCGCTCTTCCGGCGGCGGTGGCCTGGCAGGCGTTGCAGGGCGATTTGGCGGCGCCCCTGCTCCTGGGGGTGGGGGAATACCGCGAGGAGATGGACCGCCGGGAACGCATCGGTGCCGAGGCTTTGTCAATGTTGGAGGCCCGGCGACGTGTGGACCAGCTGGAAACACTGGCTTCGCGGGGGGATTTGTCGGTGGCCGACACAGCACGGGTGCGAAGCACCCTGCTTCGGGCCATCGGCATGCTGATCAGTGGTGGGCCCCAGCCACTGGACCGGGAGATCTTTGTCGAGGCCTTCTCCTTGGATGATGTCGGCACTCGCGGAGAGGATGTTTTCGGCATGGGGGCGCGCTTGCTGACCGAGAGTCGACGGGCGGGCGGGCGATCGGGGGATTTGGCCGCCCGACTACTGGCCCCATTGCCGCTCGTGGGAACACTTGAAGAGCGTGTGGCTGCGGCCACATGCCACCAGGGTCTCATTTTGCGGGATACCCTGGCCGCGTTGGACTCCCTTGGACAGTCGCCCATTTTGGCCGGGGGCGGATCCCGGCGCGTGCGGGCTGGCTCCGCACGCGAGGCCCATCGGCCGGCGCGCGAGGCGGATTCAACACCGGCCAAAGTGCCTCCCCTGTCGCGAGCGACTCCCCCGGTGGCAAGCCAGCCGGAGCAGGTCCCTGCCAGCCGGAGTACCTCGCAATCTCCCTCCCCTCCGCCGGCCGGTGACGTCATGCCGTCGGCCCCTGTGCAGCCTTTCAAGAAGCTGAGCCAACGTCAGCAAAAGCGCTTACAGGCTGAGGCTGCGGCGGTTGCGGCGGCATCCGGCCCATCAAGCACCCAGCTGGAGGCTCATACCGGGAGCGATATGGGCCGGCGTTCTCCATGGGCTGCTGCTTCGCGGCCGGAGCCCGGCCCCCGGGGAGTCCCGGTTGTTCAAGGCACCGCCGAGAGCCATGGGTCCCTGGAGCAGACCTTCCCCTCGCTGGATGCACGCTTGCCGGCTGCTCCCGCACGGTCGGTTCCCCGTCTGCGCTATTCGGCAAACCAAGTGGTCACCTTCGATGCGCGGGCGGTGCCGATGGCCGCCGCTGGGTCACATGCATGGGCTTCGACTTCGGCGAGCTCAACTTCCGCCTCCTCGGCGGTGTCCTCCTCGGCCGAGCAATCCCCGCGCATGGTCTCCAACCGTCAATTATTCCCGAGCCTTCAGGAGGCGATCAGTGGGGAGGGTCTGCCGGCGGGGTCCGGCCGGCGTGGCAGTGCATCGAGGGCGGGCCCGCGCCCGGGGCAGCCTCGTCAGGCTCCTCGGAGTCGGAAATCCCTGGATGATATTATGACCGAAGATCGTGCTCAGCACGAACTCCGGCAGTTTTACATCTCCACCATGGAGGCCGGCTCGGGCGGGTATTACTCGATCACACAGCGGCCACCTGGGCAGGAGGAAGACTGACGTTCGGTGGGCGGCCAGACACAGCCGACGGCGGCTCAGAGCGGCCGATGGCTGGCCCTGGATTTGATCCCGACTCCGTTGGTCCCCGCCCTGGCAATCGAGATCGGCAATCGGGGTTCCCCACTTTCCCGTTCTTCTTCCCTCCCTTTCTGACAGGCGGCCAGTGGATGGTCAGGAGTGTCGGGCCGCTGAAATAGACTAGACACAGCAACCCCCTTCTCAGCGGGAACAACAGCATAAAAGCCACCCGGGGGGAGGGGCTTGCTCACATGAACCACAGTCTATATATGGGAGGGGAGGAGGGGGGAAAGAGGGGGGGGAGGGGGGGGGAGAAGGGGGGCGCTGATGCGCGAAAAATCTACAGGATGCATGGGCAACAGGGGAAACGTCATGGCCAGCAAGAGGAAGAGGAGGATACAATTACAAGGGAGAAGGGCAGAGCGGTGGTGTCCCCAGGAAGAGGACCGGATGCGAGCCAGGCTCGGGTGTTGCCTGTGTGCGCGCACGCACGCACGCACGCACGCACGCACGCACGCACACATGTGCGTTGCTTATACGGCCATATCGCCGAGAGATTGGGCAGCGGGGTCAGCTCCGACGGCCCCATTGCCAGCTGGACTCGCGCCTGGCTGCCGATGAGGGTGGTGGTGGGGATGATGGACGTGGGGATGGGAAGGGTAGGCATGGTGGGGATGCTGGGCATGGTGGGGGCCGGGGGAGCGGGTTAAGGTCGTGCTAGCAGGCGCCAGCGAATGGTGCTGGTGTTGATGGTGCTGCTGCTGCTGCTGCTGTGGAGGATGCTGATGCGACAGCGGCGGGAGGGCGGTCAAGTGACCCCCAATGCTGCCAGCAGTGGCACCGATGGCCGCCGACTGTGAGTACGATAGGCTTGCGGGGGCCGGGGCATAGGACCCGCCCACTGGGCTCCCACCACCAGGACCGGACTGCTGCTGCCCCGGGGAAGGGGCCATATGGCCAAAGTGGAGGGGAAGGTGATGCGGGTGCCCGGCGAAAGCAAAGATGTGCGGATGATGGAGCGAGGCATTGCCGATCGGCGCGCCGGAAACCCCGGTCGGGACCACATGCGAGCGGAGGTGGCCACCTGGCAGGCCGAGAGGGCCAACTTGCTGCAGGTGATGTAGATGGTGGTGATGCATGTGCGGATGATGGGACCCCAGAACCGCCATCGGGCCATGGCCAATAGGCAACAAAACATGGGACGGCCCGCCCGGAGGGGGAACCGACACCATATGTGTGCCACCCGGACTGAGGCCACCAGCGCCATTGCTGCCCACGGGCGACGAGCCGCCAGGGGCCTGAGAGGATACCGCTTGCTGGCCGGCCGCGGCAGCGGCCATAGCCGCCGCAAATGCCTGGGAATATTGCATGTGCATGTGGGGGAGATGCATCCCGGTCCCATTGGGGGCATATGTCTGGTCATGGGGGCTAGTTGATCCGTTGGTCATGGAAATGGAAGGGCCACCTTGAGAAGCGGCTGTAGTTGCGGCGGCGGCAGCGGCGGCGGCGGCGGCAGCAGCCATGGCGGCCGAGGGGGGAGCCCCGGCCGACGGAGAGGGCGCGCTTACCGGGGACAGGGGCCGACCCCACATGTGGCTGTTGAAGGAGGGATCGCTGCCAGTGGTGGCGGCAGCGGCCGCGGCCGCGGCCGCAGCCGCAGCGGCAAGCATCTCCGGACTGGCTTTCATGAACTGTTGTGAGGCCAGGAGGCCAAGCAGGAAGTCCGAAGAATATGTCGGAATCGGGCCCTACACGACGCTCTTCCGATCTGCAGCGGCCGCGGCCGCGGCCGCAGCCGCAGCGGCAAGCATCTCCGGACTGGCTTTCATGAACTGTTGTGAGGCCAGGAGGCCAAGCAGGAAGTCCGAAGAATATGTCGGAATCGGGGCCGAATCGACCGGGGCAATGCCGGGGGCAGGAGAAAGGGGCACCGAGGTGGCTGCTGGAGGCCCATCCTGGACGACTGGCACGGGGTTGCCTCCCGAACTGAGGGAAGAGGCCGAAGCAGTCGAGGCAGTCAGACCGGATGCCGAGCCTGGACTCGGACTCGAGCCCGAGCCCGAGGCGGCGGTCTGTGCCAAAGATGGCCCCGGAGCCGCGGCAGCACTCGAAGAGATCGGAAGAGCACACGTCACCGAGGTGGCTGCTGGAGGCCCATCCTGGACGACTGGCACGGGGTTGCCTCCCGAACTGAGGGAAGAGGCCGAAGCAGTCGAGGCAGTCAGACCGGATGCCGAGCCTGGACTCGGACTCGAGCCCGAGCCCGAGGCGGCGGTCTGTGCCAAAGATGGCCCCGGAGCCGCGGCAGCACTCGAAGTTGAGGCCTGCTCCGGGGAGGAGGACGGAGCCGGATGGGGAGCAGGACCAGGAGCTACGCCAAGAGCAGGAGTGGGGGTGGAGGAGGAGGAGGAGGAGGAGGAGGAAGAGGAGGAGGTCTGGGATGGAGCCACGGGCATGGGTGTGGGGCCAGAGGCGGAGGTCGTGGCCGAGACCGAGGAAGAAGGAGCAACCGGAGCAGCCGAGGTTGCGGCACTGGACGAGTGTACTGGGGGAGATGGTCCATGGCCGCGTGAGGCAGGGTCCTCATCGACGACATTGCACATCCAGATCCGGGTCTTGTAAACCTTGAAAAGCTCGCGCACGAGATCACGGAAGTCAATTCGACGCTCGGCAATGAAGTAGTATGTCAGCTTCTTCCGGTCCCACTGGTACTCAGCATTGACCACCTCCATGGGGAGTTTGCGCGCGCGGCACTTGGCCTGGCACAGCATCAGGGCCTTCTGCTCGTCGGAGGTCTTCTGAGCCAGCTGCTCGGCCTCACTGGGCTGCGCCAGCCGGCAGATGGGCTTGAGCGAGACATCCGGCACTTCGGATCGGGGGAGGCGCTCGACAATGCGGCCAAGGTCACACCCGCGATCGGCCTCCACCAAAACCAGATCATCCTTCTGGTAGTGGGGGGTCGTCAGGGTGCCATTGGTGTTGGCGTTGTTTTGCTGCATCATTTGCAGGAGATTCGCCTGGGCCTGCTGCTGTTGATGCTGGCGAACCGCCTCACCGCGGAGGAATGGCCGCGACCCGGAGAGAAGATCCGCCGAGTAGGTCAAGCCAATGTTGGATTTGGTTGAGAAGAAGAGGGCCGATCGACCGGACTTGAACTCCACCCGGTAGAACTCCGTATCAGCTGGAAGGCTACCCAGGGAAAGAGACCCGGCATTGGGGCCAGAGCTGACATGGTGCGGGCCGCCGCCGCCGCCGCCGCCGCCGCCGGTCGGTTGCGAGGGGACCGGTGCCGAGCCAAAGGACCCTCCCTGGGAGGTGTTGTCTTTTTGGAGATCATCGGCATCGGCCTTGTCCTGATACGGGGGGAGGCTCTCCTCTTCGGAGAAGGCCGGCTCGGGGGAGGGCCGCTCATGGCCGGCTATGGGCGCATCCATGAAGGGGAAGGGGGTCGCAGACGGTGATAAAAAAAGAAAAAAAGAAAAAAAGGACGGGAGGAGTTAGCACGAAAAATGAAGCACCTCAGGAAGGGAGGGAGGGAAGGATTGGGCATTTGCAAGGCGAGATACATACCAGACACACGGGGGAACCTGGGAGAACGGAATTTGGCCCGCGCATCGTCGGGCGAGGGCTGAGGAGCAAAAGAGAAAGGAGCACATGTGAGTATTGGATGTGAGGCGAACAGCAGGGCTGGGATATAAATGCATGAACATATATGTGCCTGCGCGTGCATGTGGGAGGGGGATATGATGGCTTGGCCGGCGCGTACCGAGAAGGCTGGGGAGGGAGAGGCGGGCTGCTGCTTGACTGGCGGGGCTTCGGCCAGGGTCTCGGTGCTCGGGCCGGCGGAGGCAGCCGAGGCGGGTTGTGCCTGAGATGATCGGGCCGCGGCGGTGGCAACGGCAGCGGGAGCGGGAGTGGTAGCAATGGATTTTGCTACTTTAAGTGTATGTACAGCCTGGGACGGTGGCGGGATCGCGATGAAGAAGGGATCGGACGGCATGTGGTTCGGGTGGTGGGGGTGGAATTGCCCGGCGGCCTGGTGCGAGGAACCCGACGAGGAGGATGGCGGATGGCTGGCCAGGGCATTGCGAGCCGAGGCACTCTGGGCCAGAAGTGGCGCATCGCTGGAGCTCCGGCTCCGACCGGTGGCCGGGATGTCTGTGCTTTCGGCAAAGAGGGCCAAATCCGTGGAATAGCTTGACACCAGGGCCGACCCGCCGCCGGCGCTGCTGCTGGCACTCCCCGCTCCGGGGATGGTCAAGTCAAGCACAGCATCCAGGTCGTCGTCGTCGTCGGTGGTGGTGCACCGGAAGGAGGTGGGCAGGGGGCTGGAGTCGGACATGGAGGATGTCGAGGGGAAGTGCATGGGCTCCTGTTGAAGGGCGGGAATGACGCCAGGCCCGGACGCACCCGGACCAGCTCCGGGGAGGAAAATGCGCCGAATGGAGAAGACGTCGCCGAAGGAGTTGGCCGGGTGCCGGGCGCCAGAGCCAAGAAGGGCATGCTCACCTGGCATGGCCGACGCGGCAATGGCCAGTGGCGGCGAGTGCTGACTCTGCGATTGTGGCGGAGCAAAAGCACCCATCGCCTGGCCTGCAGTCGAGGAGGAGTCGCCATTTGGCCCGAGGGCCAGACGATGGTGCAAAGTCTCCGAGAGAGAATGAACAGCCGCCGAGGCATTCATGGGCGAGATGCCGCGTCCTGCGCTGTTGCTGCCGTTGCTGCTGCTGTTGTTGCTGCTGCTGTTGCCGGCACCGGGGGGATTGGATCCATGCAGGCCGCTGGATTCGCCGGGGAAGTCGCCAAAGTGGCCGACCGGCGGCAGGCGAAGGGCTCCCCCTGGCGACCGGGAAAAGGCACCACCAGAGGGCTCTCCATCGGACAGGGTGCCGGCGAGATCCGATTGTTCAAGACCCGGGATCGGGACACCGGCACCGGGCCCGGTGCCGACACCGGCTCCAGGGCCCGAGGCAGATTCCGAGTAGGTGAAAAAGGCCGCTTCCGCAGCCACGAGGAGACTGTCCGAACTGAGGGAGTCATCGGAAACAGGGGCATTGGCCGAGGGGGGAGCATTGGGGCCGCTGACAGTCCCATCAGAAGGAGGGGTGCCAGCAAAATGTGCGGCCCCGGTGCCCGATCCGGAGGAGAAAGTGGGGGGGAAAGCCCAGTGATGATGGTCAATCCCGATGGAGTAGCGCCTGCAGGCGGAGCAGCAGAAGGATAAGAGGGGATGGGGGAGGGCGGAGGGTGCAGGGAAAAAAAAAGCCCAAGCGACAGAGGGAGGAAAGGGGAGACGGGGAGTTGGAGTCTTGGTTAGAGGGTGATGTTGGTTTGGGGATTGCCCGAGACGGGGGGAGGGGCTAAGTACCTGCCGGTAGCTGGATCGGCGCCGGGGAGAGGACAGGCAGCCGGCGAGCCGACATCATGCTGGGGAGGGGCCACTGAGAAGCCCAAGTAGAAGGAGGGAGCCGAGGAAGACAGAGGGAGAACAAATAGAGGATTAGGACATGGAGCCAGAGATGGAGAGAGAGAGAGAGAGAGAAAGAGGCGGATCTCGCATGCATGAGAGGGGCCAGGGATTTTGGGCAAGACAAACGCACGCTGACAGGAAGAGCACCCGGCAGCAGCATCGGACGAAGTTGGCGGGATGGATGAGCTGGAGAGGTGGAAGGGGCGCGAGTTTTGTTAGGGAGGCCTGATGGGGCACATGGGGCGGGGGGGGGGGGGGGGGGGGGGGGGGGGGGGGGGGGGGGGGGGGGGGGGGGGGGGGGGGGGGGGGGGGGGGGGGGGGGGGGGGAAAAGAGGGACGGGGCAACGAGGCGAGGCAAGGACGCACTGAGGATGAGTGCCAGCCATCGGAACAGGGAAGAAGACGCCGCCAGTCGGCGGGGTGGAGCTGTCGGACCCGGGCCCAGAGCCGGCGGTCATGTAACTTCCGGCCGCGGCGAAGGGGAAAAAGTGCCCGGCGGTATTCATCGGCGCGCGACCATCCATGTTTGGGTAATTGGATGACAGCGAAACAGATGGAAACCCCAGGTTCGGGGCCGAGGCCCGACGGCCGAGGCTTCCCACGGGAAATCCGGCGCCGAGGGAGTAGCCGGACCCTGAGGCGGCCGCCGCAGTAGAAGCGGAGGAAGCGGCTGTGGTGGAATCGCCGTTGGAAATGGCCCCGCCATTGGCGGAGGGACGAGGGCCAGGTGCGTGGGGGGAATTCGGCCCAAGTGAGTGTGGGGCCAGCTGCGACAGAGGCTGATCGGAGACGGGCGTTTCTGTGACGGCCAAGTGGGATACACGTTAGACAGGATGGCGAGGCGAAGAGGGGAGAGGCAGGGGAGGTCGGTGGCTGGCACACGCACCGCCACTGGTGGAGATGGAGATGCGATTGGGCTTGAGACGGTCGAAGTCCTCCGGCAGGGCTGGGGTCCAGCTGGGCCGGCGACCGAGCGCGGTGGCGCGATGGGTGTGAAAGACATCCGGAGTCATTGACAGGGCCGGCTGAGCGGTGGACGAGTAGAGCTCTGGATTCGGGGCAGATTGGGGGAGACGCAGGATGATGGTCAGTCAACTGACGGGGAGATGACCGAGCGGGAGGTGGCGAGCGCAAGGGGGGAGGAGGGGGGGGGGACAAGTGAATTGAGAAGAGGGGAAAAGAGGTATGAAGGGCCGGGAGCAACGGCGCACCAGTGCCACTGGATGCCGAGGAGGCGGCGGCGGCGGCGGCGGCAGCGGCGGCAAAGGAGCGTGGGCTGGCTGGATCGGGGTCCACCGACCGGGGAAGGGAACCAGGGCCAGGCATCACAGTGCGCCGGCCTGAGGGGTGAGAGGGCGAGGATAGGGGGGAGCCGGGCGATCTGTGCCGCTGCTGGGGCAGGGCTTCGCGGGGGGGGGATAGAGAGAGGGGGGAGAAAGGGGAGGAGGGGAGAGAGAGGAGGACTCCTCAACCGGGTGCGTTCACACCGGACCGGCGGAGATAGCAGCGGCGATGGGGGGAAGATGGGAGGAGGGAGAGGGGGGGGGGGGGGCGGGGGGGGGGAGGGCGCAACGGCGACGACAGTGCAATGGCGGCGGCGATGGCCAGGAGGAAGGGTGGGGGGGGGCGGGGTGGAGCGGTAGGGGGAAGGAAAGGCAGGGAGGCAAGGAGACAGGGGGAAAGAAGGCGTCGGGAGAGCGGGAGGGAGTGTTGGGTGACGCAACGACGAAGAGCCGTCAGGTATTCGAGGAGGGGTGCCGAAAAGGGTGCCCCCGATGTTTCCCAAGTCTCCGTTCGTGGGGCAGCCTCTCCGGCGGTTGTTGGATGGATGGATGGAAAACCGTTCCAACGGTGGGAAGCGGGGGCGGGCGGGGGAGAGAGAGCCTATTCGCTTTCGCGGCCAAGCGTCCCCCGGCTCCCGGGCTCGGGACACGAAGACGGAACGGTCGGGGCCTCAACTTGAGACTGAGGCGGGAGGGGGGGCCTTCTCTTCCTGCCTTCCCCCGGCCCTCCGGGCGCCCCTCCCCCCCCCCCCGGCACCGCCCGTCCCTGAAAGCAGGGGCGTATGAGTGTAGGCTGTGTGCGGGTGGGGGGGGGGGGGGCGGGGGGCGAAATAACGAACGACAAGCGGGTGAAAATAAACAAACATCGCCCAACGAATGCCACGTATCTCCTCGCCCGGGACTTTCGCGGGGCTCTGCAGAGACATCCGGGACCGGGGGGACAACCACCGGCGGCCAAGACGCGTCCCCC
>NW_009242974.1:2910443-2911716 GCF_000388065.1 Fonticula alba
GGCAGATTTTTGCTGGCCGCCTTTTCGGGGGGGGGAGGGGGGTGCGAGGATGGTATCCCTCCCGGGCGGCAGACAAGGCAGAGCTGGTCGGTCGGTCGGTCGGTTGGGTGGTCCCCGCCACGCAGCGAGTCCCTCCTTCATTCGGCCCGGTTCGCCGGCTCTACCATCTCTCTCCGGGACCGCCTGACTCCGCACCCCCGTGGGCCTGTGGCCTCCGCCGCGGCGGGTGCCGGATGGGCTTCGGCTGTGCTTCTTCCCGGCTAGTGGCTGACCGCCTACAAAGTAGGGGCGCCCTGTCAGGGGGCATGCGCGCGCAAGGGGCCATGTTGGGGAAGGTGGGGACGAGGGTGATCGCCTAACCAACAGGCGCGTTTGGTGGTACGCACCGTCCTACCGACTGTGGCTCGCTCCGACCTGCCCCCCCCCCCCCGCCCCCCAATGCCTGCGCCCTCACCCGGGGGGATGGACAGAGTGCAGCAGGGACCGGCGCCCTCTGCACGGGCCCCTCCCTGCGCCGCTGGCACTACCATTTCCCCGCCGGGCCTCTCTCTCTCTCTCCCTCTCGCGCGGGCTCGGGGGTGCGGCCGACGAAGGTTTCAGGCCATCAGGGCAAATAACCGTCATGCGAAGTTCGTCGGCCGGGAGCTCGTCTGGCGTGCACGCACTTGTTCCAGGACCGTTTTCGCCAGTAACGGGGGTAGGCACCCCCCTGGGCGCCGGTCTGGACTGGCGATCCCCCGGCCATACAGCCCCGGCGGCCGGGGCGGAAAACGGGGGTGCCAGGGAGAGGCCCGCTGGGGCGCGGGCATTTGAGGACGGCCATTTTTCCCACAATCGTCCTGGGCATGTAAAGTCCCGCCCCGGGGCATCCAACGCCTTTCGTCGCGGTCCCCGCCCCCCGCCCCCCGCCCCCCCCCCCGGGGCCAGTACGCCGGCCGGAACAGAGGCGGTCCGGGTCACCCCGGGCCAGTGGTCGAGGGGCACCTCGAGTGTTCGAGTGTGTGCGAGCCCCGCTCATGCATGAAGGGACACATCCCGACGAGGCTGTGGGGTCATCTGAACGTGGGGGGTGTCTCGAACGAGGGGGGGAGCGGGCGCCAATGGTCACCGGGCCTGTGCTGGAAGTCCGAGCGAGGACGCCAAGAATATCGTCCCCAAATATGTCGGGACTTATATCGGGTTGGATAGTTTCCGGCGCCTCATTGGCTAGCATGCTCTTTCGCTGCCACTTGACGCCAGCCTGCTGAACCCCCGCGTTTCCGCTTGGGGGGGG
>NW_009242974.1:2912253-2913510 GCF_000388065.1 Fonticula alba
CGCCGCTACCTTGGTGCTGCCCTGGGGGGGGGGGGGATGCCCAAAAATGCCCCGCCGTACCCGCGGGTGCCAGCCCACCAGAGCGCCCCGGGCTGGCCTCCGCCCTTTCCCTCCTCCGGTCCTTGGGGATTCCCCCGGCCCCGGTTCCGGCCACCGGCTGGCGAAGAGGGGGGTGAGCGTGTGTGGCTCTGCTCCTTCAGGGGCGAGGGAATGGGCATGAGGCGTCGGGCGAACACTCGGGCGGGCGAGCAGTTCCGGTTGTTTCTCCCTCCTCAAGGGAACCTATTACCGCGGGGGGGGGGGGGGGGGTCGCTGTGCATTTTCCATTTCGAGTGTGCCTCTCTCCCTGACGCCCCCGCGCCCTCGCCCGCTCTGGTGTGACACCGCCGGAAAAAATGTCCCCGTCTGTTGGGCGGCCTGTTCGGGGCCGGGGCACAGAGAGGCACTCTCTGAAGGCGATCCCCCCTGCTCGGGGGACGCCCCAGCCTCTCCCAGCCCCTTCACCCGGGCCCGGGCGTGGCCGCGTGTCGGCGACATGGACCCCGGGGCAAGCCCACCGGCGCCGGCGCTCACGACCCTGGGTTTCATCCGCACCGGGCTGGGGTCCTGTTCCCACAGGGCGCAATAGCGTGAATTATTATTCGGCTCTGCCCCGGGGGCGCGGGGCGCCTGGTGCCAACCTTCCCCCCCCCCCTGCTGCCTGGCACGGGCGGAGGGGCGGCCCTTCGTGTCGGCCCCATCAATCCGGCTCCCCTGGGGCGCGCCCGTGCGGGCGTATATCGTGCATCGGCAAGGGGATCTTTGTCCGTCTCCTGGGCGGACATTGCCTCGGGCCCCTTCCTCCCCGCCCCCAGCTCCCCGCCCCCCCCCCCAGCCCCGACACAAGAGATTGGGGCAATCCGTCTTGGCCCTCTCCTTACAGGCCCGGGCTCGACACCAGGCAGCCAGCAGCCAGGACTTGGACCGATGATTCGGACATTTGCCACGGGTGCCGGTGATCCGGGCTGACCTGGGAGACCGAGAACCTTGGCCGGAAAGCAGCCACGTCTTGCTTGCCCTGGGCCAGGTCCAGGTAGGTGGGGCTAGGATTGCGCCCTGATGCAAATGTGTTTCCTCCCTCATCGATCGCCGGGTTCCCGATGACGTTGCTTCCGGCTCCCGCTCTCTGCCTCTCTTTGGCCCGTCCTTGTCCGTTGCCCCCCACCCAAGAATTGGCCCCCCCCCCCCGCCTCGTGTCTTGCCCCTTTATTTGCATCT
>NW_009242974.1:2914206-2918520 GCF_000388065.1 Fonticula alba
AAATAGGAAGAAGGAGTTGAAGAAGAGGAGAGCCTCTGCTGCCAGAATGGTACACTGGCCTTCTCCTCCCCAGCAGGCATCGGTCGGAGGAGGAGGAATCGGAGGCCACATTTTGACCTACCCCATGTGGGTGATTTCGGCAAACCACGGATACTGAGCCCGGATGCGAGCAAAGTCCCGGTCATTGAGAACCTCGGGGATCTGGCCGGGCCCCCGGAGCTGGGCGCGCCAAGACCGAAGCGCCTTTTGGCAGTCCTATTCACACATACGCGAGCATTGTTCTCGGTCAATTGGCCGGCCTCTTTGACCAAAGAAGCAGGAGGCATCCACCGGATGCCCCCCGAGCCGGGAGGAGCAAAGAGGCAGAAGAAAGGAAAGCCGGCCTACGTACGTCATCCATGCGAAGCAGCGCAAAAGCCACACCCATGTTGTGGTAGGTATCCATATCGTGGTACTCCTTGAAGGGAATGGCGAAGGCCTTCTGGTAGGTGTCCAGGGCCTCTTGCAGAAGCTGAACCGACTGGGCACACGGCTGGCTGGTCGCAAGATCTGGGCAGCACACCTTGGCCTGCTGGAGGAGGACATCGCCAAGCTGGGATCGTTGAAAGGTAGGGCAGGACAGAGGCAAAGGATGTGAGGATGACATGCCTGCATGCGCAAACTCACACACTCACATACACACACAGCGACAAACGCGCGCGCTGGACAGGCTGCCAGACAACAGGCACGCGAGGGAATGGAGGAGGACACATCGAGCAAAGGGCGCGAAATTAGGGACTTGTGGCTGTACCTTGGAAAAGATGTTCGGGTCGCGATTGTTCAGGGAGAGGGCTTTGCGGTAGTGCTCGACCGACTGCTGGAGCATGGCCTCCGAGCTGAGCCGGGCCGCGAGGGCCTGGGTGCACTGGCCGGCCGCGGCGGTGGCGGAAAGGTACTGCTTGACAGACTCCCCATGGCGGGAATCGGTGGCCACCGAGAAATAGATGTCCGCCAGATCGCAATGTGCCTGGAGCCGATCGTCACCGTCGCGATTGAAAATGTCACCCAGGTGGTCGACAGCCTGCCCGACAAGACCGAGATCTGTTTGTGGGACAGGCATATGTGGGCAGCACCAATCGGCACAATGGGTAAGTACGAGGGGGAAAAGGCCCATTTTCGAGACGCCTGTTTGGGGAAGTGTCCGATCATGGGAACATACCGATGAGCGGCTCGCGCTCGTCGCGCGCGGCCGAGGCGCAGACCGCCGCACGGGCCAGCAGGATCCGATCTTGCGGACCGATGGGCGTCATGCTGGAGCACAGGCCCATGGCACGCTGGGTGTGGTTGTTCGCCAGGAGAAAGTACTCCTTGGCGGTCGAATGGTCTGGCGCCAGGGGAGCCGCCGCCACCAGGGCATCAGCCCGACCCAGCAGGCAGTCCACAATCTCGGCCACAGCATCATTGAAGGTCGGCGCGTCGGGAGGACCCTCAACATCGAGCTGGCCACCGTGAGCCCGGTTATGGAGGGTCTCGGCCAGCTGCTCCAGGAACTCCTGCGACCGGGCGTACAAAATCTCCGACTGGAGAAGACGCTGCAGGGCCGATTGGCGGAGTTGCATGAACCCCGGGCCTTGGGGCAACTCATGCTCCGACGCATCAACCTCCAACTGGGCCAGCTCGGCCAGCGAATGCGCGGCATTCTGCATCTCCCGGCAGTAGGACAGCGACCCGGGGGTGAAGGCCGGGTCGGCATCGATGCCGGTGACCGCACCGGCTGCCTGGAAGGCCGCGTCGAAGTTTTGCACCGTCGCAAGCAGCGCGCGACGCTGCTCCACGGGATCGGTCAGCTTGCGGGCCAGCCACATGCAACAGCGCGCCTTGCCGAAAAGGGCCTCCACATTCCGTGGGTTCTGTTCCAGAACTCGGACGAAGGCCGCGAAGGCCGAGCGCGAGGCATCCGCACCACTCTGGCCGTTGAGACGCTCGGCTGAGGGGAGGGGAGGGGGACCTTGTCAATGCCCTGGGTTCCACCCAAACCCAAGATCAAAGGAGTGAAGGAGAAGAAGGGAAATCCCCTGGCGTACCCTTGTCCTCGTGGTTGTAGGCGGCCTCCATGGCAGCCTCGAGATCGAAGACCTTCGGCTGGCTGGAGGACCTGCCACTCGGGCGACCAGACTTGGGAGGCATACTTCCGGAGGGGAGGAGAAGAGGGGAGGGGCCTTGGCGAAAAAAAAGAAAGAAAGAAGGCCGACCACAAGCAGGCGAAAAGGGCGAAGGCTGGAGGGAGAGAGGGTGGGGGAGCGAATGGAGGGGGACTTGGAGAGACGCCCCACAGGCCTGGGACGGGGGGGGGGGGAAGGATCTGATGTAGGTGGAAAAAAGAAGAAGAAAAAAAGGGGGCCCGTAACTTGAGCCAGGGGGGCGGAGGAAGCGTGGCTGGCTCGTCGGCGGCCGGGTGGCCACTCGGCCCAGTGGACTTGTCCGCTGGCATCCGCCGGCGCCAGGGCGCCGCAACCCTACGCCGAGGGCGGGAAATTATTCTCGAAGATACCACATGACCCTCTGAATTAAAGACATCTCGTCCCAAGTTAATGGCATGAAGGTCTGGCTACACGGGGGAAGGGGGCGACGGGTCGGGGAGACACTGCTCTTCTCGGCCGCCCCTTCCGCCTGTGTCAAGCCCGGTGGCGTCGATTGGCACGCCTGTTGGCCGGGGGCATCGGCCCGAAGAGTAGCTCGGCAGGCAAGGAGGAGCCCCATGCACGCGGGAGGCCCGACGAGTGGAGGCACACACCATGTAGCCATGCCGGGGGGGGGGGGGGGGGGGGGGCACACAAAGGGGAGGCATGCAACAAGAAGGGGAGTGCGTCTATTCTTCCAGAGGGGCCAGGTGTGACAGTCGACGGTATTGCCACTCGCGAAGGCGAGCCTGCAGGGCGGCGCTCGGACTGAGCTCCACATGGGGAAGGACCTGCAGGGTGATCGGCGAGACGATGCACTGGTAATCGAGCCACTCGCTGATGGACACCGAATCGTAGATGTGCCCATCGGCCGCGACCACCGGGTCGGTCATGAACTTCCCTGAAATGGGGCAGATATACTGCCGGGGGTAGCCGGAGGTGGTGGGCGAGTCGGGCGCCAGGAGCTGGTCAATGACGGGGTCATGCTGCAAGGATGTCCCCCGGAGTCGGTCCGCTGGCCCGCTGGCAGAGCCGGCCGGGGCGGCGCCGGAAACAACGGAAGTCCCGCCGGGGGAGGGGGCGGCAGCGGCCGAAGCGGCCGGCGTGGCACTGGCCTTGCGTCCGGCCATGCCGGGCCCTATCGAGGGGGAGTTGCTGGCCGAATGCGGCGGGGTCTGGTGGTGTGAAGCGCCGGACCGGCCGCCGCTGCCACTGTGACCTGCCCCGCCGCCGCTGGCAGCGGGGACCGGCGGCCGAAGCCCCTCCTGGGACGGCCCGGCACGTGGGTCGCACACCGGCAGGGGGATCTTGAAGCGAGCCGTGTCACTGGTGGCTGACCGGTACATGGCCGACCGAAGGAGCAGATCCTCATACACGGCCTCCGGGTCGTGCTGATCCACCGGAGGGGTGTTGGTGATCTGGGAGTACTTGAGACTGAGCAGCGAGCGAGTGGGCTTGGAAGAGTCGGCCTCAAAATCGGAGAGAGCCTGGGGCAAGAGGGCAATCTCGGATTTCTTCTCCCCCATTGACAGGCGATAGGTGATGTTTTTGGACAGCTCATATGTCGACACAAAGAACGGCGAGTAGAGGGGATAGTCGATGGCAGCCGCGTAGTTCCGGCGGAGGTAGCGCGAGATGAGCATCATCTGCGCCGGGTCCGAGAGGAGGCTCGTGTCACCTGTCAAGTGGACGAGGCGCGGGTGGGGGAGGATGCAGACCCCGGAAGTGCGTCAAGATGGAGTGGGAGTCAGTGGCCAGAAGCCGGGCTGGGGTGGGGGGGGGGGGCATCTGACCCGAAGGCGAGGATGAGCGCGCACCGTAGCACTCGAAGGAGCGGATGGTGTAGTTGGATGCCAAAGCACGGGAAATGTACGTCGAGCCGCTATCGCCAAGGTCGACATTGTGAAGCTGGAGGACTTGCAAACGGGTGTTCTGGAGAATGATTCCGGCCAGATGCTGGGCCCCCTCATTGCCGAGCACCTCATTGCAAATGTAAATGTGTTTGATGGATTGGTTATGCTCGAGGGCCTGCTGCAAGCCCTTCAGCGGCAGCAGCGGATGCCCGCTGTTGTCGCCGTAGAAGATATTCTCCACAGTGCGATTGCTCTCGAGCGCTCGGAAGATGAGGTACTGGCCAACCGGGGTGATGGCAGAG
>NW_009242974.1:2918609-2924348 GCF_000388065.1 Fonticula alba
GGTAGCGTGAGCAGGGGGCAAGGCAGCCGGGGCGGGGTGAAGCGGGGGAGGAGCCAGAGAGCGAAAGAGAGGGAGGGAAGAGCACAACCGGCAAGGAAGGGGAGGATGTTGGGCATGACACGCACAGCACAAGTTCAACGTGACGACCGTGGTGTTCAGCGACAGAGCCGACACCAGGAATGGCAAGCCATCTGTGGAAACATAGGTATCGGCGAAGCTGACAATCGGCTTGGACAAAACCAAATCCCAGTCGGTTGTGGCGTCGAAGTCGCGCAGGTTGATGCTGATGAACATCTTCAAGCGGGCCGAGACATCCGGCTCGATGGCGGTCTTGTGGTGACTGAGGACAATCAACGAGCTGTTATACCGCGAGAGTGTGTGGATGAAGGACTCGGCCGCGCGGTTGGTGATGCCGGAGTTGTAATCCAGGTGAAGGTGTGACAGGGTGGAGTTGATGCGCAGCGACTTGGAGAAGGCCACCGCACCGACGTCGGTGATGAAGTTGGCTGGGGCGGGGGGTGGCAGGGGGGACCAGGAGAATGGTGCATAGAGGAGAGGGCACATTAGCTTTGGGGGGCGGGGGGGATCATAAACCGGAGCACAGAGAGAAGGATGTCACACGGGGCAACGCACAAAGCAGGTCGATCTCGGTCAGATGGCGGTTTCGAAGCAGGGCCGCCGACAAGCACACCGCCCCGTGGTCATCGATCAGGTTGCTGCAGAGAATCAGCTCATTGAGATGGGTGTTGAAAATGAGGGCATCAGCCAGGACCTCGATGCTGGCCGAGGTCAGATTGTTGCCCTGGAGGGAGAGCTCCTTCAAGGAGCGGTTGGTGTAGAGAGCAATGGGGAAAACCTCGAAGTTCTGGTCGCCAATGTTGTTGTTGTTCAAGTGCAGCAGGCTGGGGACCGTGGTCGAGGGATTGTCCAGGTGCTGGACCAGGGCAATGATGCCAAGCTTCTGGGGATTGGTGTCGTTCAGGTAAAGCCGGAGGATGGACTGGTTGCAGGCCAGGGCGCCGGTCAGATAGCAGAACCCCGCCGGACCGATGTGGTTGCGATTGAGCGACAGGTCCGTGAGAGTGGAGTTGTTGCCCAACGCCGAGGATAGGGCGCAGATCCCCACGTGGCTGATGTTGTTGTCTGCCAAGTTGAGAGAGAGAGAGAGAGAGAGGCGAGTCAGGAAAGCAAGTACCACCGAGGGTGCAAATTCCCGCAAAAAAAAAAAAAAGAGACATCGGAGGAGATGCGTCAGCAGCGTACTGTCCAGCCGGAGGGTCTTCAGGCGCTTGTTCAGTTTGAGCCCACATCCGAGGATGGCCAGCCCAGAGTCACCGATGTTGGTGCCTGTCAAGTCACAAGCAGGGTGTTAGAATGCGAGCACAATGCACGGCTGAGGTGGAGGCGGGGGGTGGGGGGGTGGGGGGACCGTACCAATGAGTTCGAGAATTTCCAGCGGCGTGTTGCACTGGAGAACACACGACAGGAGAAAAGCCCCGGAATATCCAAACATGAAAAGACCGTCCAACTTGAGAGATGTGAGGGAAGACCGGAAGACCAGGGACCTTGTCAGGGCGAAAAAGCCGACGTGCGTCACGGTCGGGTCGGCTGAAAGGGGGGGGGGTGTCAGACTCTGCATGTGTTGCTGTGGCTCGGGGGAGGGGGGGGGAGAGAAGAAGGCATACCATGGAGGACCAAGCGCTCCATGTAGGGCGTGCGTCCCTGCTCGATCAGCTTTGAGATCAGGTGGTAGCCCTGGTCGCCGATTAGCTCGTCTGTTTGTCGAGGGGAAGGGCGGCATGGTCAGGACTTCGGCAACACACAACACGAGATGTCGGGTGCGGATGTGTGCGGATGTGTGTGCGCGCGCGCGCGTGCTTGACACGAGGGGGGCGAGGAGGGCAGGAGGGAGGGACGCAATGGGGAGAGGAGGTAAAGGGGGGGGGGGGGATCGAATGGAGGCTGCGCACCAACGCTGCAGACGCGGTCATTTTGGAGGCGATAGTAAAGACATTGGCGCGTTTTGGTGCCAGCTGCCTCTGCGTCGGCGGCGTCGTGGATAGCCTCTTGCCCCAGAGTCGTTATTGATCTTCGACCGGCCGCCATGTGTCAGGGCGTGTCCTAGAGGCGAGGGGAACGGAGAGGGGAGCATGAGGAGGGAAGGTGTTAGTTGTAGAACAGGGGCAGACGCACATGGAGGACGGTGGTCAAAAGGAGACCAACCAATCGAACGGGTATGGGTCTCCGTGTGTTTGGTGGAAGAAAGGAAAAACCACACGTACCTCTGTGAGGAGGGAGGGGGGGGGGGGAGATGTGCTGATGCGTGAGGAGTCGATGAAACGAGAAAGAGGTTGCCATGTTCGAATGAGGGCGCGCAAAGTTAGAGCGAGGCCAGCGTGTCCGGCAACATGGCACTTTGGATTTGCGCAGAGAGAGAGAGGGAGGAAAAGAGGAGGGCAGAGGAAGGGCGAAATATGTGGCACTCACGCCTCGGGACGGATGTGTTGGTTCCACTGAAGAGAGGAGGTGGGAGCAGAGCCAGGGAATGTGGTACTGGTGCTTTTTTCTTTGAAAGGGGCCGAGGAGGAGGACAGGCGCAAGTAGGGGAGGCAAAGAGCGGGCCGTTCGATGCGAGGGCAAGTGCTTACGCGGGATGCTGCTGTAAGCGCACGCACGCGCGGCGAATGCCAATACGGGTCAAGAGAGGGATGGAGAAGGGCGGGGACGAGGGCGAAGGCGAGGGCAGGAGGGGGGGGGGGGGAGAAGAGTGTGTGAAGTTGCGCTGTGACCCGAGTACCCTGCGCCCCTCCTGGCGGGTCCTCATGAAATGGGGTACTTCGTTGGCACACAGAAGGGGGCCAGCACGCGCGTTCCCCGCGCCTGGGCACACGCTGGGCCGGAGGACCTCCCAGTGACTGGGATGCTCACCCCCACCCTCTCACCCCCCCTGTGCCCTACCTCCGCCCTACCTCCGCCCCGCCTCCGCCCCACCTCCGGCCCACCTCCGGCCCACCTCCGTCCGAGCGCCGTCCCCCCCCCCCTCCGCCCACCTGCAAGTCTATTCGCATCTTGGTGAGCAGACCCACGACGCAGGGCTGGGTCCGGCTCCTGCCCGATGTTCTGGCGCACTATTCCCGAACAGCCTCATCTTCCTCTGGGGTCTGTTACTCCCATGCCGTCTGGAACTGGGATGCAGCCGGCTGGGGCGTGCGTGGGCTGGGGGGGGGGGGGGACTTCAACCACACTTTCCCTCGTCGTGTGCGTTGCCCTCTTTCCTGCGAGGGGGTCAGATTTCAGTTCCCGGTGGCGGCAATGGCGGAAATGTGTGACGAGTGCACGTGATCTCCGCCTTGCGATCTCTCCCTGAAACTTTTTCTCGGCTCCCCGCCGGCTGAGGATGACCGCAGGGGAGTTGTCAGCGAGTGTGCACATCCACACACACACACGCCCGTATTTGTGCCGGCAACTCCGACCAGAGGGCCCCGCCTTGGAGGGACTACTCGTCTGCCACCTCCCCCTCTTCTGTTTCCAGTCATAAATGAGATATATTTCGCTTCACAAGGTCAGGGGAGAGGGGGGGGGGGGGCGAAAAGGGAAGGTATTTCACTGATCGCGGGACTGAGCATCAAGGATGTCTACAGCGGGGGCGGAGGAGCGGGGGATGTTTGAAGGATAGAGAGGAATATACAAAATACATAGGTGTGTGTGTGTGTGTGTGTGTGTGTCAGATGGGGAGTGATGGATAAGTTGCAATGCAGAGGGGGGGGGGGAAGGAGAAGGAGTCGGATGTCCACATACCCTGCTTAGCGATGTTGATGGATGCGCCAGCAAGCTGAATGACGTTGAGAACCTGCTTGATGGCCATCACCGGGAAGGAGATGGCCATGACAAGCGGCACGAAGTTGACCAAGCCAAAGACTGTGCCGCGCGGGAGGGGGGGGGGGGCATAATGGGGAAAGCTCATGTGTGAGAAGGATGTCGAGAGCCGAGAGACGAAGCCGTGAGATGAGAGGGCAGCCCTCATATCATGCGCACCACTGAAGCCGGACGTGTAGTAGTAAACAAAGCAGGCGAGGAAGAAGAGCTCATTACCGAAGCACATGCAGAAGAGCATGACCTGAGGAGCCAGAGCAGGGATGGGAGGGGTGCGCCGTCGATGGGACAGGAAGCTCATGGTCAGCAGACGGGCTGTGGACGGCCGGCCGGCGAGTGCATCGAAGGAGGGGCAAAGCACAAGGACGCACCCGTGAGGTGTAATACAGACGAAGGAACCAGTTGCGGTTGGTATCCAGATCCTTGTGCGACTGAGAGCCGCTCAAAGTGGAACTACATTGGAACAAGAGATGTGTGTGTGTGTGTGTGTGTGTGTGTGTGTGTGTGTGTGTGGAAGGTTAGCGGTGAGCGTTTGTCCTCGGAAATCCGAAGGGTTCAAGGAGAAGGCCCAGCAGCCAGCCGATGGAGATCTCAGTACGTACGCATACATGTGGATATAGTGGCTGGCGACATCCAGACTGAGCAGGCACTGGAAGGCCAGCATCCACGAGGGGAACATCTTGCCGAGAGACATCAGCAGGCAGGCAGTGGTGCAGCGATCGGTGACCATGTCGAGGGCCGCGCCGAAGCGGCTGCTCTGGCCGAGCATCCGCGCGGCCACACCGTCAAAGGCGTCCAGCATGGTGGACAGAACATAGAAGGAAACTGCCTGGACCGGGCGAGTAGTCGGGGTGGCAAAGGCCGCCAGGGCGAAAACCACACGCGCATAGCCGATCAAATTGGGCACCAGCAGGAAGACCTCGGAGGGCGTGCGAGGGGCCTTCCGGCGGGAGGCCTTGGGCTGGGGGAGGGCGGCGCCCATCGACACGGCGGCGTCCTTGGACATGGATCAGAGTGTGATGTGAACACACAGCAGGAGGAGGGGGAATGGCAGGAGGGAGCATAGATGGCCCAGCTGGATGCAGACTGCATGCGGGGAGGAGCCCGATAAATATCCCCCCCCCCCCCCCCTCCCCATCGAAGCCAGGCCCCGAGGCAGAAGATCGGCAGGCAGGGGCGGGGGGGGGGCAACAGGGGGGCAGATGCCCTTGGGCCAGGGACCTTGGGGGAGAAAGTGGAAATGTCAGGAAATACATGGCCACCTCCAACGACCACAGCCAACACATGGACCCATAAGGGGGGGGGGAGGGACGCTGGTCAAGACCATCCGGCATTCACGTGCAACCTTGCGGAAAATAAAAAAATGATGTGCCGGCGCTTCTTTCGCGCGGGGGAGTCCCCATTCACACGTTCACCCTTGCCTGGGAACGGCGGGCTTCTCTGCCGGATGCCCCTCCCCGGGGACGATCAATCGACTCGCATCCAGGAACTCCTTGGCTGCCCCCTTCCAGGCCAGCCCGATCAAAAGGTCGAGCTTCTTTGGGCTCCCCGTTGCCACCTTCTCGCCTCTCCGGCCTCGGGTCCCGTCTTCCCGGGCAGGAGCTTTTGGCCAGCCACTCGGGCGACTTCGGCACACGAAAGCCGCAATAGACAGCCCCCGCCCCCGGCCCCTCACAAATAGTGCTCGGGAGGGATTCGTAGATGAGGAAGAAAAGAGGAGGAAAGAGAGGGCCAAGAAACAAGCAGACAGTAGCGACTGACGCTGTGGTCGTGCGGCTGCGAGGGGGGGGGGGGGGGGGGGGGGGGGGGGGGGGGGGGGGAAGGGGAGGAGAGGACAGAATAAAAGCCCGGGGACGGGAGAGCAAG
>NW_009242974.1:2924470-2934771 GCF_000388065.1 Fonticula alba
GGGGGGGGGGGGGGGGGGGGGGGGGGGGGGGGTACGGGGGAAGGGAAGTTGAAACGAGCATTGTATTGTGTTGGAGGAGGGGGGGATAAACACACACGACCGCTGCAGGGGCCCGTGGAGAGTCTCTCGCCACGGGACGCTGAGTGGGATCATCGCGCAGTTTGGCGGTCATGACACACGTCCAGTGATTGCCCCTTTACCGTAAGGCCGGGTGGAAGGAAGGGAAAGGGAGAAGAGGGGGGACCGGCTGGCCACACGGGGATGTGCATGAAAAGGTGTGTGTGTGTGTGTGTGTGTGTGTGTGTGTATGCGGGCGTGCGCGCGTGCGTGCGCGCGTGCGCGCGTGTGTGTATGGACGCATGCGGAAGTGCCCTCACAGGTGGGATGGGAGAATTCACGGCAAACACATGACGCGGACGCGCGGATACACACATACGCACGAGCGTGCGCAAGGGGGACATTCTGAAGAGGAGGCGGCGTGTGCAATTGTGAAGCGATGGCCATCGAAGGAGGGAGAGAAGAGTAGATTGGGGGGGGGGGGGTAATATGGGCCATCAATGCATATGCACAGTGTAGGAGGGAGGGAAGGAGGAGCAACAGTGCTTTGGGTCGGCAGTGTGAGCAAGTAAAGCAGCAGGGAACCCCTGCGTATTAGCACTTGTCGCAGCCGCCCTCGGACTCCTTCTCGCTGGCGCCAAGATCGACTTTCCCCTTCGGCGTCGAGCCGCCGTGGGAGGGCCCGACCTTGATGCCACTGGACTGTGGGGCATGGCCGTTGTTGAGGAAGGAGGGTGTATCCGTGCATTTGGGGGGTCGGTCGATGTCAGTAAGGATGAGGTGCGACGAGCGAGCGAGCGAGCGAGCGAGAGAGAGGGAGAGAGAGAGAGAGAGAGAACATACCTCGTTGGTCACGTCGAAAACACCCTGGTTGATCTTGTCATAAATGTCGAGAGCAGTCTGCTGGAAGGCGGTCTCGACGTTGGCGGCGGTCTTGGCCGAAGTCTCCAGGAAGAAAAGACCATGCTGGCGGGCGAAAGCCTCGCCCTCCTCGCGAGGAACCGCACGACGGCTCTCGAGGTCGCTCTTGTTACCGATCAGCATGATGGTCATCTGGGAGTTGGAGTGCTGGCGCGCGTCCTCCAGCCAGGAGGCCAGGTGGTTGAAGGTCTCACGACTATGGAAGGCCAGCGGGGAGGATGCAAGTGAGCTGGAGCGTGAGTGCGAGTACGGGGTAGCCATGCAGAAGGAAGGGGGGAGGGGATCGAAAGTGGGGAGAGCACGAGGCGAGTGCAAGAAATGGAGGAGGAGAGCGAGAGGAGGAGGGGGTAGGGGAGAAGGAATGATGTGGGGTGTGGCGCGGACCGGGTGATGTCATAGACGAGCAAGGCACCAGCGGCACCGCGGTAGTACGACCGGGTGATGGAGCGGAAGGACTCCTGGCCAGCCTATCAACAGAGGGGAGCATTGGTTATGGGGGGCGGGGCAGCAGGAGGGTGAGTGTCAAGGTGGTGTGAGGGGGCAAGGGTGTGAGGATGATCGAAGCAGAAAGACGCACGGTATCCCAGATCTGGAGCTTGATCTCCTTGTTGTCGATCGAGATCATGCGCGCGCCGAACTCCACACCGATGGTGAGGTCGTGGACCGGCTGGAAGCGCTTGTCGGTGAACTGCAGGAGCAGGCAAGACTTGCCGACACCTGTGAGACGGAAGCCAAGTCACAGAGGAGGGAGGGGGGGGGGAGGGGGGAGAGTTAGTGTGGGGCCATGGGAGGAGGGGCGACCGAGGAGGGAGGAAGAACAGGGCGCGCACCAGTATCACCGATGATGATGTACTTGAAGAGGTAGGCGTAGTTCGACATGGTCGAGATGGGGGTAGGACGGGGGGAGGTGGGATGCGGAGGGGGGGGGGGAGAGGAAGAGGTGGAGAAGTGCAGGACAGGGAAGGAGGGGAGAGAATGAAAGGAGGGGGATGCTAAAGGGGGGAGAGTGTGTTTGAGGTGGCACCCCCTGGAGGTTGGGCCCCGACCAGTGAGGATTGCCTTGTACCCCCGCCGGCGCACATTGCGGCCTCCTGGCCCGGGCCCACACATCGGATCACCCGGGGCCTGGGGCTTGGATGGTGGTGGCGAGCAGGGGGGGGGGGGGCACCAGCAACCATCCGCCCCACCTTTCGAGCTGAGAAAGCTGGATGGGCCTGGAGGAAATGTTATTTTTTCCCCCGACCACCCGCGTTCGACAGCGTGCAGCTTTGCCTGAGCGCTCTTCTCAACGTTTCCCCCCTGGCGGAGGGCGTCTATCTGTCTGTCTCGCCGTCTCTCGGCCTTCGGGCCTGGGGGCGAGACACACCCCTCTCGGGGCTAAAGTCTACTGTCGGGAGAACACCCCCCCCCCCCCCCCCGGTGCCCTCTGCGTACTTGGGGCCTTTGTCAACCACCGCCAAAGATCCGGGTGTTATTTTTCTCGCTGTTTTGTGCTCCGGCGGGTGGCTTGTTTTTTTTTCCGCCCTGCTCGGGCCCCGCGTCTTCTCCGGTGACGGGGACCAAGAGAGAAGCCGGCGGACACGAAGAAGCATGCGCCGAGAGACGGTTCTTCTCCGGGGGGCCCCCCCCCCCCCCCCGCCCCCCGGTGCTAGACCCCTCTGAGGCCGCGCGATACCCTGGCCCCCACCTCGCAAGTCCCTTGACCACGGGCGCACTGGGATCGGGGACACACCGGCGTGGGGATGGTTAATGTTGCAGGCCCTCATGGGCATCGCGCGCGCGCCTCCCGACCTTGGTGTAATCTACCGCGCCAGCACCGATGTGCTACCTGGCGAACAGGGTGGACTTACGCCCGAGCGCTTCGCAAGACAAAGGCCCCGTCCCCCGCTGCCTCCATTGTCCGGCGGCCTGGCGCTTCGTGTGCGTGCGTCCCTGCGTTGGGTGGGCGGGGGGGGGGGGGGGGGGTACGAACAAATGAAGCTTGTCTCCCCCCCTCCCTCGCCCCTCGCCCCCTTCCCCCTCGCCGTCCAGCCCTCAGGCCCCGCGGCGGGCGCCTTCCCGAAAGGCGAGCTCCAGAGCCCCCTGCCCCCACCCCGGGGGGGGGGGGCGAGGGCGGATACGGGCCTGGGGCGCCGTGGCTTGGGGAATCACATTGACCCCTCTTTTGTGCCTCTCCTCGGGTGTCCCCCCCCCCCGCCCCCGCCCCCTCGCCCCCCGGGCGCGTCTGTGGGGCTGCGAGGTGCTCGGGCGTGTGGAAAAACCTGACATACGCTCTTGCGCGCCACTGGCCCAGGCCCCCGCCTCGGCGGCGCCTCTCCGCAGTTATGCAAGAGACAATGTTGGTGCCGCGGCCTCGGGGGGGCGGGGGGGTGGGCCGGGGGGGGGGGGGGGGGGGGGGGGGCAGCGGCGATCAATCAGCTCTGTCGATCACACACCCCTCACCCCCGGGGGTGGGGGAATGCATCGCCGCGCGCACGCGTCAGGCTTGGGCTCTTCCCGATCGCGCACGAGCGCAAGGGCCTCGTTCGCCCCGGAGGCGGCGAGTGTGTGAGTGAGGGGGGGGGGGGAACACGCAGTCGGCCGGGACGAAAAGGCGGCGGGTTGAGCATGCCAAGAAAATCGCTGAGAAGACACACCCAAACGGACTGATGCCGGGGGGGGGGGGGTGCGAATGGGGTTGCCCTGCTTGAGATGCGAACACGGCTAGAGAGGTGCCCAGCCCGCGGGCCGTCCAGGCAGGCAGCGGGGGAGGAAAGGATGGAGGAAGAACAACGCTCTTCTGGATGAACGCACCGCCCCCCCCCCCGGGGGGCAGGGGCGCGGGACCAACCTGACCGTCCCCAGCCAGGGCACAGGTTTCTCCCCCTAGGCAGGTGCCAGAGCACGAGGGGGGGGGGGAGGGGGCGGGGCGGGGGGACTCCCGCCCACAGCGCAAGGTCACTTCTGCGGCGGTTGCGGAGGAGCCCAAAAATGCGAGAGGTATCACGCGACAATCACACCTCACGCCCAGCCCTCATTTAGGGTTACATCTTGGGCCCACGCACGAGACCTGCCCCGCACCCGGAAAGGAGCATCCCACACGGCCTTCCCCCTCCTTGCCGATATACTTGGCTCAGCGGGGGGCGGGCTGAGGGGGCGGGCTGGGGGGCGGGCTGGGGTGCTCACCCGGACGGGGGCGAGGGGGGGGGGGGCTTGCCAGAGGGTGCGTCGAAGCCGGAAAGGGCGCCTCTCCTCTTTCCGCCTGGCTGGAGACCCAATCTTCGCACAAGTCAGGCCCCGCAGCCGAGGAGGCGTCCACGTCGGGAACTCCCTCGCCCGACATCGCTCTCTCTCTGTCTCTCTCATCTCCCGAGCCCGAATGCGTGCCTTCTCCTTTTGCTCCTCTTGTGTGTCCAACTCGCCACGCCTCCAGCATCCTCCCGCCCCCGCCCTGCTGGCCATCCCGAGCCAGGGGGCGCACACTGATCCCTCTGCAGAAGCACACACGCCCGTTCTCTGTGAACATATAGGTGTATGTGTAACAAAAAAAAGGGGCAAATGTGTTTGTGTGTGCGGCGGCGGGTTCCTGCTCGCCCCCCGGGTACGTGCCGTGCGCGCCAGTGCGCGCACACACGCGCACCAGAAGAGGGAGGGCATCTAGGTGTCTCGAGAGCGCACTCCCCTCCTTCGGCATTTACTGGAGGATGGCGTTCCCGTCCTTGATCTCACCCCAGCCAATCAGGCTGGATCATCGGGGGGCGGGGGAAATTGAATGTCAGTGGAACATACACAGCAGGACAGGGGGGGGGGGGGAATGAGGGGGAGATATGACACCGCCACATGGAGGGCCATACGCCCGAGCAAACAGGGCCCCCATGTGTGTGGGCATTTTTTTGATGGGAAAAAAAACAAATATCCCTGTGCGTGGGAGAGGAGGGGGGCCGGCATTTCCCGCCATAAGCAGACCATCGCACAGGCACAGGGGATGGATGGAAAAGGAGGCGAGAGGAGATGAGCATGGCAAAGACGCACCGCCAGTGGTTGTCAATACGACGGGAGAGGGCCACCTTGGCCGGGATCTCAGTGCACACCGGGCTGGTCAGGGCAATGACCGCGGTGTCGCCCTTGATGGAGGTGATGCGGCCACCGACGGAAGTGGAGCCGACGTTGACCATGAGGATCTCACCGTTGTCCAGGCGCTGGACACGGGTGGCCTTGCCACGGCCCTCGGTACGGACACCGAGCAGACGACGGAGCAGGAAGTAATCCACGGTGATGACATCGTAGACGCTGTGCAGGGACCCCTTGCGGCCGAGGACCTGGCCGACCAGGCGATCGGCACGGCAGAGCATCGGGTCGATCTTGGTACCGACACCAATCAGGCCACCGGGAACGGCGCGCAGCAGCTCGTTGGACTCGGCGAAGAGAGAAACAACCTTGGAGACGATGGGCCGGCACACGAAGGAGCCACCAGCCTCGCGCTCGATGATACCGGGGCGGACCTCAATCTCGTCGCCAATCTGCGACAAATGGGGAAGGGGCAGAGAGAGAGAGAGAGGAGGGGGCGGAGAAGCGGAAAGCAAGGAGCGGAGAGCATAGCAGGGGGCGGAACATGTTAGCACGAAGAGAAGAACCCCCCGGCAGGCCGCCACACGGCAAGCGGGCACGCACCTTGAGGACACCCTTGAGGATGGAGCCACCGGCCACACCACCCTTGAGGGAGTTGACATCGGCACCGGGCTTGTTGATCTCGAAGGAGCGGATGATGATCATCGTCGGCTCGGAGGTGAAGTCACGAACGGGGATCGGGACATTCTTGACGAGAGCCTCGACCAGGGCATCAATGTTGTACTTCAGCTGGGCCGAGATCGGGATGATGGGGGCAGTCTCGGCAGAGGTGCCCTTGACGAACTTCTGGATCTGCTGGTAGTTCTCCTCGGCCTGGGTGTCCTTGATGAGATCGATCTTGTTCTGCAGGACGATCAGGTGGTTGAGCTTCATGATCTCAATGGCAGCCAGATGCTCGGAGGTCTGGGGCTGGGGGCACTCCTGTGTGACCGGGCGGGGCGGGGGAAGGTGGAGGGCATTTTCTTCTTGGCGTGAGTGGGGGGGGGGGGGGCGCGCCGGAGAGTGGCCAGGGAACCGGGAGGGAGGGGCAAGGCAAGGCAAGGCAAGAGCATGGATCTCGGCACGGACCTCGTTACCGGCAACCAGGAGAATGGCGGCGTCCATGACGGCCGCACCGTTAAGCATGGTGGCCATGAGAATATCGTGACCCGGGCAATCGACGAAGGAGACATGGCTGAGGGGAAGCATGCCAAGGAAGGCCAGGTGAGTCGGGACCATCGATCAGCGGGCCGAAGAGCAACGACAAGGGGGAGACGCACCGGAGCAGCTCCATCGGGCTGGAGCACACCTCGCAGGGGGGGTTGTCCTCCTTGCCGGAGCCATAGGCGCGATAGCAGCCAGGGCGCTGGCAAGAGGCGCTGGAGCACTTGTACAGCTGTGGAGGTGGAGAGCAAACGGTTGAGAAGGAGCATGCGTCAGAGGAGGCGCCATCGAGGAGGATGCATGCCACACAGTGGCGTGCGTGCGTGTGTGTAGGCAGGGGGGGGGGGACCGCGTGGGGGCCTCTTTCTAGTGCCGCGGTGCGCGGGGAACAAGACAACGACGCACCTTGGCATTGGCATAACCCAGCTTGATGGTAATGTTACGCTCGAGCTCGTTCTTGAAGCGGACGGTCTGCGGGCATATGGCCATTGCGGGCAGGAGGGTCAGAAAGGGCCAGGCAAGGGTGCATGAGGGGGGAGCAAGAAGCACGAACCTGGACACCGGTCAGGGCACGGACAACGGTGGACTTACCGTGAGCGACGTGACCAATGGCACCTGGAGAGGGGAGGGGTCAAAGGGAGGAGCGCGTCAGTCCATGTGGCTGCGAGAGGGGGAGAGCGGAGGTCGAGAGATGGAGGCGGGAGAGGAGGAAGGGCGCAAGGGGACGGACCGATGTTGATCGTCGCCTGGCGAGAGATAACCTCGAGGCTGGTGGGGGTGAGCTCATGGTCGGGAGTCATCGTGTGGTGGGTTCTCCGTGCGCAGCTGCGAGGGCGGAGCATACCACGTGGAAGCCAAAGGGGGGCAGGTGTCAGGAAGAGTGAGAGGTCTGAAGGGGAAGAGGCGAAAGGCGAAGAGGCGATTGGAGGAGGTGGTGGAGGTGAGGGCGCGACCACCAAAGTGGAAGACCATCACATCCGACCAGCCTCGAAGAGGCTCCCGTCATGGCAAAAGTCAAGGTCTGACGTCTTGACAGCAGCCAAAAAAAAGGGAGGCAGGCGAGCTAGATGTGTGCGTGTGCGGTGGAGGGGGGTGGGGGCATGCATGTGCGACATGCCGCGACATGCTGCGGCATGCGAAGTAGCGCAGGCCAACAGCGAGCGCGGCTGGGACAACAGAAGCTGGCCAAAGAGAGAGAGAGGGCTACACCGCGGAACACAAGCAAACCTCCTCCTGCGAGGAGGCAAGAAGGCGCTGCCAAGGCATGGGGGGGGGTGCCAGGCAGCAAGGGAGCGAGGCGCAAATGCCGGATGGCGGGGATGGCAGGGAGGGCGGAGGGGCGAGATGCGTACAGGCAGTGAAAAGGGGAAAAGCAGGAAGAGGAGGAGGAGGAGAAAGAAAAGGAGGGAGAGAGGCCTTTTCCAGAGGGGAGAGGCCCTCGAATGCGTCGATGGGCGGCCAGGATGGCAACCGAAAAAGGGGAAAATGCGAGGAAGAGACGAGAAGGGCGACACGGGGCATAGGGCTTTCCGGCAAACACCCCGACCCTCAGGGAGAGGATGAGTCCCGGGGGGGGGGGGGGGGGGGGGCGAGGACAAGAAGGAGCGCCCAAGACCCCGAGGCCTTCCCTGCCCTCTCTAGCTCGCCGTCCGGGAGCGCCTCCACCCTGGGGTCTCCCTCTCACGCGTTGCCCAAACTTGCCCCCAAAAATCCCCTCCCTCCCGCCGTTTCCCCCCCGCCATCATGTTCATTTTGCCCCCCCCCCCCCCCCCCCCCCCCCCCCCCCTCGCGGGCCACCACCCCCGCCAAGAAATCAAGTGCCATGAGTGCGTTGGCTCTCGTCGGGCCCTCCCCTTTTGAACCCTATGCCGGCAGAGTCGTGCGTCCCTGCCGGCGGCCTTTGGTCGCGCTCTCGCAAATGGCCAGACTAGAAGCGCCTGCCAGGCCGGCCGCTCGGCCGCATGCCGGACCCTGCACCACGGAATCCCGGTTGGTTGTGGCCCAGGCAACAGCCCCGCACACCAACGCGGAACATTGGAAGGCCGCCGAGTAGATCCCCTAGCCCCAGGCCGGTGGCGAACCGGTCTTCGCACGCGGGCATCGACACCGGATTCCGGCGACCTCGCATCCGGGCTCCCCCCGGGAGTAAGCCCCCTGCTGGCTGCTCACATGCATGCTGAACTGCATAAACCGGCAAGGCGTGCCTGTCGGTCAAGAAACGCGAGAGACTACTTTTCGAGAGGCGGCGCGGGTGAGCGAGGGGACCCCGGGCCGGGCACGAGCCGGGCCCAAGGGCCACGCACGCACGCACGCGCACACGGGGGGTGTTCCCGGTGCTCGGGGTGTGAGTTCATACCACCCCTTCCCAAGCCCCCCCCCCCCCGAGGGGACGCACGCCAGGCGAAAAGGGGACAGGAAGCGGGCGCGTTGGTTTGATAGAATGAAATGGCATTTTATTGCGTTGTGATATGGAGCAGGGTCACGGGATACTTGATGGCTACTGGCCGGTTGGCGAGTTGATAGGCGACCAGCTGCCACCGGATTCCAGGCGCTTGCAGCGATCGTGCACCGACTGCTCGAACATGACCATGTAGACTGTCCGGCTGGGGAGATCCTTGGAAGCGTGGTTGTGGGCTGACACCGAGGCAGGCTGGGCGGGTGCGCACGCCGAGCGACTCGCGTCGAGTCAGTGCAAAGAGAGGCCGGGGGAAGAGTAGAAGCGGCGGAGGGAAAGGAGGAAGGGAGAGAAGAAAAAAGCAGGAGGCGTACGAATTGAGCACGCTCAAGGAAGCCCGCAATGATCCCGGCATTGTAGGCGCCGCAATTGAGATCCTTCATGTCGGCCGGGACCGAAATAAATTGCGAGACAACCGGGTCATCATCGATCAGGTAGTCTGGAGGGCCCGGGGGGGGAGGGGGGGGGGGCGGGGACGGGGAAGGTCCGGGAGAAGGGAGCCGAGACAAGAAAAAAGAAGAGCCCAGATCGAAGGGAGTCAGAGGAACTCGAAGGGTGGAAGGAGGAAACGCGCGCAGGGGGTACTGAAGGACGGACAGTGGTTGCGCGAGGTGTCCCGCTCGATCGGCCCCAGGCGCGTGCCATACAGCATGGGAAAGAGGACAGTCTGAATGATCTGGAGGATCTCCACGATGGTGGTGCTCCGGAGGAGGGGAGTGCTCTGTTCGCCAAGGCCGGAGCCACGAATGTATGCTAGCTCCACGGCGCGGATGCCCACCGAGTAGCCCACCTCGAAGAGACTTCAGGAGAAGGGAGGAGTCAGTGATGGGGCTCGACATGCCAGCCGCGGTGAGGGGAGGGGAGAGGAGAAGGAAGACCGGAGAGAGGAGGAGAGGAGGGGAATCCAGAGAGCCGGGGCGACGCACCGCTGTTCGATCTTCTCAATGCCGCCGCCAGCTTCGTTGGCCATTTTGACGATCTCCGAAAAGAGGAAGGCCAGCGCAGCGAGGCTGACCCGGCCATAAATGTTTGGCCCCTTGCGGACAGAACGCTGGGCGGGATTCTTGCGTGTCGGCTGGGCAGCAGCCGCGGCCACAGCAGCCGTGGCGGCGCGCATTTGGGCAGCAGCCGCGGCGGTGGGCTGCTGCTGTCCGGGGGTCATTGTCCCGGTGGCGACGACGGCGTCGCCGGAACTACCCGCCTGGGCCCCGGCGTTCTGTGAGGTGGGCGGCAGCGAGGAGCTCGAGAGGTGGAATCCCGGCAGCGAGGACATGATCGAAGGAGAAGGCCACGGGGGAAGGGGGAGAAGGATCGAGGGAGAGGGGGAGGGAGGGAAGAAAGCAGCAGGCGAAGCGGGACAGGGGGAGGGGGGGGAAACGGGTTGTCCAGCTCCCCTGGCCCCCCCCCGGGGGGAACATCAGCGGGGCAAACTATGAATGGGTGTTATTTTGATTCCGGCTGAGCATGTGATCGGCCGAGCTCGGTGCGCCACCAAGAATCAGATCGCCGGAAGGATGACAGAAAAATACCCCTACGTATATAGGCATATATTTTTCGATGCAGACCAATGCCGAAGACCCAATGTCACTTTTGCCAAGAAACAAGATCCCCCTCCCCC
>NW_009242974.1:2934881-2944946 GCF_000388065.1 Fonticula alba
CCCTCGCCGCCGCCCCCCCCCCCCCCCCCGCCCCCGCTCATCCCCCGGTACCGGCCGCAATCTCTCTTTCTCCTGGAGCTCGGTTCCCACGACAATGGATCCCAGATCTGGCGCGTCGCCGCTCTTCGGCATGACCGCAGTCGGCCCCCCGGCTGATGTTGATCTTTTCCCTTCGGTTCGCCTTTCCCTCCCGCTCCTCGAACATCCTACTTGCCCTCCCCCCCCCCCTCCTTTGTTTGTCCTGTTCCGCCTCTTTCCTTCTCCTTCCCTCTCCCTGTCCTCGCGCTCTGTTCTCATTCTAATGTGCACCTGCTGGTCAGATGCCTTCGGAATCCTCCTGGGCCGACTTCGAGCAGAAGGTCCTCGAGGCTACGGCTTCCTTTTCCTCGATGGCCGAGGCCTTTGGCGACGCGCCCTCACCAGCTGCCGGTTCCAGCTCCTCAACGACCGCGGCCCCGGCGCCATTGGCTGGGGCCGAGCCGACCCCGCCCGTTGGTTCTGCCCTTTCTCCCTGCTCCCCCTCTTCCAAGCGCGAGCGTCCCCGGGAGGATGGCGAAGAGGAGGCCTCCTCACCGCCGCCCAAGCGCCCGGCCACCGATGCCGAGGATTCCGCAGCAGCCTTTGTCGGCTTCCGCACGGCCGGCTCAGGCGCTGCCATCCCGCTCCAGGCAAAGTCGCTTGCCGCCGCGGAAAAACTCCTCGGCGAGGTTGAGCAGTCCACGGCATCGATGTTGTCGCAAACGCGGCCGGCCCAAGAGCAGGAGGATGTCGCGGCCAAGGTGCCTGACACGCTTGCCGAAAGTGACCCCGGCTTCCAGGGCTTCAAAACTGCCGGCAGTGGCAAATCGATTGCCATCTCCGAGGCATCGATGTTGAAGGCACGCGGAATTGTCCGCGACGTGGAGAAGGATCTGGCTGTGGCTGCCCCCTCGGGCGAGGGGACAGCGGGGACTCCGCCCCCGGGGCCCGGCCCCATGGCCCCGGAGGCGCCGGCGGAATTTGTGGGGTTCCGGCTGGCCGGGACCGGTGGCACGGTTCGCCTCTCGGCAGCGGCCCTGGCCCAGGCTGAGAAGTTGATTGGCTCGATCGCCAGCAGCCCGGAGCTGCCTGTCGGGCCGGGGGAGCCGGCCGCGGGGGCAGCGCCACCGGCGGCGCCTCCCGCCAGCAGCGCCCCGCGTCGTGTGGGCCTCGGCGCCAGCCGGCCCGCCCTTGGACCACGCTTCCGATCGGGGGCGCCCTCTCAGCGCCCTTTCAAGCCGCCGACCCGGGTGCCGGCGCACGCGCCGAGTCAGACCAATGCCGGGGAATGACGTTTCCGATGAGGCCCCCCCCCCTGCTGCAGCCAATACATTTATCCTATCGTATACCAACGGTCCCACGCGGACAGTGGGCACATTTCGCGCACCTTCCAGACCCAAGCGTGGGCAGATGGCCGCGTGTCGGGGCCATGCCTGCCGGGACCGGGCGCAAAAAAGGCTCCTGTGTGAGTGCCCCGGGGCCGGCCGCCGTACACACCACGCAAGAGGGGGTTTCTCTCCGCGGATCAGCCCGCACCTCGTGCGCGCTGTTCCCCCGGTCCGGGGCCCGGCTCTTTCCTCGGTGGAGGCCCATGTTCCGGGGGGATGTGTGGCGTGCCATCTTTTTCCTCCGGGGCGGGGGGGGGTCTTTTTGAGACCCCACTGTGGGGCCGTGGGCCGCGGGTTGAAGGGCACAATCAGTGCTCGTATTCCCCTTCCCCCTTCCTCCCTTCCTCCGCCTCGTTTTCCTTTCCTCCCCCCTCTCCCTCCCTCCCTCTCTCCTCCCGTGACTGCGCGTCCGTCAGGAACACATAGTGACCATGGTCCCGATCCCGGCCAAGAAGCGGGCACCGGCTGGCCCATCGGCTGCTGGCAAGAAGCCCACCCCTGGCGGTGCTGGTAAGCAGCTCGCCAAGGCAAAGTCTGGTGCCGCCGCCAGCAAGAAGTCCGCCAAGGCGGCGCCTGCTCTCTCGGATGAAGACCTTGATGGGTTCGTCCATGTCCCTTCTTTTCCCTGCCGTGCTTCCTTTCACCTGCTTGGTGTTTTGGTCTCGCCCCGCAAGGAACGCTGATTTGCCTCCTTCTCCCCCCCCCCCCAATAGGTTCCGTCTGCACGATGTGCAGGACGACGCCTATGACTTCGGCGACGACGATGAGTTTGGTCTCGGTGACGGCGAGGCAGAGTTTGCCTCTGAGCACGACGACCGGCCCTCTAAGAAGGCCGGCAAGAAGAAGGCCGGCAAGCCGGCCGACGACTCGGATCTCGAGGAGGAGGACGACAATGACGCCGATGATGTCGATGGCTCCCTTGCCAAGGAGTTCATTTCGGCCGCCAAGCGCAAGGGCAAGGCTGGCTCCTTCGTGTCGATGGGTATGTGGCCATGCGCGGCGTCGTTCTGGGGCCTCATTTTCTTTGTCCCTTTTTTTCCCCCCCATCCTTGCCTGCCTTGGTGACCAGCCCCCGACTAACCGGCCGCCATCCAACAGGCATCTCCCGGACCACCCTGCGCGCCATTCAGCGCAAGGGCTTCTCCCAGCCGACCCCCATCCAGCGCAAGACCATTCCCATCATCATGGAGGGCAGCGATGTGGTCGGTATGGCGCGCACCGGTTCCGGTAAGACCGCCGCCTTTGTCATTCCTCTGATTGAACGCCTGCGGTCCCACTCGGCCAAGGTGCGTCTTGCCGATTGCCTCTCACAACCCCGAGGGTCTTCCCTCGCGCCCGCTCCCTCCGCCCCCTCCCCGCCCCTGGCTTCCGTGATCCTGACCCCATCCGCCGTCACTCCGTGCTGGAATGTACTTTCCACCGCCCACTCCCCTCTCCAGGTCGGCGCCCGTGCCATCATCCTGAGTCCCTCGCGTGAGTTGGCCCTGCAAACGCACCAGGTGTGCCGGGATCTGGGCCGCTTTACGGATCTGCGCACGGCCATGTTCATTGGTGGTGAGAGTCTGGATGACCAGTTCACCGCCATGGCCAACCATCCGGACATCATCATCGCCACCCCCGGTCGTCTGTTGCACGTGCTGGTGGAGATGGACTTGAAGCTCCTGGCGGTGGAATATGTGGTCTTCGATGAGGCCGATCGGTGCGGCATGGGCTTCTTTTCTTCGGCTTTTTGCCCCTGCTTTTCCTGCTTCTTTTTTTCCTCGATCTAACGGATTTGCCCTTCCTCCGCCCTCCTCGCGACAGCCTCTTTGAGATGGGTTTCGCCGAGCAGATCAATGAGATTCTCAGCCGCCTCCCGCCCAATCGCCAGACGCTGCTCTTCTCGGCCACCCTGCCGAAGATGCTGGTGGAGTTCGCGCGTGCCGGCCTCACCGATCCGGTGCTGGTTCGCTTGGATTCGGAGACCAAGATCAGCGACGACTTGAAGGTATACATCGATAATGCGGGCCATGTCCCTTCCTGGGGGGCCATGTGGCAACTTTGGTCGGGTCATCTTTCCCTTGTCCCCTTTTCTTACACACCAAACTAACTTTCCTCCCCTTCCCAGATGTCCTTCATCGGCACTCGCCAGGAGGACAAGTTCTCCCTCGTGCTCTTCACTCTGCGGCACATCATCCCCGAGAAGCAGGTATCTTTTGCGGATGCTTTGCTTTCTTCCCTTGCCCCCCCCCCCCCTCCCCCGCTCAGCTCTCCTTCTTTGCCGCCCTGGTCATGCTACTTACCTTATCCCGGCCCCAGCAAACCATTGTATTCGTGCCGACGCGCCACCATTGCGACTACCTGCAGCTTATGCTGCAGCTTGCCGGGATTGAGTCGCGATCGATCTATGGTCAGCTGGACTCATCCGCGCGGCACATTTCCCTCAGTCGCTTCAAGAAGAAGACTCTTCGAGTGCGTGTGCCTCTTTTGGGTGGGATTTTTCTCTGTTGGCGGAGCAAAGAAAGAAAGGGAAAGCCTCTCCCACCTCTCGCGTGGCTCTTTCGCCGCCCTTTAACCCGTGGCTCTGTGATTCTTTCTTTTTTTTTCTCCCCTCCCCCCCCCACCCCCACCCTCTCGTGCATCGGGACGGCCGGATCCGCCGCCCGTGTCATGATAGATTCTCATCGTGACGGATGTTGCCTCGCGTGGTTTGGATATCCCCCTGCTGGACAATGTGATCAACTACAACTTCCCCGCTCGGCCGAAGCTCTTCATCCATCGTGTGGGTCGTGTTGCGCGTGCTGGACGCTCGGGCAATGCCTACTCGCTGGTGTCCTCCGACGAGCTGCCCTACATGATGGAGCTCCAGCAGTTCCTCGGCAAGCCGCTGACCGTGGTGCCGACGCAGTACAAGTCCAAGGCCGAGCTGGAGGATTTCGACCAGAAGACACGCGGCGTGTCGGTGCAGTATGGTGTCGTTCCGCCGAACACCCTGGACTCGGAGAATGAGTGGCTTTCCCGCCAGCTGGAGGACAATGTGGATCTGCACTCCATGAGCAAGGTCATCACCAATGCCCAGAAGATGTACATCAACACCCGTCCCCAGTGTGACAATCCGGAATGCCATGACCGCGCGAAGGAAGTGCTCGATGCCAAGGCCGGCATTCACCCGCTGTTCATCAATTCCATTCAGGATGGCGAGGTGGAGCAGGCTTCCATCATGGACCAGATTCGCTCCTTCCGGCCGCAGATCGTACGTTGTGGCCGTCTTTTTCGCTGTGTGGCGGCGCGCGTGGGCACGCGCGATGTGCATGGGTGGGCGGCATTTTTAGACTCATGCGTCGCCCCCGGGGGGGTATGTTCACTGACATGAGTTGTTTCCAATGGCAGACCATCTTTGAGCAGGGCAAGAACGCCCGTGGCGGGCAGCTGCTCATGCAGAAGACTCGCCAGCTTCACTCGAGTGTGCGCTTCACCAGCGAGCTGATCAAGGAGAAGAAGCAGCTGGCAACGACCCTGCTGTCGAAGCTGCCAGCCGTGGCCAAGAGCGCATCCAAGCGGGACACCCGCTTTGACTCGGACTCCGAGGGCGAGGATGGCCTGGAGCAGGCGGAGCTCAACTCGCCTGAGGTTCTGAGTGTCTTCAGCAATGTCGTTTCCACCGGTGGCCGGAGCATGAGCGGCGCCTTCCGGGACAAGGCCAACTACATTGCCTACCAGCAGCAGGACACCCACACCGAGCGGGGCTATTCTCTGTCGGAGTCCGGGAACTTCGTGCAGCAGGCCCAGGGCGCGTCCATGGACATGATTGGTGATGACAGCGAGACCATGCGCAATCACAAGGTGCAGATGAAGTGGGACCGCAAGAAGAAGAAGTTCGTCCGGTCGGACCCTCTTGGAGCCATGTCGGCGGATGGCAAGACCAAGATGATTCGCACGGAGGCCGGAAACCTGATCCCGGCCAACTACAAGGCCGGTGCGTATGACGAGTGGAAGAAGCGCAACCGAGCCCTGCTGGACCGTACCGACACGTCCAGCGGATCGATCGAGTATGGCCGGAAGTCCGATGGGCGTTGGGGACTGAAGAAGTGCGCTCCATTTCGGTTCCCTCCTTTCTTGGCTTTGGAGCGTCTGGCGGGGGCGGGGGCGTTGCTGAGGCGAAAGGGAGAAGAGCAGCAAGGAGAGACAAGACAGACAGGCGCTCAGCTGGGGGGTTTCTGACATCGGAATGCGGCAAACATCCAACCACCCCACCCAGGCGGACTTTCGAGTCGTCGGAGTTCCAGTCGTCATTCGATGGCGAGGGTGGTGACGAGTCGGGCGGGAGCCAGCCGGCGGCCAAGCGTGCACGCACCGCCGGCGGTGCCGTCCAGGCTGGCAAGAAGAAGGGCCCGGGCGGTCGTCCCATCAAGAGCGAGGTCAAGTCGGCCGAACAGTTCCGCAAGGCTCAGATTGTGCGTACCACGTAGCCAGGGCAATGTGTCTGCGATTGTGTGCTCTCCCTCCCTTTTGAATGTCCACGCGCTGACCGCTTTTCATTTTTCCCGTCCTTTTTTTTTCCGGTGCGTTGTGTGCGCGCACACCCTCTGCAGACCAAGCACCGCAAGCAGGAGTTCATGGAGTCCCGCCGCCGTATCAACGAGAAGCGCCGTGCTGCCTCTGGCAAGAAGAAGAAGTGATTGTGCTTTGCCCGTGCGCCTGGGAGCACGTCAAGGCCCTGGCCATCCTCCGGCCATTTTTGGGCGGTTGCCGCCCATGCCCAACGGGGGCCTGGCTGTGGGAGCGACACACACACACATACCCCGGCCAGTCCGATTTTCCCCTCCTTGCTGCCAATAAAGATAGATAATCATCCAACACACCCGAGGACAAATGGAGGTCGCTTGAGGGGAGGAGAAAAAAAGAAAAAGTATATTGCTCTGAAGGAGGGGGGAAAAGGGGAAAGCCTAAACTACAGCTCACCGTCTAGGAGACAAAGGTTGTGCAAAGAGACGAAGGGGGAGGGGAATTGCAGTTGTAAGTGCGTGTGTGTGTGTGTGTGTGTGTGTCTCGGCGTGCAGGCATGGCGATGAAGGCATGGGCAAGGAGGAGGGCGAGAGAAGGGGAGAAAGAGGGGGGGGGGGCGGGAGACGCACCACTGGGGACATCCTGCTGGAGAGAATCGATCTCAGCCTGGATGGTATCCAGACGGCTGTTGATCGATCGGATGTTGTCTTCGCTCTTGAGGAAAATCTCCTCCGTCTGGGGGAAGCCAGCAAAGGAGCCGGACACATCATCGCCATGGGACGGCGGCAGAAGGAGTCGATCGGTGGACAGGCTATCCACCAAGGGGTGCACCGGTCCTGAAGGGGTGATCCCCACGGCGACGTGGCCGGTGGAGAAATCCGGCGGCGAGTGGCTCAGAGGGAAGTGCAGATCCGAATGGGGATGCCCGCGGGTGTGATGGGAAAGGGAAGGCAGTGGGGCATCCGAGTCCGAAACGATGATAACCCCAGGACCAGGGACAGGCGTGGAGGCGCCTCCAGGACTGTGGTGCGAGAGGATCGCATGAGGATGCGCCTCGACCAGGGGATAGTAGGGAGATTGGGATGGTTGGGAAGGCTGCTGCGCGGCCGATGGAGAGAGAGTGGCGGCCTGGACAGCATCATTGGCCAGCTGAGGCAGCTCGGAAGCATGGTGTGTGCTCAGGGTGGGAGAGGTAACGGCCGAGGAGGCGCCGGAGCTGGAAGAGGCAACCGGAGTCGGGGCGGTGGAGGCAACACCGCCCCCCGGGGTGCCGGACTGGCCCGGGGCCGAGGGAAGCTCCTGAACTTGGGACTGCGACTGCGGCTGCGGCTGCGGCTGCTGTTGCGAAGCATACATGTCCGCATGGCCACCTGCATTGACGGAGAAGCCCGCCCCTGGAGGCGGGAGGCCACGGGTACCATAGCTACCGTGATGTGGGTGGCCGTTGGTATGATGGACCGATGGCGGTGGGTCATGGTGCCCATAGTGCGAGGCCGGCGGACCATGGTGCCCGTGGTGCGGCTGGGACAGGCCATGATGTGGCGGGAGCGGGCCATGGTGCGAGGGGGGACCATGCGACGTATGATGCCCATGACCGCCAGGCCCGACGCCGGCGCCGACATGCGGCGTGGTAACATGCGAATTGTGGTAGGTACCGCCATTGGGCGAGCCGTAGTTATAGTGGTGTCCGGCATCCGGCTGGCCAATGTAGTCGCCGGTGTCGCCGGGACCCGAAGGGGCAGTGATGTCCGAAATGACCGCCCCATCGGAATAGCTGGTGGAGGAGGCACGCGGCCCGCCGGGGCCCATGGATCCCATGGCAGTGGCCCCGCCGGCCCCCGGGGAGTGACCGCCATCGGCGCCCTGGAAATAGGTGAAGGGGGTGGCAGATTGGTGGAAGGCACCATCCGGGGCGCCGCCACTTCCGGGCCCCACGCCAGCATCGTAGCCCGGAGCACCGGCACCAGGGCCGGTGGACCCGGCCGACAGCTGGCGCCCAGTGTGAACACCAGCTCCGAAGCTCAGATGAGGGGGCGAGGGATTGGCATAGATTCCGGCCCCCGGCCCATTGGGACCACCGCCGGGGCCGCCAGTCGCATAGTGCCCGTAGGTGGTCGAAGAGGGGGCAAGGGACATCGGTGCGTACATGTCTTCGCTGGGATTCGGGCCGGTGCCAGAGCCAAGGGCACTGATGCCACCACTGGACAGTGTACGCGGGATGATGGATGAGGTCGTCGGCCCGGGGGAGGGCTCGGGGGTGCCAGATCCCCCGCGCAGAGAGGAAAAGAGGTCCATCGACCGGGAGGGCTGGAGGCTGGATGCGAAGGCCGGCAGAAGGGGAGATCCCGAAGCCCCGAGCCCGGGGGTGGTGACAAAGTTGCTGGCCATGCTCTGGAGCAGGGGGAGGGGATTCTGCCCGGCGACAAAGGTCCCCGGGTGAACCGCGGCGGCCCCGGGGCCAGCTGCATGCATGGCATTGGAAGCCTCCTTGAAGATGAGATGGGGGAGGGCGTCGGGGCCATCCCCGCGGCCACTGGTCAGCAGGCGATTGGTGGACAGGGGGGCAGCCGGGTGGTGTCCCATTTTGGTGTAGATGATGAGAAACTGCATGATCCGGTCGGTGAGCTTGCGCTGGCGTTCATAGCGCTCTTGCGTGCTTGCGACCTGGTCCCAGAGGCTCTAAGGGGGGGCAGGGGGAGAAAGGAGGAGAGACGAGCACCGGAGACGATGACTGGGGTCAGTATGCACGTGGACATGCTTCGGCGGCGGCGGCGGCGGCGGCGGCAAAAGGAGGAGGAGGTGGGAAAGGGGAAAGAGAAAAAAGCGGACCTTGTTTTCAGAACGAAGGAGTTTGATGCTCTCGCTGAGGAGGGCCTGCTGCTGGCGAATCTGGTCAATGCCTTGGATGGCTTTCTTAACATCGGAAGAGGTGCCAGATGCCTGATGGAGAAAGGGAGGAGTACACGACGAAGAAATGACAAGAAGTTAGCATCGCGCGGGGGGGGGGGGGGGGAACAAAAAAAGGGCCTGGCCAAGGAGTGAGAAGAAAAACCAGGCAAAATGAGCAGGACAGCACGTACTCTGGGCTCGGAGTTCTTTCGCTTCACATGGATGAGCATGTCCGGCTTGTCGCGCATGAAGTTCGGATTGACGAACTCCCAAGCATCCTGGTCCTCCTCCGGCTGGAGGACTCCCTGGTGCGTGTGCGGGACCTTCTTGAAGCCATACATGTTCAGCTGGCGCACGAAGCTGGAAAAGTTGCTGTGCTTGAAGTACTTGGGCAGAACCTCGCGCGCGAACCCCTCAGGCTTGAGAACGAGGAAGGTCGTTCCATTTTGGTTCCAGGTCATCAGGTGCTGGAACTTGTTTTCGGAAAGCATGCTATGTATGCACGAAGGAAAGACATTAGAACGGAGAGAGAAATGCTGGGGAGGAAGAGGAAGAGGGGGAGGCACAGTGGCAGGGATGGAAGCAAAGAGATGCTGAGCACACGCACCGATAGAGCTTGTCCAAGAAGGCAGGGATCTTGACATCGCTGGAGTCCGTCAGCGCAAGCTGGGTCTTGGTGCGGCGGGCAAGGGCTGCACGGCCGGCGGCACGGGCGGGAGGTTAGCAAGAACAAAGGCAACAAGGGTGAGGGAGAATAGGAGCGGTCGCTAGCGTGTGCGTGCTTGCGAGCATGCGCGAATGCAAATGCGACGCAAGCACAAGCGGAAGGGCACGACCGCCAGCCGAATGACACAAGTGCGTACCTCCGCCTTCAACTTTGATGGCCTTCGGAGGCGGGGAGGACACTGGCGAGGAGTATTGCGAGTCCTCGGAGTCGGAGGAAGGCTGTGGCGCGCGACGCTTCCCCCGAATGGAGGCCGTTGAGGAGGAAGAAGAAGGCGCGACCACCGAGGAAGAGGAAGCCGAGGTCATGGAGGAGGAGGAGGCCGAGCTCGAGAGACCCCCGGCCGTCGGGGACTCGGGATCCGAGGGGGGATCAGTCGGGGGCCGGGCATTCGATGGACGCCGAGCGGTGCGAGCGTTCCGGGGGGCGACGTGCGGTGGCATCGCTCTCTCTGGGACGAGGGAAGGGAACTGGGGGGGAGAGAGAGAGTGTGTGCGTGTGCGTGTGTGTGTGGACGCGGACCAGGAACTACGCGATGATGAGGGGGGAAGGAAGGGAGGG
>NW_009242974.1:2945101-2950793 GCF_000388065.1 Fonticula alba
GGGGGGGGGGGGGGGGGCGCGCGCGGCCGAAGGAGGCGGTCTCATCACCGCGGGCCAGAAAGCCGGCAAGCACACCACTCTCTCACCAGCGCGTAGCGGAGCAAGGGCAACAGAGAGGGGCCGCGATCATCCCACAGTGCCGTGAGACCAACGAACAGTGAGGGACCAAGGGGGGGTTGGCACTGCTCGTGGTTGCGGCAGCAGTCGTGGGGCCGGCCCGGCCAGGACGGAACCTCTCTCGTGCTCGGGGCGGGGGCGGACTAGCCCCCCCCTTCATGCCTCCCCCGCCCGGTCCTCTCCCTCCCCCCCCCCCCATCCTCCTGGCTCATCCGCCAGCCGGAAGCGGGTTGGAAGGAGGAGGGGGCGCAGGGAAAACCCTCGGGCTTCGAGAAACTTCTGCAGACCCGGGACAATGTGGGATACTCGACGACAAGGGCTTCTGGAATCTTCGGGACCATGGTTCTCGCGCTGATCATGTGGCGGTGGCGCGACGGTCAGAGGAGCGATCTTTCTTTTCATCATGCGATCTGGTCTTTCTGTTGGGGATGTCGGATCGCGCTCCGATCGGCCCGGGAGGCAGGGGAGGCAGTGGGGGGGGGGGGGGGGGGGACGCCGGGCAAGGGAAGGCCTCTTCGTGAGGAAGGAAACACACAAGGGAGAGGGACCGGAGTGGGAGATCCCCTCCCGGATGGGTGGCTCTCCATTCCCCCAGCCCTCGTACCCTCCCCCCCTTCCTGCGCCCCTCTGCCCATTCCCTCTCCTCGGGGGGTTTCTCCTCTGCACTTTGCCTCCCGGGCCTCCCGTGGGTCCTCCTCCCCCATCATTGTGATGGCCTCGCTTCGGGATGGGTTTTCCCCGGGCTTCCTTTCGCATCAGGGCATGGACATCTCGTCCCTTGGATATGACCCAGCTTTTGCATCCTCACGCTCCAGTGTGACATGCGAGTTTCCGGCCACAACCATTCACCGTACGCCTCCCTTCGCTCCGGGGAACCTGCATTCTCTTTCGGCATGCACACATGTGCACACGCACCCATGCATGCGTGTTCACATCTTCACCGGGCTTCATGCGATTGACACTGGCCAACATAGATCTCGTTCGAATCGTCGCCTGTATGGGGAAGTTCTCGGAGGATATTGCCCTCATTTGCTTTTCCAATCGCGTGCGTAGCATCAGGCCTGAATGATGTTCCCTCGTCGGCATCTGTCTTTCTCTCTATCTCTCTCCCTCTCCCTCCCTCCCTCCGTCCTACTCACCGTTCTTTGGGGCCATGCAGTTTGATCTCATGTCCTTCAGTTCTTCCTCCTCGGTTCAGATGACATCGCGTCTGCAGCCAGCCTTGTTCACACGTTTCGAGACTGGCGCGGCCCTGCCTCTGGATGATGATGTCTCCTCCCTCTTCTATGGGGGTGGGCCGTCACCCAACTCCAATTGGGGATCCCTGGTGCGTGTTGGCGGCCCCGGAAGCTCCACCTTCAGGCACAAACGAAGCGGCCGGATCATCGTCGACCATGAGCCGGTTACCTTCTTGGCCAGTCTCTCTGCGCAAACCTTCCAGTCTATATTTCATCATCGGGCCACGCGGCGAGTGGAAAAGTGCAAAATGCGCTTTGATCTGAGTCTTTCCATGTGCGACGTGGTTTTCTATTGCAAAACCGGCATTGTCAAACATTATCGCTTCAATTGGCGAGATCCCTTCGAGGTGCGCTGTCATCCTTCTCGTGTCTGGTCTATTCATGCTCGGCAGGCAGGGCCCCTGGCGCTCGAGCCTGCGCATGGGCCTCCGCCCTGGCGCTGTGCTGACAGGCACGCACCACCACACACGCGCAATATCCAGGTTCCCACCTACAAGCCAAGCTCGGAGCATGGGGATGCCCTCATCTCGGCCAAGTTCCTTGACCATTGCCTGGCGGACATTCCCCCGGCCACAAAATTGGTGGCACTCCAGTTCCATGTTCCCACTCAGTCGGTGGCCATTCAGACGGTCACGCCGCCACACATTGCCACCGGCACCGGAAGTGGGGCTTCACAGAGGTCCTTCAACCCCCGGGGACCCTCCGACAATGGGGGAAGCTCACTGATGGTCAATCGAGGCGCGTCAAGTCCGCGGCCGGTGGCCATGAGCAGCCGATTGGAATTCACCGTCGAGGATTTCCACCTTCTTCGGCCACCGTGCTCCTGCCAAGTGGTGTTTGCCTTTCCGGAATTCCGTGTACGTGATGCCTTGTGTCATCTTTGGCGGCTCTCGGCTGTGACACTTCCTTCGCTCCATCCCTCCCAGCGTTGCGACCACTCAAGGTCCCCCCCCCCCTGCTCACTCGCCCTCCCCCCCCCCCCACACACACACACACACATCCATACGCATATGCGTAGGCTTTCCTCACATTCATTGCCGGCAGTTATAAGTATCTCCGGGTGCGCATGCATCCAAGCATGTCGCTGCATTTTGAAACGGCCCATGACGGACCTCAGGCGGATGTTCCGCAAAATAGCCTTGTGTTGGCGGTTGATCCGAACCCCGAGCAGTATGATATCCCCTGGCCCGGAGGGGCCGGTGCCGGTGGTCGTACTTCCGAAATGAGCCCCCCCTTTGGTGGGGGAGTGCCGAGAGTTGCTCAAGCAGCTGACCCGTTCGATCTTCCAGCCATCGCTGGATCTTTGTCTGATCCCTTTGTCCCGAGGGCGCCAACGACCCCGGCCCCCAGCCGGCCGCTTGTCCTCCAGCAGCCAATTGTTTGCCCTGAAAGCGACTCCGAGGCTGGTGATGGCGGAAGTACGGACGAGGCAATGGGCGACCCGGTGGATGGTGGCTACTTGTCCGGACCGTTGTCCATCCGCGATCCGGACCTCTCTGACTGGGACTTTAGCAGCGGGTCCGACTCGGACTTCTAGACGGGTTTCTTTTTTCCTCGAAATGCAAACGGATGGCAGACCAATACACTAGACAATGCGAGGACAGCGACCATTCCATATTGCCTGGACATGCCAGTCTGCGTGAATTACCCATGAGGATGAACAACCAAGGAACGTTGCGCGGAAAACAAGCTCACATAAGGCGGAGTTTCGACGAGCCCCCTCACACGCGCGCACAGAGAGAGAGAGAGAGAGAATACGATATTTTGTATGGGACTTTTATTGAAGTGGAAAAAAGGACTGCACACACAAGACGAAGGGAGCAGGGCGCACAAGGAATGAAGGAGAGAAGGAGAAGAGGGCAGAATGACGAAGGATTCCCCCTACAATAGAGGGAGGAGGGAGGGGGGCAGACGGGGGGGAGAGGAAGGAGATCGCAGCGAGAAAGAGACAGAATTCCAAGCATTGGGGTCGTCTCTCGCTTTCGCACATCTCTCCCCCCCCTGTGAGCGGCGGCGCTCCTCGCCCGACACTATGGCACCCGACGAAATAGCTGCCCAGACCTTCGCCCCCTCCCGAAAGGAGGAGAGAAGAGACGAAGAGCACGGGGCCTTTCCTTGGATCGGCCCCGCATTCGAACTCCCGACCGCCTAATAGGAAGAGAGGGGAGAGAGAGAGAGAGAGAGAGAGAGAGAGAACGGGATGCAGGTCGAATGCGCTTAAGCATACTGGGCCTGGTACTCGGCGAAGGTCTCGTCAAGCTCCTGGGCGGAGAGACCGAAGTCCTCGAGGGTGTAGGTGTTGCGACCGTGCTTGCCCTGGGGGTTGTCGTTGATGAAGCTCCGAAGGGCGTTCTCAAAGGCCGGGGTGAAGTCCATGTCGAAGTGGTCGTAGATGCGCTTGACCATGGCAACCGGGTCCTTGACGAGCTCGGGGTAGCGGCAGTCGAAGGGCTTGGTGCCGGTGTGGAACTTGCGGAAGCGCTCGACACCCTCGATCATCTTCTGGGAGGCGATGACAGCGTAGCGACCGGCGATGCGGCGGTCGACGGTGGCATCCTCGAAGAACTGCCAGGCCTGGACCTCGATGAGCTTGGCGAAGGACGGGACCACGGAGTGGACATTGCGGTGGGTGATGACAATGCGGGCATCGGGGAACTGCTTCATGAGATCCTCCATGTACAGGGAGTGGAAGGGGGACTTGAGCACCCAGTGGGAGTCCGGGGCCCAGGACCACTGCATCATCTGGATGAAGCGCTTGGTGTAGATGTAGGCATACTCCTTGTGGGTGCAGTCGACGAAGGTGTTGAAGAACTCGTCACCGGCGGCCAGGAGGTAGAACTCCAGGACCAGCTGGTGGAACATGATCATGAGCTCCTCATCGACGATGAAGGCGCGGGCGGGGTGGGACTTGCTCATCTCGGCGACGGAGCCCGGAGCCAGGCTGTCCAGGGTCTTGAGGCGATCCTCGGTCATCTTGATGCGGGGGTCGGTGGCGAATCCCTCCTTGGTGGTGGGAGGAGTGGGGTTGTGGAACTGGATCATCTCGAAGAAATAGGGAGACCGGGAGGCCGGGTCGCGAGACATCAGCCCCTGGAGGAGGGTGGAGCCGGTGCGGGGGAGACCGACAATGATGATCGGGCGATCGATCTTGACGTCGACGATCTCCGGGTGCTCATCGACGAACTTCATGACATTGAACCGGGCATTGAGGCACCGGGTCAGGGCCGAGCGGACCATGATCCGACCGATGGCCGAGATGTTGGGGTTGGCCTCGACACCGCGGGTGAAGATGCGCAGGCTGCGATGGCAGTCGTCCTGAGGGCCGAAGTGCTTGGAGGGGGCGGAATCGATCAGGTCGTGGTAGTGCCTGAGTGTATGTGTGTGTGTGTGTGTGTGTGTGTGTGTGCGTGCACGCGTATGTGAGTATAAAGGCGGGGGGGGAGGAACAAGGATGGGTGCGGGCCGAAGGGCCAATGGGTGCGGGAGGGTCTTTGCAAGTGTGTGTCCGGGTGTGCCGAGGGCAACAGCAGCAGCAGCAGCAAGACGGCCAAACGTCATGAAGGGGCACGCACTGGATGTTGATGGCACCAGGGCGCAGGCCGAGGCGGTACATGGCACGGTAGATCATGGCCAGGACGCGGAAGTGGGGGCGGTAGTTCGGGCCACGAGGGAAGTGGTTGCTGCCGAAGTTCTTCTTGCCCGGAGACTGGCCGAAGACACCGACGAAGACGGCGAGGCCGGCGAGCGCAGAGGCTATGATGTAGAGCATTGTTTATCGGAGGGGGTGGACTGGGGAGGCGGAGGGGAAGGAGGGAAGAGTGGGAATGGCCGGAGGGAGGGGCGGGAGTGTCAGACGGGATCAGAGGGGAACGGCGAGCCGAAGGGCGACAGAGGGGGTGCCGAGGACGTGGCAAGAGTAAAAATGATCGTTATGGTGGATGTGCGGCAACTGATGGCGAGGCAAACATACAGGACCACACACACACACACACGCACACACGCTCGGGGGAATACGTGCGGGAAGCCGAAGGGCGAGAGGGCGAGGGGGGGAGGGGGGAGGACTGCGGTCTCGATCGACGAGGCCAACAGAGGAAAGGGGGGACAGGCAGGAACGGCAGGCGCTTCTGTCTGAGAGGGGGGGTGGAAGAGGGCTGGACCGGTCCAGCGGACGGCGGGGCAGTCCCCTTTCTGGCAGCCGGTTGCCTCGGAGGGTGGCAGGTAGGAGAGACTGGGTTGAACCGAGCACAGGCCGCGCTCCAACCTGGCCCCTGCCCCCAGACGAAAACACCCACCCGCCTATACGTCCCTACACCCACCCATACACCGGCCCCCCCCCC
>NW_009242974.1:2955278-2955802 GCF_000388065.1 Fonticula alba
GGGGGGGGGCTGGGCCCCCAGAACAGGGCTGTTGTTTTTCCACGGGGTGCAAGAGGGCGCCCGACGAACCCACTCATGCGGCAACTCACCTGGGTTCGCCGCCCCGGGCGCTTGCCGGCGGCCAGGGGGCCGGGAAACAATAACACACGCGCCCCCCCGCCCCCCCGGCCTGGCCCTCGGGGAGTGCGTCTCCCCCGCTGGCGCGCGCGCCCGCGGCGGGGGGGAATTTGCATGCGTGCAGCTGGCTCGCCTGCCTGGGAGACCTGTTCGCAGGTTGTTCCCGGACACACCTTGGGCTCGAGGGAAAGGCCGGACCGGGGACGATGATCCCCCCCCCCCCCCCCTGCCTCCGGCAGGATGCATGACCCGGGTTGCTCCACTTTTCCTGCGTCTCCATGATGGAGGCCGATTAGATAGAGAATGTGTTCCTCAAATGTTCCATCTTGGGATGGCGGGCTTCCCCCCCCCCCCCCCCAGTATCCCGGCGCGCCTGCGGGCGCCACTTGCTGGCGAACAGGCAAGAG
>NW_009242974.1:2955812-2956801 GCF_000388065.1 Fonticula alba
GGGGGGGGGGGGGGGAGCCGGCCGGGCGTCAGACCCAGCTACAAGCATTTTTGCCCGGGGACCTCGGGGCCCAGGGCTGGAGGCCGGAGATCCGGGCTCTCGTCGCGCGAATCGAGCCTCGGGCCCCCCGCCCCAGGGCGGGAAAAGTGGCGCGAAGCTTTCACGAGGCCCCAAGGAGCCGGAGCCCGCCGACGGCGAACACCGTCACTCAGCATCGGCAGCCGCCGGTCGGCCCCGGGACCGGGGCGAGGCGGGGCGGAAATCATACGGAGCAAGCGTCGGAGCGTGGGTGCCGCGTGCCGTTCAAGAGGGTGTACTCGCCACCCAGCTTTGGTTGCTGGTCCCTCGGGGGCGGGGGGGGGCTCTTGGGGCTTGGGAAGGGGCTGGGACCGGTGAGTCACGCACCCCACTCGGGGCAGCATCCGATGGCCGGGGGCCTGGGGGCGGCCCGGGGGCCGGGGTGAAAAATAAAAAGCCGGGACTGGCATGGTCGGCGCCGAGGGCAGCCCTTGGGACGAAGGCCGATGGCGCCAAACAGTTCCCCCCTCGCGGCGGGCACTCGGGCCTTGCCGGAACATGGGCCCTCGCACAAAGAGAGAGCCCATCCCGAGCGGGGCGGCGTCCGCCGGGGGAAGGCGTGACCCGCCGGGACCGGGCGGGAAATCCTGGCAGACCCTGCGCGGAGCGCGCCCTCTGCATCGGCTGGGCTGGCCCTCGGCCAGTCTCAGTCTGACAAGGGACAACCCTCACCAAGGGGACGCCGGCGGCCGGAAGGGCGGCCGACTTTCACCCCGCCCCCTTGCCGCTCGGCCCGGCCCGGCCCGCCGGAGACTGGGCCGCAGACTGCCATCTTTCCGCGGGCGCGGGGTCGGGACATTGGCCCGGGCCATATGCGACCGGCGCCCCTCCGAGCAGACCCCGCCGGCCTCCAGGCGCGGACTCTGAAAAGCAGGGCTTTCTCGGGTAGACCGGGCGCAGGGGGGGGGGGG
>NW_009242974.1:2959606-2961628 GCF_000388065.1 Fonticula alba
CCCCCCCCCCCCGGTCCTCCGAGGCGTTAGCGCGGCCTCGGGCTGTCCAACATCCTGCAGCGTAAATTGTTCGCCAAGGGGATGTACGCGTGGAGGGTGTGTGTGTGACAGGTAACATCGGCCAGGGTGACAATAGGGGCGGGGCTTGCCTCATCTAAACGCCGTCCACGAGCATGGAGCGTGGGGGGTGCGCGCATTAGCCGGCCTCTTTGTCTGGCAACAGCTGCTCGGCGGAACGCACGCGGCAACTTCGCTCGAATGCCTGGCCGTGTCCCCGCGCCGTATGGACGACCGTCAACACACGCGGGCGCATGCTTTGCCAGGGCAGCTCCGGCGTGCGTCCGAGCGAGCATGACCACGTCGCTCTTTCCGGGAGTTAAAGTCCCAACTGGATGGCGTATCCCGGCCCCCCCCCCCCCCCCCCCGCCCCCGGCATTCGGCTCCTCTGACGCGTGGACGGCCCTCGTGGAGAGCACGGGCCGTTGCCCCTCCTCCGGCTGCCGCCATATCGCCCCGAGCCCCGGATGGGCTCCCTCGCCCTTTCTCACCCAAGTCCAAAGAGTGAATGCCGAAGCGCATGCACACCTGGCGCTATCTTCCTCTTCCTGCCTGGCTCGAGGGTCGCGCGTCTCACGGCTGCTGCCATTGATCTTCCCTCGGAGTTAGCCGTGCGCCCGGTGCACGGCCGGTTTTTTTGTACCCCTCCGCATAGGCCTCGCCCCCCCCCCCCCCACCCCGGGGAGGGGACCGACGGCGCCGATCAAAGATGTGGCCTCCCCAGGGGCCGGAGTGGCTGGGGCCCCGGGGGGCCGTCGGTTGGCAGTGAGTCTGCTCGCAGCGCATTCCCTTGCCGCCTGCCAAGCTCGTTCCGTGCAGCAGCCCGGCCCGGCCCCCCGGGCCCACTCGTCTCCCCCTTCACCCCCCCCCCCCCCCCTGCGCCTCCTCTTTGCCATTTCCGTTCGTCCTCGAAGGTCGACTGAGCTGCGCGCTCTCCCGGCTCGCGGCGCCGGCCAGCTGCCTCTCGTGTAGGTATGACTCTGCGGGTCGCGTGAAATCGCCGCATGGGGCAATGTTTGCCCTCGTCTCCCGGCGCGCGAGCTTGTTCTTGGCACCGGAGCGTGCATTGGGGACCGCCGGTATTGGTCTGGCTCCGTCGGGCGAGCGCGCCCCGGCCCGCGCCAGGAAGAGTGGCATTATTCGAATTGCAGGCCCCGGAGGCGTGCTGTCGCACGAGGATAGCGCGGGCCGAGACGAGCCCGGGGGTGCGCCGAGCACGGGTCATCTGAGTGACCGGCGTAGCGGCCCACCAGGTCAGCCTGCCCCCTGTGCCGTCGCCGACGTTGGGCGCCCCCTTTCATGCCGCGCGGTAACAAAGCGGGGGGGGGACGGGTGAGACCATACAATCTCATGGGCAGAGCTCACGTTGGCCGATGCGTCGGCCCGTCGGCGGTTGACACCGTCTGTCCATCGCGCATGTCTTGGCGCGTCCGCCGGCCTTCTTGTTCCTATCTCGCCCCCCCCGGGTGGGTGCAACTCAGCATGCTGACTCGGAGCCAGGCGCGCGCTCAGGGCGAGCAGGTCCCCCTAGCCCTCCGCCTCAGCGCGTGGCATGGCGCGCCCTGCTCCCGTGCCGCGCCCCCTCCCTTGTGTATTCCTCTCGCCGGCCACCCGCGGGGTCGAGGCTCGGAGGGGCGGATAACTACTGACCAGGCTGGTTGGCATGCACATGGCCCCCCGCCCCCCCCCCCGCGCGCGCCCAAACAATCAGGCCGACAAAGTACCACTCTCGCCGGCTTCGAGGGACCGGGGGATACCGACCCATGGGTAGCGCTCACCTGTCCGAGCTACGGGCGCCGACGGCCCGCTCATCCAGGGACCTTCAGGCGCCTTCAACCTCGGTCGCAATGCGTCCTGCTGTTGCTGCTATCGGGCAGTCCCGAAATCCCTCCCGTGGTCCGCTCCGTCTCTCTGCTGCCCTAATACACTCGCCCTGCCGCCGGCCCCCCCCCCCCCCCCCCCCCC
>NW_009242974.1:2961638-2962284 GCF_000388065.1 Fonticula alba
CCCCCCCCCCGCCCCCGCGTGCGCGCGCCCCGACGCCCACGCAGGGTGTGCCCGGCGGGTGTGTGAGAAGGCCCGAAGGAAGGGCCGGGCAGCGAGTTTCCATGCCAACAGGCGGGCTCCGCCCCCTCGCTGCGCTGGGCCTGAAGTGCACACATGCGCTACTAAGGGGCGACGGTTCCGGCGAAATGGCCCCGCACGCTGGGTTGGGAGGGGGACAGGACCGGGCCCGAGGGGCGGGCCAGAGAAATTAGGGCGCCGGACCGGCCCTCGCCTCCCCCCGCCCGCCCGCCCGCCCGCCTCTTGGAGCATGTGTCATGACCGCCCGGGGTGTGGGAGTCCCCCCCCCCCGGGGGGGGGGGGGACAGGCGGGTCACCAGGCCCACGCCCCCCGTCTATCCCGGCCACCTGGGCGCCGGAGATATCACCCGGGCCGGCAACAGTGAGCGGGGGAGGGGGGTCGCGGCCCTTGGCTGTGGATACATCATACTTGTGTATGTAGGCGTGTTTATTATAATACGTAATAGTCAGGATTCCGGACTATATGTACTGGGGCCGGGAGCGGCCGAGGCAGCATGTGTGTACACGGCCCCTGCCGCCTGCCCGGGCGTCCACGCGGCGTGGGCGGGGTGGGGGGGGGGGGGGGGGG
>NW_009242974.1:2964759-2974704 GCF_000388065.1 Fonticula alba
CCCCCCCCCCCCGCCGAGTGGGCCGTCGCATGCAGCGCACAACCATACTGCTCTCTCCGATCATGGCCTGGGCACCCACCCGCGCCATTCGCCCTCTCTGCTCACCGAGAGACATCCCCCTAGATCGGGGCGGGGGTGTAGTCCTCCGGGGAGGGGGGCCCAGCGTGCGCGTGGCGTCTTCATGTGCCCTGTTTTTCCTTCGCCGAGCCCTGTCCTGTCTCGGTGTCTTCCGGCGCCTGCCTGCGTCGAGTCTGAGTGCACAACTCAAGACTCAAGCAGCACAGAGTGCATATGGCGCTGGTTTGTCTCGAGCCGGGGATCCCCCGTCCTGCCCCGCTCCTCGCCCCTCGACGCATTTTTGAGGAGTCAAGTTGAATGCGGAGGACACGCCTGGCTGAAAGAGGAGGGCCCGGGCGGTTAACAGTCCCACCACACACGACCAATGTAATTGTAAGATAACGCCATTACATGGGAGCTGATCAAATGGGGAACACATGATGCAAGAGCACTTCGTTGTCACTCCGATCTCTCTTCCCGCCATCGCGCCAGACTAGCCCGCTGGCGTTGCTCTGCTTGCGCGATCTCGATGACGCGCTCGAAAGGAGAAAGGTTTCCCCTTCTCTCGGCGTCTCCTGCGCCGACCGGGCCGGCGAAGTGAAGTCCGAGCATCCTGTTCCCCTCCACTCCCATACCCACCTTTCTCCCTTCTTTCCCCCCCCCCTCTCTCTCTCTCTCTCTCCTCCCCGCTCCCATCACACTTGCCTCTGCTTTCTTCTCCTCGGCTGTCCACCTTCCGCCCTTTCCTCTCGGCTTCCCCCGACCGCACATGTCCACTCGGCCCTCCCTTGTTGGGCCATTGTTTCCGGATGCCGAGGACCATTCATCGTCATCCGCCTCGTCGTCCTCTGACGATGAGAACAGCTCCCTGTCCGATTTTGGATCGGACATCCCGATGATCGGTGACAGCGACTCCTCAGACGCAGAGGATGCCATTGTTGAGGGCATGCAGCAGGTGCCTTCCGGCAATGATCCCGAAGAGACCCCCTCCCCTGACGAGGCCTCCGCCTCCGTTACAGATGCCGTCCCCGTGGCTGCTCTCGTGGCGGCCCTCCAGTCCAAGGTTTGTATTTCCCCTTCCGCATCAAGGGCGTGTCTTTCGCCCCCTCCTGCCCTGGCCGATCTCTGACCCTCCATCTGTGCCATCACCATCCCATGTCTTCCACCTGCCTTGTCCTTCCTCCAAGCTGCGCCGGAATACCCGCGACTACCAGTCATATGTGCAGCTTGTGGAGGTGCTCGAAACCTCGGCTCAGCTGTCCCACCGTGAATTGCTCACGCATACACGAGACAAATTCTATCAGCACTTCCCCCTGCCTGCGCGTGCGTGCCTGCATTCACATGGTCATGGTCTTTCTCTTCCTCGCTCCCCCTCTCCGATTTTCATGCAAAGATGCCCGTCTGACTGATCTTTCTCTGATGTCCCTCCCTCTCGCTTTGTCTCTCGCCCCCCTGCCCCTGCCACAGGCGTCTGGCGGTCACACTTGCATGCTCTGGCTGCCGAGTTGCCGAGCCAATTTGACCCTGACTGCGCGCCTGAGCCGGAGAAGAACATCATTCGTACCTTTGAGAAGGCCTTGCTGGATTGCCCTAGTGCGTGAAGTGCCTCTATCGCATGTGGTCCCCCCCCCTGCGCCCTCCTCTCCCCACCCCCTGTCACCTTGTATCCCCTTGCCTGCTGCTGTCTTTCCCCACCCCCCCCCCCCCCCCTCCCCGCTCCCCCTTTGCCTTCCATTCCGTACTGACGGCCTTTCTTCTGCCCCCGGCCCAGCGGTTGATATTTGGATGGACTACATTCGCTTCCTGAACCGGCGCTTTGCCTGCCGATTGATGGTTTGTCTTGACGAGGGCACTGATCCGAGCGTCTACTCGATCTCCGATCTGCAGCTGGACGCCCACTTTTCGCCGGAGTCCATCCGCCGGGTCCTGGCGCGTGCGGTGCAGGTGTGTGGCTGGAGTTATTCCCAGGCGCCGGATCTTTGGCTTTTGTACTTCCAAACCGAGCTAGCTTTCGACGACGAGGTCTTCCCGCCCACCATGGCGCGAGACAGCACCTTCGGGATCGTTGAGCTGTCAGAGATCCTTGACCTACCAGAGGGCGGTATGTGTTTCTTCAGCCCTCTCCTGCTGCTCCTCCCACAAGGTCTGCCCTTCCTGTTCCTTCCTCACACTTTCCTTTCTCTCCCCTCCTTCCGGACTGGCCCGTTCTCTTCGCCCCTCTTCCGTCTCACCCCCCCCCCCCCCCCGGTGCGAATGCCAGCATTTTGGCCTACCTTCTCGCCCGAGTGCATTGATGAGGAGACTGCCAGCAGCAGCCGGGGGAGTGCTTCACTAAGCAAGTCTCGGGCCCAGGAGTCCAAGACGGACCGTTTGCGACGGATCATTTCCCGAGCCTTGCGTGCCCCGGTTGAGAGTGCGTCTCTCTTTTTCATTTCGCCCGATCCCTCGCGGCCCTCATCTTGGCAAATGCCCCGGGCTTTCTTTTGCTCTAACGCTCAACAGACCCCGAACCCGTGATGGCGGCTCTGGAGGCCTGGCTGGCAGACCTGTCCGAGGATGAACTCCCGTCGGGACAGCGCGGCAAGCTGCGAGCGCTGTCTGCCGACGCCCGCCGCGAAGCCACTGAGCTGGCCCCGCTCGAAGCCGGCGCCTTTGTACGCTTCCGCTTGCTGTTCTTCTCCCTGTCAAACACACACACACACACACAAACTCTCTCTCTCTCCCCCTCTTCCCCATGACCTTCCCTCCTCCATGTGTGCTGACGCATCGGCCCCTTGCACTTAGGGACCTACCGCCTCGATCGAGGGGGCACTGGCTTATGTCGATGCGGTTGAGGCCAAGCGCGCCAAGAGCAACCCCTTCCGGGCGCAGGTGGTTTATGAGCAGGCCATCGCCGCCTTCCCCTTCTCCCAGGAGCTCTGGAGTCGATACTGTCGCTTTGCCGACCGGTATGTGACCGACCCGGTGGCTGCCCTAAATGTCCACCACCGGGCTGTGCGCTTCTGCGGTTGGAGCGGTGCCTTCTGGGCCGGGTATCTGGCTGGCTTGGAGCGGTTTGGCAGCTGTACCTCTGCCGCGACAGGTACGCGCTCGCACCAGCACAAGCAGGGCCTCTCTCTCTCTCTCTCTCCCCTCCCCCTCTGTCCCCCTCCCCCCCTGTCATTCCTGTCCTTCCCCCGATTACCTTCTGAGTCTGACACACAGCCGGCACTTTCCTCTTGCGACGGATAGCGCTTGTTCAGCAAGCCATGTCCTCCGGGCTTCTGAATTCGGTGGACGAGGTGGTTCCGGTGTATCTGGCCCTTGGGGCCCTCCTATTGCGTTCGGCCCGGGCCGTGCTGACCGGGGACTCGGCCGCCAGCCTGGATGTCGTGCCCGAGGTGGCCGCACTGCGCGATGCCCTGCGCGCCGGGATTGCCCGAGCACAGTCCTGTACGCGAGGCAGTGATGCCACAAGCATGCCCCTCACTGCCCCATGGCCCCACTAACGAGCTTGTCTGCCCGCCTGCCCGCCCGCCTGCCTGCCTGTCTATGTCCGCCTGCTAAACAGTGAACCCCCCAGCCGGAGACCTCTATTTCCGCCTGGAGCGTTTCTGGGCACGAGCTGAGTACGAGGTATTGGGGGATCCTGCCGCCGGGCAGACGGTCTACGAGTCCATCATCAAGCTGCAGGGGCGCTCGGCCGAACTTTGGATCGAATATGCCAAGCTGGAGCTGTGCGTCCTCTCCCCATACGTGTCTTGCTCGATTGCTTCCCCTTCTGACAGCAGTCCTACGGCGTAGGGCATACAATCGAGCCCAGCCACAGTGGCGGACGGTTTTCCGTCGAGCGGCTGGTGCCAATATTGCCGACAACCCGGCGGCCCTGTTCGCCGAATGGTTGACTTGCGAGGGGCTACATGGCGGGCCAGCCGACCATGCTGACGCCCTTCGACGCGTGGAAGTCCAGCAGAAGATTCTGGCTGACCGGTATGCCCAGGCACTCAGCGCTCAGGCCGCCGCGGCCACCGCAGCAAATGAGGCGCCGGCTGAGCCTCGGCGCCGGGCCGCCGCCGCGCGACGCACTGCCGAGTCGGTTGAATCCCTTCCGAAGGCAGATGGACCTGCCTCAAAGGGGGAAAAGGTCGTATCGAAGGTGGCGGAGCCAGTTCCGAAGGTGGACAAGCCGCCTCCTGCCGAGGGCGCGACCGAGGGGACAAACCTGTCGGAGCCGAAAAAGCGTACTCGCGCGGAGGACACCTCGTATGTGACTTTTATGCTGCGCCCCATGTCTTCCCCCCCCCCCCCCTCTCTCTCTCTCTCTGTGTCTCCCTCTGTTGCTGTCGCTTTGTCCGGCCTTCTAACACTCTTGTCCAGGTCTTCTGTCTTCCTGTCAAATCTTTCCTTCAAAGCGACGGAGGAGGACATTCGAGCCTTTTTCGAGACTTTCGCCACTGTGACCTCGGTTCGCATTGTCAAAAATCCGCGCGGTATTTCAAAGGGCTTTGCGTATGTTGACCTTGGCGATGAGGTGCGTTTCCGCCGTCCTCCCTACCGTCCTCCTTCTTCTTCACTCTTGTTCTTCCTGTTGTTGGCCATTCAGCTGGTCACGACCGTGATCTGGAAACCCCCCCTCGGGGCCCCTCCCACCCCCCGTATTTTTAACCTCCTTTCTCACTGGTCTCTCTCTCTCTCTCTCTCTCTCTCTCTCTCTCTCTCTCGATTTTCCATCCACCAGATGGATGTTTCGCGCGCACTTGCACGCGACCGATCAACACTCATCGACCGGCCGCTTTTCATCTCGCCAGTCAAGCCCAAAGAGGCCTCCGCCAAGCAGGCACGCCCGAGCCCTCCCCCCACGGCGGTGGTGGCAACCAACATCCTCAAGCCACGGTCGGTGATGGCTCCCCTGCGGCCGGCGCACCTGGCCGCAAGTCGGCCGCGTCCGCGCATGGCTACGCCCAACATCGGCAAGACCACAAGTTCACTGTTTGCATCGAAGTCTAGCATGCCAATGGCCCCGACCGCGCCCAGTCCCGCGTCCAACAGCAAGACTGATGGACCCACAGGGTAGAGCTCCGCCATATGTCGGTCTTTTCTTCAACACCCCTCGATTGTTCGTTGCCACTCCTCCCTCCCCCCTCCCCCCCTTCCGTCCTTCCCACAGCACACGATGAACAGCATGCAAGCACCCTTCCTGTTGCGACACATGCAACTGATCTGGATATAATATATTTCCTAGATGCCCTTTCAGTGTGGAGGGCTTTCCAACTATGATGCCTGCCTTTGTAAAACCTAATTGGGCAAGCGTGGGAGGGTGCAAAGAGGGAGGGGGGGGGGGGCTGAAGGAATAGACGGGCCGCACTGTGCTGCCAAGGTCTCTCTCCACCACCATCCAGTCTTCCTCCGAGGCCATTCTCCCCGGAGCAGGGGACGAATTGTGGTGGTTCTTCGCTGTCACACCCACCTGCTCGCTCTTTGGTTTTTCTCCCCAATTGTCGGCCTTCTCCTTTGGGCGACGAATTGCCTCCATGTCGCGTTTCCTTCTTTCCCTGGGCCGCACACACAAGGAGGGAGAAAGGACGAGAGGAGGGAGCACATGGCGACTCAAGGGGACGGTATGCGGTTTTCTATGGTACAGTGCGCAGGGGAGGCAGGATGGGCCGCATATCCATCGATCATCCCATGCTTTCTTGGAAATGGTCTCTTGGGGGGGGGAAGGGGGGGGGGGGGAAACATATCCCCCGTCTAGCAGTCGAGAGAAGGGCCCTCAAGTTTCAGGAGAGGGAGGGAAAAGAGGGAAGAGAAATCCCCTTCACAGTTGCCGGAAGGATGGGCCCATGGCGGAAGAAAGCGAAGTGGGAAGGGCAGCCATGCCATCAGGAGCCCCCGAGACAAGAGCCCCAGTCTTCAACTGGAGGGACTGATGAAGAAGAGCCCGGGTGGTACGCGTGTGGCGAAGGAGCTCCACCAAAAGAGCACGGCGCCTGAGGAGGGCCTCATTCTCGGCCTGAAGGGCTTGACGGCGGAGCTTGACACGCTGGCGAACGCGTGCACTGGAGGCGGCGTTGCGAAGGCGCTGCTGGACAAGCTTCTCCTCGGGAGTCAGCTTGGTCGAACCGGCAGGACTTGAGGGAGGCGTGGCCGAAGCGGAGCGGCGCCCATCGGCTGGTGGCAACCCTGCCGGAGCGGCAGAATTTGACGAGTTGGAGGACGGAGGGGGCGTCGGCGAACTTCCGAGCAAATCCGCGCCCTCCATGCGCGAGACAAAGTCAATCGGTTCGGCGATGATATTCCCGAGGGCAAGTTGCAGGGAGGAGGAAAATCGCAAGCCGACGGGGGAATTTGCCGAGGCGGGATTCGGAGCATGGCCAGGGGAAGCCGATGTCGTCTGGGCCGGAGCACCTGACAAAGCATCAGTTTGCATGGCATCATGGTTGCCAGCAAGAACGAGAGCAGCGGCGGCGGCGGCGGCGGCGGCAGCAGCGGCAGCCGTGTCAGCCGAGCCGGCAGGCACGAGGGAGGAGGAGGAGGAAGAAGAAGGAGGGGGAGTGCGCAGGGAGACGCCCGGGATGACGACTGACCGAGCAGTAGAGGAGGGCGGCGAGGGGAAGGCAGAGGAGGGTCCTGAGGAGGGGAATGTAGAGGAGGGCCCGGAGTTGAGGGGGGAGGAAAAAGTGGGGGCCACATGCCCGGTACCATTGGCAGAGGTGGTGGTGGTCGGTGGGATTATTGATGCCGGGGAAGCCAGCGATGAAGCGGGCTCCTGAAGGGCGATGCTGGCGAGGGTGAAGAGGGGTGATAGTTCGGCGGTTGGAGGTGGTACGGCAAGGGCGGCGATGGAGCTGTGGAAATCCCGCCGAACGGCTGTCGTGAAGGCCGGTTCGGCATTGGGGGATGTGCGACCGGGAAGGAGATCGCGGATGCTGATCGGATGCACAGGAGCTGGGGGCGAAGCTGCCGATTGTCCGGAGGAGAGAGGAGCGGGGACAAAACGAAGAGCCGCGTCGGCGGCAATGGCAGCGGCCGAGAGCGGGAGTGGGCCAGTGCCCGAGGATGGGACCGGACTGGAGGGAGAGTGAAGCCCTCCCAGAGCGGCGATTAGCGGCAGATGAGACAGGGAGGCTACCGAGCCCGAAGTCGAGGAAGGGAGGGCCGCGGGGGTTGAGGAGGAGGAAGAGGAGGAGGAGGAGGAAGACTCGGCGACCGCCGCGGCAAAGGGGGCCGGCTGGAGGCTGCCATCAGTGGCCATGCGCTTGGCCGGCCGGGGCAGATGCGGGGGACTAAAGTGCGAGCCCGGGGCGGGTTTGGCGATGATAGTCGAAGAGGGAGAGGGTGCTGGGAGCTGAAGCTGTGGATTGGAGATCACTGAATCGGCTGTCGGGGCGACCGAGGAGAGCTGGAAGATCTTGAGGACAATGTCCTCGAGAGAGTGAGGGCGAAGATCTGGCGCGTGGGGATGAGCGACTGACAGGCGGGTAGAATCGAGCGAGAGTCAGTGAAAAATGCAAGCGCGGGGAGGGGGGGACAGTCCAGCCGGGAGGGGGGAGGAAAGAGGGCGAGGCGATTGCCGAGGGGTGCACTTCTACACACATGCGTGTGCATGTGTATATGTATATATATATATATATATGTGGGTGTGGGTGTATCGACGAGATGGATGGGGGGGGGGGGGTGGTTCGGAGGTAGGAGACGCACTGGCTTGGTGATGGATGGTTGGCGAGGAGGAGGGGTTTGCAAGCGGGGGGTGTCCTGCTGCTGCTGCCGCAGCAGCAGCGGCGGCAGCGGCAGCCGCGGCCACATTGGCAGCAGGCCGCATGAGGCCGGCCAAGGAGGACCCGAGGAGGGGAGCAGGTGGGGGATCGCCCGAAGGGAGCCGGTGACTGGCAAGATCGTCAGAAAATGGGGCCTGGCCAAGGGGGGGGCGGTGGCTCTCAAGGCACTGGGTGCCGTTAATGGGCATCCCCGACGCGAAGGCGGCTGGGGAGACAGGCGACATAAGAGGATGAGGGGATTTGGGTCGGAGGGGGAGATGTTTTTTTTTTTTGGTAATGTGGCTGTTCGAAGAATGCGGGGGCAGGGTGGATTGGGGAGGGGTGGTGTGAACTTGGGGGCCGGGCCGCACGAGTGCAGGCGCTTTTCAGCCCCCCCCCCCGCCCCCCCCCCTCCCCCCCGCCCGGGGGGTGAGAAGGATCGCATGGGGGGGCTGCCGCCCCCTCGTGCTCCCCCCTCCCGGGATTCCCCGCCACCTGGGAGGCCCCGAGCGGCGATCCCTGCTCTCATGCCTTCCTGATTGTAACAGCCTCAGGTGTTACCACGGCTTCCCTGCGCGCCATAGGCAATGGCGTCTCTTTGGTGCGGGAGATCGCGCCCCGACCCTCCCCCCTTCAACGCTCGCCTGGCCAAGCGTGGGTGCGAGGCGAAAGGGGGGTGGGGGGTCTGGGGATGGGGAGATCGCGCGCGTGCACCTGTCTATAGGTGCCTGGAGGGCATGGGCCCTCTCGTGCTCAATTTGGGTTGACTGAGGCCATCGCGACCACTGGGGCTACACGGCTGGGTGGGCAAAGAGGATGTCGGGGGTAGCGTGCGCGCATGCGTGTGTCTGTGTGTGCGTGTGTGTACGTGTGTGTGCGTGCGTGCGTGCATGTGCGTGCGTGCGTGCGTGCGTGTGGGTGGGTATGGGTGTATGCACATGTGTGTGTTTGTGTATTTATCTTTGTCGACCTCTGCCCAGCCAGTCTCCCTCGCGAATCATCATTACCTACCTTATGGGGCTTGGTGTTGGCGAGAAGCATTCGCGCCCCGCCCCTTTCCAAGCCAGGGGGGCCGGATGGCGGGCGGCGCCATGCGCGGTCTCCCGCCTCAAGCGTGTAAAAAGCAGAAGGTCCCCCAGCGAAGGCCGCGGGGGATTTCAGTTTTTGGCGCCGTTTGCGCTCCAACGGTTCGATCTTGCTTCGTGGGAGAGCGAAGGCGGCCGAGAGAGCGAACGCGTCTGCGCCCCTTGCGCAGTTGGCAGGCGAGCCTTTACTCCGCACTGTGCCTGCCAAACTCAGAGCCGCCTTGCGATCAAGCTCTCCCCGCCGCATGGGTGATCCTGTGTTGATCTCGCCTGCCCGGTCTTGAGGGGGGGGGGGAGAGAGAGGGAAGGGCGGGCCAAGCGCATCACAGTTTCACCTGTGTCTCGGCCCCAGGGGCGGGGCCCCTCGCGAGCATGCGCGTTGCCCCCCCCCCCCCCCCCAGGCTACCAAGAGGGCACAATCAAAAACACACATAAAGAAGGGAAAACCCCAGGAGGAGCACGGAGACCAACAAGAAAGGAGAATAAACCCAGAAACAAGGGAGGGGAGGACGTAAGGAAATGGGGGGTCCCCCACGCCCCGGGGAGGGGGGGGACAGGGGGGGGGGAAGAACCGGGGGGGGGGGGGGGGGCGGGGGGGGGGGGGGGGGGGGGTGGGGATATTCATGTGCGCCCCAGTCCCGTTTTTGGTGGAGAAGGGGAACCGGCGCGACGAACTCGGCTGCGGTCAACATTCGGAGGCCAAGGCTGGGGGCGGGGCGGCGTCCCAGCGGTGGGCTGCCCCCCCTCCTCCGGCTGGAGGCGGGTCCAGCCGGGGCACCGGGTGGGTAGGCCAGAGAGCCCACCTGCCCCTTGCACTTCGCCGTCCCGTTCCCCGCATTCTCTCGGCCGGTGTGGCCTTGGGCTCCCCCCCCCCCCCCTTCCGTTGTTAAGTTTGTCGGCCCCTCCGGGTGTCTGCCGGATTGTCACACTCTGCCTATACCGCGCTCCCGGCGCGGCCCAGTGCGCCCGCGTCGTAGGTTGCAGCCCCTGTGGGCCGACCGTGGTGCGAGAAGGCCAAGCACAAGCAACATGAAAGAGGGAGCGGGAGGCGGAGGGCCGGGGGGGGGGGG
>NW_009242974.1:2974789-2977478 GCF_000388065.1 Fonticula alba
CCCGCCGGTGGTCTTGAAGAGTGCCATCCCATGTTCGCCCAGGGTGCCCCCGCCCCCACTTTGTCTCCCGCTCCTCGCGGCATGTCATTGGTCCTGGCGGAAATGCGCTCAAGGGAATCCTGCGGGTGTCAGGACCCCGGTCACAGAGGCCCCCCCCCCCCCCCCCCCCCGCCCCGCCCCTCCCCGGCCCTTGACTCCTTCAAGCCTGGCGAGAAGAACCACCACCAGGGCGAGGCTGCCAGAGACTCACTTCTGACGCGATCCCGACCGACAGAGGCCTATTCGCCTGGCCCCTCGCGCCGTCGTGTTCAGACCCAGGACCGGCTTCGCGCTTCTGCCCCCGCCGTGCCCCGGTTGCTCCCCAGCGTTCCAGTCGGCGCCGGCGCCGCGGGCGGAGCACCCGCCGGCCTGGCGTGCATGCTTGAGGAAACGAGAGGGTCTTAGTAATTCGTCGCATCGCGTGACACATGCACGTGATGCACTATACACCACCGTGATGTATGCGTTGCCAGCTAGATCGCCCGGATCTCCGTTGCCCTCGGACCCGAGCAGGAGCGCCGTGCCGGCCCGGCGACCAATGCACACCTCCCGGGCTGGGGCCACTTGGAGGTTGATGGCCGGGCCCTCCTCTGCCCGGGGGGCGGCCCCATCGAAACATACCGTCTCCGCATCTCTCTCTCTCCCTCTCTCCCTCCCTCCCTCTCTCTCTCTCTCTCTCTCTGTCTCTCTCTCTCTCTCCCTGTCTCTCGCCTTTCTCTGAGTGTCCTCGGCTGGCTGGATGTGCCTGTGCTCCCCAGTCGTGGCCGCCGTCCCTCGAGCGATTCTCCCCTTTGACACATCAGCAAGATGACCCCTTCGTCCTCATCGGATGGCGCCATCCGATGCACCTGCCGGGCGCTCGAGGACGATGGCCGGATGATGATCCAGTGTGAAAAGTGCAACACCTGGCAGCATACCGAGTGCCTGGGCCTGTCGGAGCTGCGCATCCCCGAGCGTTACTCCTGTCCCTTTTGCCTGGGCCTGGACACGGCCGATGCACGGCTCATCATGCGTTTCTATGGTGCGAACATTCCGCCACACGAGGTTGGCCCTCGGTTTCAGGGCGGCTCGAACTCACCCCGCCTTTCAAGCCTCGCCTCGTGGAGATGCGCGAGGGCCACGATCTCGACGTCCCTCGAAAGCTTCGGCCGACGTGTCCGGCCGTGTGGGCCCACACGAAGAGAAGCCCGGCGCCGTGCCCGGTACGACGGTCGGTGCTTCGACAGGTGCCTCGGCGCCCGGGGCCTCAAGAAAGAAGAAGCATTCAAGCTCGGTGACTTCGCCCGGGGCATCGGCCAGCATGCCGGGCACTTCACAGGCCCAGTCGGAGGGCGCGGCAGCGGCGGCCCTTGGCCGGGAGGAACGCAAAATTGCCCACGCCATTCAACGCATCGATCAGGCCGCGGCCGCGCTGGAGGCGGCCGCCGCGGCCGCTTCGACAGTGACCTCGCCGGTTTCTACGCGCCCGCCTTTCGGCCTCGGCTCGCCCCGGAGCCGGGCTAGTGATGGGCCTTTGGCGATCAACAGGTTCCCCGACCCCGCGGAAGACTCGTACGACCTCGCATCCGAGAGGGGCAGGGGGGGGAGGGGGGGGGGGGGCGGATTCGCTGTTTGTTGCTCTTTTTTTTTCTCTCCCGGCTCTCCTCCCTTGTCTTACTCGATAAGCCTCCCGCACACCCTTTCAATGTCCATCATCTCTCGACTTGGCTCCTTCTCTCCTCCCCCTTAGCATCATCGATCAGCCAACTCCGAGTGAAGGTGCCTCGCTCGAGGTGCCTCGCGGCACGCTCCTCTCCCTTCGCGCTGTTGCCTCTTTTGTGACCACCTACTCGGCATCTAACACCGCCGAGTGCCCCGCCGTCCGCATGCGACATGCTCCCAGTTCATCTCCTGCTGTCCGAGCGCCGGGGACTGGCTCGCAGCCGAATTTCCCTCACCGGTTCCGGGGCGACTGCCCCAGTCGATGATTCGCCCTCGCCTTCTCCCCGAGGGGCGGCCACGCCGGCCGGTGGCGATGCTCGCCGGGGCTCACTGGACCTTCCGGATGAACGTCGGCCAGGTCTCAAGCCCGAGGCTGGTTTTGATGGTGCGTTGTTTCGACTCTCCCTCCCCCCGGGCCATGGTGATGCTCTCGCCCCTCTGTGCACACATATGGGCTCCCTGCTCCGGCGTCTCGCCTTCGCATGATTGCCGAAGTTTCCTGACACACTCGCCGCGTCTGGACACATGCTTGCACACCGAACGTCCTCCCCTCCCCCAAAGGCTCCTCCCCGTCCCGGCCCTCGCCACGCCCCAAGCCCGGAAACCACCGAGATCTACACTCCTTCCCCCGGGCCATGGTGATGCTCTCGCCCCTCTGTGCACACATATGGGCTCCCTGCTCCGGCGTCTCGCCTTCGCATGATTGCCGAAGTTTCCTGACACACTCGCCGCGTCTGGACACATGCTTGCACACCGAACGTCCTCCCCTCCCCCAAAGGCTCCTCCCCGTCCCGGCCCTCGCCACGCCCCAAGCCCGGAAGGCCGGCCGCTCGCCGAGACTCCATCCCACCGAGCCCCCTCCGGCAGCCCCGGCGCCCTTCCCATGGAGAGCCAGCCACCCCGCGGCATGGCAAGCCGCTGCCCGGCAGCGCAATAATGAGGCCCTCGC
>NW_009242974.1:2977517-2988096 GCF_000388065.1 Fonticula alba
CGGCAGCCCCGGCGCCCTTCCCATGGAGAGCCAGCCACCCCGCGGCATGGCAAGCCGCTGCCCGGCAGCGCAATGCGGCGGCCCTCGCTGTCGGCTGGCAGCCGGTCACCGGCTGGATCCCGGATCCGCCGGATGTCCACCGACGAGCGTCACCCGGGGGACCGGTCGCCGGCCGGTCGGCGTCCGGGCCCGAGCGGCCCCATGTCCGATGATGATCTGACCTGCGAAAGTGACCTGGAGCACAATGCCTTCGAGTTGCTGTATGACACCAATCTTTCCTCCTCGCCGGGGTCGCTGTCTGTTGTCGGGTCTTCGCCGACGCCGGGGCCCAATTTGTCGGGGCTTCCCTCTCTTGCGGCGGTTTTCTTCGATTCCGACGATGCCTTCGAGGCGCAGGCCTCCCTCGCACAGTCCCTCTACGAGGAGGCAGCCACCACCGGGACTGGCGATGAGGGGGCCTTTTCTCGTCACTGGCAGGACTTCTTCGGAGCCAATGTCCCGGAATTGGTCTCGGCCTTGGATCCAGGGGAGGCGCCGGATGACGGGGCAGCCGGCATGCCCGGGTCCATCTCCTCCGAACCCGAAGACTCGGACCTCGGGCCGGCCGGCTTGGCTGGCGCCTCGGAAGAGGACCGGGCGTCATTGCTTCTGTCTCCGGGTCGGCGGCCCGGGCGTCTGCATCGCGTACAGCAGGCTGGCCGAGGCCGGCATCGATCCGCCTCAGGCATCGGGGCAGGTGGAGCTAGCCCTGCGGAAAGTGCTCGCGCCACGGGAAGCGACGGCCTGGCCACGACGCCCCGGGCCCCGGGCGTGCTGACCAGCCTGGCCGGTGGCCGGGCGCCGACAGCCGAGGATGGCAATCTCAACATCATCGGGCTTGGCCGGGCCAGGCCGGTTGCCGACATGGAGGCCGATGGCGAGTCGGCCGATGAGAGCGGCAACGACGCCACCGATGACGATGGCGATGATGATGGCGATGGCGATGGCGATTGCGCAGCGTGTGGGCTTGCTCACTTGTCGTCGGCCATGGATCTGCCCGAGCCCTTGGGTCATCCCTGGCAAGTGACGGACGCCCTGGAGACGCTGTGTCAACTGGAGCTGACGGGGATCTGTCCCTCGACGGTGGGCTCGCTTGGGGCCACCGGGCGGCCGATCCTGAGTCAGGTATTCGACTCCCCCTCGGCCAAGCGCCCTCGCTACGATGGCTCGGTGGACTGTCCGCTGGATGGCTTTTTGGACATGCTGCCGCAGCCTCGGCGAAGCTTGGTTCTGGTGGCCGGCTCCGGCCCCGGGGCCCAGCGTATGGTCCTTCCTTCGAGCGAAGTCCTGGGGCATTTGGTATGCGCCTGGCGCGGCCCCATCGGTCACTGTCGAGACACCTTGCAGTTTGAGGATCTCCTGCGGCTGGCGGTTCGGCTGTTGACCGGGGCATTTGCATGGGCCGCCGAGGTCGGTGTGCCCTGGAACTGGGGTCGTTGTCCTGGGTGCCAGACGCCCGGGATCCTGCAGCTGGCTGGCGGCATGGCGGCTTTGTCGGTGGTGGTCTTCCCGGATTCCGGGGACCGGGACCCGGGGCCGAGCTGCTCATTGCTCGGGGGCTGCGCTGCGGTCACGGCGCGATTGTTGCTGGTCCGGGCGTTTGTCCAGTCCGATGCCGGGGTCGACCCGGGGCCGGATGTGGCGGCGGGCGTTGGCCGGATGCCAGGGCGCTTCGGGCGAAAGGCTCTCCTGGATCGTCTGTCGGGGGATGGCATGTCGCCGGTGAAGGCGGGGCGTTCCCTGGCGCCGGTGGCCCTGGCTGACATGCGCCCGGAGGGGCGTCTGCTGTCCGGTGGCGATCATCTGGTGGATCGGTTATGCTCGGTCATTCGCGCGGGCTCGGCCCTGTCGAGGGTGCCCTCGGCGGTAGCGGCCGCGGCAGCATCGGAGGGGGAGGGGAGTTGGCGAGCCAGCTCGGCGGCGACCAGTTCAGCGGGCACCATCCACGAGGAGCCCTCCACTCGCAAGCGCCAAGTGACCACCCTTTCCTTGCGGGAATACATGCGCAAACGGAAGGCCTGAGGGGCGGGGAGACATGGGGGATCCGATCCCCTTTTCGGTGTCTCCCTGCCCCCGGCCGGCCTCCCTCTGTTTCTCCTTCCTGTTTCGAACATTGAAAATGCCCCCCCCAACCGCGAAATGCCAACGTTCCAAGCACCTCCTGCTTTGTCCTGGACCTGCCTCTCCGGGGCTGGCAGCCGGTTTCCCAAGCAGGGGGCGACGCTGGAGGACATCGGCGCTCCCATCGGCAGAGGCCGACCAGGCTCGGCGGAGAGAGGAGCGTGATAGGTGCGGAGGGGTGCGGGGAGGGGGGGGGGGAACGAACGAGTTTCAAAGGGGCGCGAGTTCGAGCGCGGGCCTGAGTGCGGCTTGGGGAAGAAGAAAAGAGGGAACAGCGTGATCGCCTGCTGAATATAGGGGCACCTCCCAACGCACATCTAACCATCGTGTGGTCGCGGTGTGCCCGCGTGCAGAGATCATTTTTTTCTTCTTCGCCGGTGGCCGTGCTCCGTTCCGGGCCTGGCGTTCTCTCTCTGTGTCTCTCTGTGTCTCTCTCTCTCTCTCTCTCTGTGTCTCTCTGTGTCTCTCTCTCTCTCTCTCTCTGTGTCTCTCTGTGTCTCTCTGTGTCTCTCTGTGTCTCTCTGTGTCTCTCTGTGTCTCTCTCTGTCTCTCTCTCTCTCTGTCCCTCTCTCTCTCTCTGCCTCTCTCCCTCTCTCTGTCTCCGTCTCTCTCTCTCTCTCTCTCTCCGTCTCTCTCTCTCTCTCTCTCTCTCTTCCCCCCGGGCGAGTGTCTGAACAAGTTATCCAGGGGCCTGTGCGTGAGTGTTGTTGTGAAATGCGTTATTCCTCTTTTTAAGGGGGCGAATGTTTCGGCTCTCGGGCTCCTAAGCCAGCCATGGACATTTCCCCATCTCTTCGCCTTCTTCTTCGCTTGCGGCTCTCCCTCTCTTCCTCTCTCTTTGAGATTGCCCCCCCCCCCTCCTTTCCACGATGAACTTCTCCACCCCAGGAGCGTCATCAGAGTCCCCGGCCGAATGGTCTCAACCGCCACCTCCAGCCTACCAGGCGCCCCCCTATGAGATGGCGCCATACCCCTCAAACAGTGGCGAGGTGTCCAAGGGCCCTCCCTCGGATGCCGCTCAAGCCGCGCATGGTTCCTACCATCAGGCACAGCATTCGCCTGGACCTGCGGCTGGCGGGCCTGATTACTCCACCGGCGATACCCCATCCTTGCAATCCCATCTTCCCTATGGCCAGCTTCAATATCCTCCGGCCGCCGGTTCTCCAGGCTACTCCTCGGGCTCGCCCGCCGTGGGCTATCCCACCGGCTCGGGTGCGCCTGGGTATCCTCCCGGTTCCGGGACGCCGGGGTACCCTCCTGGCCCAGGCGCACCGCCATATCCGCCGACCGGTGCCCCGGCCTATCCAACCCTCACCACCGTGACCACGGTGCACACGACAAATCCCGCCCTGCTGGGGGTTCACCAATCGCCCGATCATAATGGCAACCTCTGGGTGCCGGAGACGGTACCCTTTTCGGACTTCGCGGCCTACTTGCCCTACTATGAACTGGTACGTCCGCCCGGAAGTGGGGCCATTCCCTCTGCACTCGTGCTCCCTCCCTCCCCGATGGTTCCCCCCCCCCCCCCCCCCCCCCCCCCCCAATGGCGATGCCCTACTCCTTGCTGACCTGCTCTTTGGTGTTTCTTCCCGTAGCCCATCCCGAAGCCGCCCCTGATCAACAAAAAGAGCAAAAACGCCTCTTTCATCATGGTATGCACACTGGGCCATTCTCTTGCTGCGCATGTTCCCCCCCCCCTCCGGTAAGATCTGCTGACCGATATCCACCGCGTAATTCACTGGGCCTTTTCGTCTCCGATCAATTAGCTCGGCTTTGGTCTCCTTGTCAGTGTCGGCCTCGTCATTGCTGGCGTCAGTATGTTGATCCTTTCTGCGGGTTCCTTCTTCTTCTTCTTCCTCCTCCTCCTCTTCTTCTTCTTGCAGCTTGTCTGTTGTTCAGCTCGATTGACCATTCTCACTCCCACCGTGCAGTGAGTGATCCCATCGGCTATGAAACCATTGGTGCTGGCGGGGGTTTCTTTGTCATCTGCCTGGTCATGAGTCTGGTGCGTTTCCCCCCTCTTCCCCCGTGCTTTCCCTCCTCAATGCCGACGGCCGCGGATGTCCTCCCCCCCCTCCCCTCCCCCCTTCCCCCTCCCTCCTTCGCGAAGTCTCTCCTGCTCTGGTGGCCTGACCCTTAAACTGGTCGACAAAAAGCACACGCTCTATCGGCGGAGGAAGATCCAAAAGATTTATGATGCCCGTGTGGACATCGAAAAGCGCTCGGTGGAGTGCATTCGTGCGGGGAAGATGCCGCCTTTGCCCCGGGTGCCGGTGTGCAAGTTCTGCCGGATGACTTGGCCCAATCGGTGGACCCTTGTGTTGCTTTGTGAGCGGCCTCCGCATATTGCCGTCCCCCCGGTGCTTGCTTGCATCGGGAACCTTGGCACACAGTATCAGGACGTGGTTGAGAACCAGCTTCAGGCTCTCTATAAGTGATCTCCATCCATGAAGTACATCGAGTGCAGCTCCTGCCCCATCGTCCCTTGAGTGGAGGCTCTCTCTCTCCCTCTCTTCTCTCTTCTCCTTATAAACACATATACACGCGCACACACGCACACACCCTCACCCTCTTCCTGTCCCACACAGCAATACACTCCCCACGATGGACACCTCCTCCTTGGGCCCTCTCCATGTTGGGTAGCCCACGTGTCCCTTGACGCCCCTCCCCTTCCCCCTCCCCCTCCCCTCCAGCCCTTTGGTGCATTTCCGAATCTCCCTGGACGTCATTCCAAGGTATCTGTCGCCCCCCCCTCTCTCTTTCCCTCACGTTGTTCCTCTCTGGCTGTGCTGGCGTCCCGGAAGGGGAAGGTCCTCCAATGAGGGGGGAAGCCGAAGGGCGAAAGCTGGTCTCCCCCTCGCCTCTGCCGACAGAGTCCTATCGCGGACTCGGTCGTTTGACGATGGGCAAAGCAATAAGCTGGCAGCCTCGAGTGTTGGTACAACATCAGAAGCAGGGCTATCTTCGTGCCCCTCCCCCCCCCCTGGGTCCGGCGGGGAAGAATCCATGCGGTCAGAGATGGCTTCGGGCCAGGTGCGAGCGGAGAGATTTGTGGGGACAAATCGAGAAGGAGTCCGTGTTTCCCGTCAATTTGCCGGCCGAAAAATATGCGCCTGCCAAGAGCCTGGTGCCTGACCGCGGGCACGGGTTTTCCGCTTCCCCTGCTTTGCTCTTGTGCCTCGGTGAAGGCTGTCCCCGGCAACGGCCGTGCCAAGGTCTGGGCGGCGTCTCCTCGCTCACAATGAATGAAAGGAGCGCCATCAGACAGCCAGAGCTCGGCGTGTGTTCCTGTCTCCCTGACTCTCCCTGTGTGTATGTGTGTGTGTGTGTGTCTGGGAGGGAGGATGGCTCTCGGATCATGGCGAGTGTGCAGCGGTGAGCTCGCAGTATCACATCGCAACCTGCGACAATCGTTCCGGCAACTCCCGTAAGATGGGCGATCGGACACATTCTGCCGGTCTCATGCGACCTTCCCAGTTTGGGTGCCAGGGGCTGTGGCCGATATCTTTGGGGTCCCGGATGCGTCTGTTGGTAACTTTCACGTACCTTCTGTTGTCTTCCCCCCCCCCCCCGCTCGCCCCTGTCCCCTCTTCTGTGCGAACTGGATGAACCCCTTCCGCCAAGCATCGCTACTGTTGTCCAGTTTCCATTCCGAGAGAGAGAGAGTGGCAGTACGACCTTGACCTTGAATACGGCCGAATAACGTGGGCTGCTATTTTTAATGGGAGACCGTGAGGTGTGCTTGTTCGTCACAAGAAGGCCCCATAGGAATGCCCCAGCCTGCCCATTCTCTTCATTGGTCTTTCTCTCTCCCTCTCTCTCTCTCTCTCTCGCCATCTAAATGTGCTCCTGCTTTGTCTCCCTCACCGATTGCAGGATCTGAGTGTGGGTGATCAGAAGCGACCAGCCGGCCTGATGCGGAACTCCGCATATCTCCGGGCCTTCATCCCCCGGAAATGGCCCGCTCCTGGGGGTCCAGACACTGTCAGGGAGGCCCACCCTCGGCAGCCTCCCTGCTCAGCCCCATGATTTGATCGCCCTCCCGGTTGCTCGATGAGGAAGCCGCTGGATTTCTCCCGGGGGTTGCCGGCAGCCGGTGATGCCAAGCAACGTGGCATATGAACTGATGGCGCACAGGCGTGGAAGGAAATACTCCCCGCCATTGAAAATGAGAGAATATAGGAAGGCCTCGGCGTTGACGAAGTACCGCTCTCCGGAAAGTTGGAATCCCGGCCCCTCGGTGGCTAGCTTGATGAGGCCAGGCAATTCGTCTGGAATGGCATCTGCCAATCCGACCTGCCAACTGCCACTGTTGACACCGGGGAAAAAGCCCGGCATTGTGAAAACCCGCTTGCCTCTTGGAGGGCGTGGTGAGAATAGTGTGCGTGGGACCCCCTTGTGGAGAGGCACAGGAGGATGGGGCTCCTCGAATCTAAGCTGAGGAAGAATTACCCGCCAAACAATGCGGCCTCGAGGATGTTCGCCGGGACCGTGCGCCCTCCCTGCCTGTGTCTTTCGCTCTTTCTCGCCGTCTCCCTGGCTCTCGGTGGGAGATCATCGATAGTCAGGCCTCTTGATGTGCAAGAGAAACCTGGGTACCGAGATGCCGCGGGTCCGGACGGTGGCAGATCGATCGATCTACTGCCCGAAGGGGCAGTATCATCGGGCAGTAATATCCTTCCAGATCCCGGGTTTCGGGGCGTCCTTAACATTGTCGTTATTTCCGAAGGGGTGTGGTTAGTGAGTGGTTAGTGTGAAGTGTGTCTGTGTATGTATGTATGTATGTATGTATGTGTGTGTGTATGTGTATGTATGTATGTATGTGTGTGTATGTGTGTGTGTGTATGTGTGTGTGTGTGTGTGTGTGTGTGTGTGTGTGTGCGTGTGCGTGTGAGTGAGTGAACGCGAGGCGAAGGCATTTGCCAGATGGATGCATATAAGAGACGCCTTGGCTTGGCCGTGGGTGCAATCCGTGAACCAGAACTCCCTCTCGCGCTGTTCCCCCATTTCCGCCTGCCTCTTGTACTTGAGGCTTTTCCTTGATTGCCCACACATGCAGCCCTACCCAAACAGCCCACAGGGGCCTGGAGTCTTCGTGTCACCGGCTCCGGCCGCTCCGGCCGACCCCTCATGGAGCCAGCCGGCGTACCCTCCCAGTGGCAGCGGCGTACCTCCGAGCGTCGTGGCTGCTCCGACCGGGGCAACGCCCCCGCCGGGGCCAGGCTACCCACCGGTCAGCCCCTTGGCCATGGGTAGCCAGCCAGCGCCACATGCTGCGCCCTACCCTCCGGGCTACCATCCGCAGCAGGGCGAGGCCTATGCCCTTGGCCCGGTGTATGTCGGAGCGCCTCCCGTGCATGATCTTCAGGCGGATTCGGTCCCATCGTCGGGGCCCGATCCGAAGGCCTACCTGCCCTACTATGAAACGGTACCGATGGTTTTTTTTTTCCCTTCTCGCAGGCCGGCCGAGCCCGTGTTCCAAGCCAAGACCCTCGCACTAACTCGCGCCCAGCCCCAAAAGCGCCCCACCGGCCTGAACAAGGCCTCCTGGGTGGTACCTGTCATTCTGGTATGTTTGGCCGCACGGCCGCATGTGTGGTCCATTTGCCCCTCCTCGTCATTCCTGGCTGACTCGTGCCCAACATCTCGACAGGCGAGCATCATTTTCGTCGGCGGCCTGGGCGTTTTCTTCTTCGGAGTCGGTACGGCGCCGCTGGAGTTGCGGATACATTAGGCATTGCCCTGGCTGACCCCTTCGTCCCTCGGGGTTCCCAGCAACGGTCAGGGAAAACGTGTTCATGGTTGGTGTCGGCCTGGGCATCATGGCGATGGGCCTCGCCATGGGACTGGTACGCTTGCTCATGCGGTCGCGCTGGCGAGGACCACCGAGCGGCAACCTTCATAATCACTCACTCATTGATGGATGCGCCTTCCTTCTCGGCCCTCCACTGCCACGCCCCCCGCCCCCCTCTCCCGCCCGGCCTGCCGGCGACCACGCGCGCATGTGACATCCACGTTCGCAGGGCTTCTTCTTCCTGTTCAGGAAGATGAACCGTCAGTTTGAGCGTCGACTCGCCTTCGACGCCCAGGCGGCGGACATCATCCGCGCCGGTGGCAAGCCCGATCTGGCGCCCTATGTTTTGGTGTGCAAGTTCTGTCGCGCGATTCGCCGTAATAAGCGCATCGTCTCTGTGGTGTGCGACCGCCCGCCTCATGTCCTAGTCCCGCCGACTCTCGCGTGTATCGACAGCGTCACTGCCTCGCAGAGAGAAGACTTGATTATGCAGCTTCGGCATGGCAACCATCGGTGAGGGGGTTGCTCTACTCCTCGGCGTGCGAAGCCTGGGAGCATGCCGCGGGACAGTGGCCCGGCTGTCGACCCTATTGGCTGCTCCGGGCTCCAGGGGGCAGTTTTCGTGCCCACCAGTCGCCGGCCGCTCTTCCCTCTTGTCCCGGCTATCGGGCCGCATGGAAGGTAATTTGCTTCGTGGATAAGCCGGCCAGGCAATGGCGCGCATGTTGTACGTGTGTGTGCATGTCCTTCCGAGCCCGTCGGCGCGCCACCACTGGGCCGTCGAGCGATCCCACGGCCGAGCTCCTTCGGTAGTGGGAGGCCCTCCGTCGCAGGGGACGATTGCTTCCCCCCTTGCCCGACGGCGAACGACTCTTGCTCATTCTTGCGCGAGCCCCAGGGCTTTTTTTTTGGGACATGGACCTCCCAAGCGGCTCGGCTGGATGCGAGCAATGTGTCTTCGCACATCTGTTCACCCATTTAGAGGAATACATTTAATTGGGTGCCATGGTTCCCCCCCCCCCTGCCGCACTCCCAGCCGTGAGGACCAGCAGGCGGCCTACGAACAAAGCCAGGGGCGCTTCCTCCCCCGGCCGCTCGTAGAGCGACCCAAGTTGAGAGGCCAGAGTTGCAGGCTCCCCATAGCGCCCGCCGGGGGCAGACTGTCGAGGGACCTTTGTGTCGATGGTCCGCCGGGACTCGGGGTATGCTGGGACATGGCGCACCGGCTGACGCGGAACGGCTGCCCTCCGGCCCGACACATCAAGCACCTTGGGGGGGGGGGGCGGGCTCTGCTGGTCGTGGGCAAGACTCACCGGCAGCATGGGGCTTTGGAAGCTGACTTGCGCCGGGTGACGCGTTTAGCCGGTCCTGAAGTGGGCTGAAGGGGGAAGGGTGCGCTCGAGGTCCCGTGTGAGGGGGAAGCGTCCTGGCCGGGCGTGTGCGAGGCTCGGCCCCGGGCAGAAAAGCACGACGATCAGCCGCTCGGAAGTCTCGAAATTCGGTGCGCTGATTGGGCGACTGCCGACCGCAGGGGGTCCCTCGTCGAGGGTCTAGACCACGGCTTCCGTTGTCCATGCACCCGGCCCCGATCATACTCAACCTCCCCCCTCCCTGCAAGTATCGGAGGGGGAAAGCAGCGTGGCATACCTGGACCGAGTGTCCGGGAGCTGGGGTGTGGCGTCTGGTCTTTGGGGCGCACATGGAGTGTGAACAAGCCTCGCATCGTGCCCACTTGCCAACGCCGAAGGTGGCAACAGCCGCCGGGCAGCCTCACTGGGGGATGGTAGCAGTTCCAACCATGCCTCGCCGTTCTGCCCGAATGGCAGCTGTGAGAGCGGCAATCGCCGGCCCCAGGGGACCGGGGGCCGGTGCCGGCCCCGAAAAGGGTAGCCGAGGCTGGAGGATGCCTCATGACACCACGTGGAGCGAGGAAGCCTGTCGACCGCGCAGCGAGTGGGAGGCTGCCAGTGTGTGATGGAGAATGAGGGCAACCGGGTGTCGGCTCTCGGATCGAGGCTGCAGCCGGACCAAGCGGCAAGAGGCCTGCACCCTCTCCGGGACACGTTCGCCCCTCCTCCTGGGACGCGCTGGCCCGGCGCGGAGAGGCCAAAAGTGTCACCACCTTTCGTTCACGACGCCTCGACATGCGGGCTGGCCGTGGGGATGGGCCTCGCTGAGGGCTCCGCGCCGCGGAGGCTGCCTCCAGGTCGAGGGGTGTCTCTCTCTCTCTCTCTCTCTCTCTCTCTCTCTCTCTCGGCCGCGCGATCCTTTCGAAGGTGGATTCGCTATGCGAGCATATCCGATCCGAGCAATGCGAGGCATGATCTCCCTGGGGGCAAAGTCGCCTCGACCCATATCTCGGCCCCCCCCCCCCCCGGCCCTTGATCCGTATCGGTGTGCTTGCAACCGAGGGGGCCCCCTTTGCCATGGGCGGCGAGGAGCAAAAGGAGAAGTTCAAAAAGGGGAAATCCGGGAATCGAACCCGGGACCTCTCGCACCCTAAGCGAGAATCATACCACTAGACTAATTTCCCACGGCGAATGGTCTGTCTCATACCCTCAAGAATGAAGCGAGCTCGCCTCGGTGGCCATGCTTTCGTTCGTCTGTGCCCCGGCAAGGGGGGGG
>NW_009242974.1:2988107-2996097 GCF_000388065.1 Fonticula alba
GGGGGGGGGGGGGGGGCTGGGGCCCCTCGGGCATGAGCTTGACCCGGCAAAATGACCCAAAGGGGGGTGGGTCTCTGGCGAAATGGGATCTCCATGCGGGGAGCGAAGCATGTGTCCTCCCTATTCACAACGAGTGGACAGACCGCAGGGCACCGGCATGGACGTCAGTCCCTGGGATCCGAGGATCGGAGCGAACTCTTTCGGTGCGCTTGTCGCCCTGAGGGCAAAGTATCGGTGCTGCTTGAGTCCATCCCATGTCGACTTGCTCGAGTCTTACCCCGGTTCCACGGCCTGCGTGTTTGGATTGCCTCTCATGTTGCCCTTCTGCCGCTGATGGAACTCGATTGACAGGGTGCCTGGCTGTCCGGTGCACTTCCTCAAGATGATGTTTATTGGGTAGGGCTGAAGCTGAGTGCACCGGGCCCATGGACATGTTCCAACCCAATCGATTGTCACGATGGGAAGCAACAATCCAGGCTTGGGACCTTGCGAAGGAGCGCCCAGGTCGGTGTGTCCGGTAGGCCCCTTACTTTCGGGGCCGAACGGGACACCGCCTGGATCCGACTGACTTGCGGGCGGGGAGGGGCTTCCTCTCGACGGGTCCCTTTCTCTTGAGCTCACCGAGGGCGATTCCAGCGAAAGGATGTCATCAAGCTGACATCTTGGGGTCCTCGTGGATGGAGAGTGCTGTGGCCTGGTAGGATGGTAAATGTACAGCCGATTGGACTGGCCCGTGGCCAAGTCGCTGTTTGACGCCCTCCTCCCCCCCCTCCTCCCCCGTGCACTCCTACTGCCTGGCTCTGGAAGGGCATTCGGTGCCACATTTTCATGGTGGATATACTGGCGCTTGATATGGATGAGCACCCTCCTAAGAGGGGTGAGATGGGCGACAATCTCCCAAGGACCTTCGACCGCGACCAGACAATTGATGTCGGGGCAGTATGCCGGTGAATAGACCAACAGGCGAAGGCATGTGGGTCGGGAAGAAAGCGCCGAACTTTGTTCTCGGCAGAGGATGGAGGGTATCAACGATCGTGGGTGGCACTATGGACGCGGTTTCTAGGGATCCATGCCGCACGGTTGCCATGGGTGCCGGTGTTTGGCCGAGAGAGCGTCACTTCAAGCCCCTTCTTGCGACTAAGGACCTTTTTTGTCGAAGCCAGATCGACTGGAGGTCAAGCAACCGTTACCCAAAAGCGAGAGGGTACACAGGAGAAGATATCCGGGGGGGGGGGGGGGCTGGCGAGAAAAAAGAAAGCCCCTAGCACAGCCGGCCCTAGGGAGCTGGTGATCATGGCGCCTGGCAGAAATAGTCATCAGACCAGGAGCGAAGGGTGAATAGGGACGGTCGGGGCATTGGAAGGGGGCCATGCCGAGAGCTCAAGAGGACCAGAGTCCCAATGGCTAATGAATCGAGTGTCTTTCGGCGCGTGCCGGGATCTTAGGGGAAGGCCCGTTGGGCAAGCGCACGACAGGAGCCGGGACACGACAAGCTTCCTCAGATTGGGCCGTCTAACATGCCCTCAAGCACGGCCGAATGATCGAGTGTTCGCGATTATCAGTGTGTCTGACTTTTGTTCCTCGGGTTTGTGCGTGTACAATATTATCTCTCTCTCTCTCTCTCTCTCTCCCTCGCTCCCTTTCTGTGTGTGGGTGGGTGAATGTGCCATGCGTGTGGATCCCAGATGAGGATCAAGGTGCCGACCTGGATCATTTATTCCGGCCATGGCGACTCATTCTCGAGTCCCAGAAGAAGAGGAGAGCTGACGCGAGAAGGCCGCTTGAAGGGGGGGGGAGAGAGATATCCTGGCAATATTGGGTGCCTTGCGCCACGGGTGGGATGGCCTCCCCAGCCCGAGCCACATATCTGCCAGGTGATAGCCTCCCTCCTCCAAGTCGATCGAGGTGGAGGCCTCTCAGGCCCGACAGCCCCCCAGGCCTCGTGGCGGAGGGTGCCCACCGGCTCGAGGCAAGTCCCAACAAGCAGACACCAGGACGCCACCGGCCGGGATGCCAACGTGAAGTTGGGATAGGGCTGGAGAGGGCTCCATTAGCGCTCCTTCTGATAAAGCAGCATAAATGGCCATGGCGATCCTTTTCCCAGCAGCCCCGCGACCGGTCGCTCGGGCGTCCATCTGCGCCTCAGCGAGGGAGGTGTTTCTTGCCCGAAATGAGGCGGTCGCCCGTGGTCACAAAGGACGGTGCCCGGGGGAACCATCTGTCGCTTGCCCTATTCAGTCTCGCCACCTGCCCCTCTCGGTGAGCCAGATGTTTGTCTATTCTTGACTTGTGCGTATGTGTTACTGTGTTCATTTTTATCAGACGCATGGGAGCCGGACTTATCTGTTAGACCCGGATGCAGGTGCCTTTCTGGTGCGATGGATCTATACAATCACTGAATGCCGCCCGCCTCGAGGTGGGTGTTGGCGTGTGATGGGAAAAATAAAAAAAAATAGAAAACAAACATCTTTATAAGCGCCATGCCTGCCAGGGTCCGCTTTGTGGGGTGAAGCACCATTTCTCGGCTCACCATTCCATGCTCGTTCTCCTCATCCTGTCTCCCTTTGGTGAACACCTGTATCCTCCTCTCTCCTTGCCCTCACAGGCCATCATCAATGGACAGCTCAGATTCGGCCCCCCTGCTGCCACCGGCTCATGATCAGCCGGCCGGCATGTCGTCCTCCTCATCCACCTCGTCATTGCTGTCGACGGCGGCGGCGCCGCCCGCCTACCAGCCAGTACCGGCGCCTGCCTTCAGCTCGGCCGGGGGATCGAATACGGCTCCCGGCGCCGATAAAGCCGGCCTTGCCTCTGCCACAAATGACCCCAACTACCCCCCTCCAAGCTCTACCTCCGGCTATCCGCCTGCAACCTTCGGGGGCTATCCTCCCGCCCCGTCTGGCAGCCATAACCTACCCAGCTATGGGTCGACTCAGGGCTCCTCAAGCGGAGGACTGCCCTATCCCCCGGCCGGTGGGTCCCAGTATCCCCCGGCCGGCGGCCCACAATACCCCCCGGCCGGCGGCCCACAATACCCCCCGGCCGGCGGGCCGCAGTATCCCCCGGCCGGCGGGCCGCAGTATCCCCCGGCTGGTGGTCCACAATACCCCCCGGCCGGAGGTCCCGAGCAACCTTCGACGATTGTCGTAACCGATCCTGCTATGTTTGGTGTCGAATATTCCACCAAGCTGAACCGTCATATTTGGGTGCCCGAGAAGGTCCCTCACTTGAATCTGTCCTCCTATCTTCCCTACTTCCAGGATGTTCGTTCCCCGCTGGCTATTCCCTCCCTTCACTTTCGGCAGCTACCCCCCCCCCCTCCCCTGCACACGCACACATCCGCCCAGTGACCTTTGCCCCTTCACTTGAGCACGATTCCATCCTGTTATCCTAACCTCCCTTCCGCTCCGCCCATGCGCACGTAGCCGATCCCGGTGCCGGCCGCCATGGGCCCAGTTCGTAGGTATGCCACTATCTACGTACGTGGACTCAGACCATATGTCCTTTCTCTTTGCGAGCCCTGTCCTGATACTTCGCCAGGGGGCTGACCCCGACCCCGGCTCCCCCCCCCCCCTCTTCCCTCCTTTTCTCGATGTATCCTCCCTTCTAGATCACCATTTCCCTGATCACTGGGTCAGTTATTTTGGTCCTTGGACTTAGTGCGTCAAGCGGACCCCTCCGCGCTCCCGAATTGCCTCGCTCGCCTGAGTGGGCTCTTTGTCAAGGCCCCAAACCAATGTCTGACACGGATTCTCCTCCCCCCCCTCCCCCTTTCTGTGCCCGTCTTCGTGTGAACGCGTCCTCTATCAGTCCAAGACCCGATCGGCCTTGAGGCCGTCATTTTCGGCTCTTGTTCCCTCTTTATTTGTCTGATTTTGGCTCTTGTACGTCCGGACCTCTTTTTTCGTCGCCTGGCGGGAGGCCTTTCTTTTCGTGTGTACCCTGTAGTGTATGTTCCCCCGGAGGCCCGTCTCTGACCGTCTTCCTTACCTTCCCTTCCTTTCGGGGTGCGCCCTCTCCGACAGGTGTTCTTCATGAAGAAGCGCAAGGCCGAGGCTCTGCTCAGGGAGCAGGTGTCTTTCCAGGCGCAGGCATTGGAGTTTATCTCCTCCGGCCGGCCGCCACCGATCCCCAGGGTGGCGGTGTGCAAGTATTGCCAGCCGATGAAGGTGAATCGCCACTCTTCGATCGCGATCTGCAGCAAGCCGCTCCACATGCTGGTTCCTCCGTATCTGGCGTGTGTTGACAACCTGGGCCCGATTTACAACTGCCTTGTGATGGACCTTCTGCGGAAGCTGTGATGGGGCTGTCTGGCGACAAGGCCTCCCCACCGAGCCGCTTCAAGTGGAAGTGTCTTTGTGGGGATGCTTGACCCGAGTCGGCGCCCAAGTCCGCGGCGAGGGGCGTCCCAGGCAAGGGAGAAGGAAATAGCATGGTCTCATTGCTGGAATGCCAGCCTGGCCTCCCCCCAGGAGACATGTCCCCTTTTAGCGGGTTCCCCCAAGGCCATGCCCGTTGGCCACTATGAATGAACACCTGTTTTCCTCCTCTTTTTCTTTCCCCTTCATCGCTTTGCCTCGATGCATCATCCCGTCCGACGACCTGGCCCCGGCCCGGTGTCGGATCAAAGGCGACCTCCCCCCCCCCCCCCCCCCGTGCAAGTGGTCTTGGTAGGGATGATGCCAAGCACTCTGCAGGTGCGTGGTTTCCATGATGGCTGCGATGGCGATGGGCGGACTGATCCCCCTGCCTCGGCCCCTCCCCTCGCCCTTTGTGAGGGGTTGCTTGTAAATGGACCGCGCGCCTCTTCAGCCAAACCCCGGGTGTGAGGCTCCCCGAGTGAGCCTGCTGTTCTTCTCCCAATTCTGCGTAAAATAAATCCCCCCTTTGTGCTCCTGGTGCTGTACTCCCCCGCTCCTCATTTCGCTCGGCCGGGTCGGCTTGCATCGGAAGAACTCTCCTTGACATGAGCAAAAGGGACGGTTTGTGGAAGGTGATCGGGGCACTTGAAATTCCCCCTCCGCCCCTCCATCTCTCGCTCTCGCTCGGACCCGGGGAATATGGCGGGATCGGAAAGGAGCACCGACAGGCTGCCGGCCCTTTTCCCTCGGCTCCGCCTCCCTGAGAGCAGCACCCGAGGGTACGATGATGCGGCCTGGATGGCCCTCCCGGCGATGGGAAGCAGCTTGGGGCAGGGTGTCTTGACGCCTTGTCGCAGCAAGATGTGAGGGAAACAGGCTTGTGCCTTGCCTTTCGCCCCTTGAATCGCCACCTTTCCCAAGCAGCCACCGTCTGAGCTCCCATGGCCTCAAATGCCAGGTCTTGCCTTTCGACGGGGTGGTTTTGGCCAACAGCCCAGTTCATGGGTGAGGGCGAGGGAGGATTATCTGGCTCCCCGGAGGGCTCGTTCACCCACAACTGGAGCCAGAGTGTGTCACATGACAGACATGCGCTCTTTCGGTTAATATAGTTAATTTGTCTCCATCGCGGGCCGGGAAGGAGGGAGAACCGCCGCTGGAGCCGCGGGCGCGACCGGGGGCCATTTTGTCATCCGGCGCATGCTGCGGGATGCTTCGGGCAGCTTGAGCAGAGGCGCTGCAGTGACTCAGGCGACCTTGTCCAGAGGCGCGCGGTTTGGGTCCGCTCTCCACCGACACCCGACCGAGGTGACGGCGGGATCCGGACCTGGCAGGAGCTCGAGCGTGGCAAGACAGGCCTCCCTGGCCCTTTTCCTCTCGCGCTCCTGTCACCCTCTGTGTTGGCGACACGGCCAGTAACTGAGGGGCAAGCCGTGGCCTGGCGAGCGGGGTCAGTTTCGGCAGGGACAGGCCTGGCCAGCAGCCCACACCCGGAGGTCTGAGGGGGAGAGGAAAAGGAGGGAAGGAAGAGGGGGAGCTGGCCGGCAGATGCTTGGCTGTCCCCCCCCCCCCTCGTCCCTCCCCCCGACCTAAACGGGATCCTCTCTTGCTCGCGGGCTTGCAAGGTCATTTGGAGTTGTTTTGGCCGGTCAGATGTGACCTGGAAGAGGTCCGCCGCGGCACCGAACACAAGCGCGCGCGCGCGCGCGCGCAAACACACACACATGCTCAAGATAGAGCTGCGTGGGTGCATTGGGTTGATGGGGGACCGGAAAGGGTCAGGTGGGTCTTCCCAGCTATCGCAAAACTAGAGTCACCAGCCTCCAGGCAAGGGGTATTCAAGTGAGGGGGGGGGGTGCCTGGATGCGAGATGGCCAAGTATTGGTGTGCTCTGGTGCGGGCAAGAAGCCGGCGTCTTGCTGGGATTTGGATATCCGCAGCCCACGGCGGGAAAGGACAAACATGACCCGATCTGTGCGCTCGTCCAATCCGGCCGAGCCAAGGCCTCCCCACGGGGGGCGATATGTGGGCATGCTCCCGGAGAGGATGGAAGCAATGAATGGCCGACGAGAGCAAGGATTCTTGGGCCTAGCCACGGGCGCTTCGGAGGGCCATCCAACTTGGGGGGTAATGCCTTGTCAAGGAGGCACGCCTCACACGCGATGACTGGAAAGGATAGATGGCCCTACAAGAATGGCCAATGACGCCGGTGTGCCCGGAAGGAGGAGGCAGCTTTCGGGCATCTGCGCGTTTTTTTTTCAGCCGAGAGTTGGAACAAGGAAGAGAAATTGGAAGCAGGGCCCGGCCTTGGCCTGAGCCGGGCCAAGGAGGCGGCATGGACAGGTTCGACGGATGGATGAGATGCCACGATGGAGGGCGACGGGGTCGGGCTCCGATCGAAGGTGGCACCACATTCCGGGCGAGCAGGGAACGCTCCTTTAAAGGAGACTGGCTTGGGTAATGGGGGCCATTGACCGTGGGCAGACATGAAACTGGCCTCGTTCTCGGGGGCAGCCCGCCACCTGTGCTCCGTCAATAGGTTGGCTGGAGAGATTGCCGCGCGGAAGGGATGCTCAGCATGTCGCGCGACCGGCGGCGGCGGCGGCGGCGGTGTCTCTGGCCTGGGAAAAGGGCTGGCAGCCACATGGGGGACTTTCGCATGCCTGGTGCCACTTCTCCCGGGGCGTGGTAGTGATGCCCTGCTCGCGATGTGGACAAGCCAGTCCTAGTGCCTAGGTGCGCTTGGCCATGCGGACATTCTCGAGAGGAGCGGCAGACCTGCAGCCTGACATGTCTTTTGTCGTCAATGGCGCGGTGGCCTAAAGTCGACTCCGGGCGAGCATTCGAGGCGGCGAGATTGCGTCGGTGGTGTGGGGCCCTGCTGGATGCCAAAGCCGAAACCCCCGAGAGTGGCCGATCCCTGAAGCTCTACTTTCGGCCTGTTGAGAACGCCATGTGGGGCGGAAAGCACACAGTCCGCCGGGTTTTTTTTTTTTTTTCGAATCTCTTCATGTTGTCGAAATCGTCTCTGCGAGATTGTATCACGGCAGGGGGCAGGGGGGTCTGCCGAGCTGTCGAGCCTTCAGGCCATCCTGGATACATGTGGGCATGTGCGTATGTATTTGTCGATGTAAGGACGTCCGGAGGGATGTGCCGATGAGAATGGGGATGACCTGTATGTCGCAGCACAGGAGCGTGTCCTTGTTCACTTCATTAAACGGCCCCCCGGCACCCATTGCCCGGACTCCGCTCGCAAAACAATCGCATGGCCCCACCGGTGAATGTCTCTCACACATGAACGTGCATGAGGGCCAACCGATGCCCCGGGGGCGGCAGGCCGCCCCACTGGAGGACACGGGCGTCAAAGAAGTGTCTCCCCCCTGAAGCGATGATAAACAAGCGAAAGGAAAAGACCCACAGAAAGAAGGCGGAGAAGCAGGCAGGTGGGAAGGCTCTGGAGTAATGAGGGGCAACCACCTCCGGGTGGGGAGAAGATGTATGTCGCTGAAAGCAAGAGGAGTGTCGAATTTGCACAAGAGGGCGAGGCGAGCCGCACATTCGGAAAGATTGTGCACATTCGTCTCGCATGGGATGGGTTCTCGGGATGAAGGAGAGAGGGGGCGGGGGGGGGG
>NW_009242974.1:2996154-2997379 GCF_000388065.1 Fonticula alba
GGGGGGGGGGGGGGGCTTAGGCGAAGGGAGAGAAGAGCAGACGGTTGGGGGACCCCTTGACATCGGTGACAACATTCTTGGTGGACTGGTTGATGAGGTTGTTCTTGACGGTGGCCGGGCTCAGGGCGCCAGACTGGCCGAGCATGAGGGCAGCCACACCGGCCACATGGGGGGTGGCCATGGAGGTACCGGAGAGGGTGGCGATGGCGGTGTTGGAGCCGATCCAGGTGGAGGTGATGGACACACCGGGGGCGAAGATGTCGGTGCAGGAGCCGAAGTTGGAGAAGGAGGCGCGCTTGTCCGAGGCGTCGGAGGCGCACACGGTGACCGCCGGGCCGACGCGGGCCGGGGAGGCCTTGCAGGCGTCGCGGTTCTCATTGCCGGCAGCGGCAATGACCGACACACCGGCATTGATGGCGGCGACGACAGCATCATCCAGCGACCGGTAGGCATCGCTGCCGAGGGACATGGAGGCGATGGTCTTCTTGCGGAAGGCCTGCTTGTGGCGCTCGGCCACCCAGGCCACACCGGCCACCACATTGGACATGTTGCCGGAGCCGGAGCTGCCCAGCACACGGACACTGATGAGAGCGGCATTCTTGGCCACGCCCCAGGTGTAGCTGCCGATGGTGCCGGCGCAATGGGTACCATGGCCGTTGTCGTCATTGGCGTTGTTGTTGTTGTCGTGGAAGTTGTAGCCGTGGGAGGCGTGGCCGCCGAAGTCGATGTGCGAGTGGTTGATGCCGGTGTCGATGACGTAGACGTTGACGCCGGAGCCGCCGTGGTTGTAGTAGCTGTAGCGGAAGTCCCGGGGCAGGGCGCGCTGGTCAATGCGGTCCAGGCCCCAGGTGGGGTTCTCCTGGGTGACGGCGTCGATGCGGGCAATCTGGTCGGCCTCGATGTAGTCCACCAGGTCGGAGCGGGCGCGGATGCGGTTCAGCAGGTCCTCGGGAATGTCGCCGGAGACGGCCTTGAACTCGCGGCCGATGTTGACGAAGCGCCGGCCGCCGATGTTGAGGGAGTCCGAGAAGACGCGAGCCTCGGCCACGGAGATGTCCGGGCGGAAGACGACAATGTACTTCCCGGGGATGATCTCGGCCTCGTGGTTCTGGATCAGGGGAACGCGGAGCTGCTCGTGGTGCACATTGGCGGAGGCGGCCGCCGCAAAGAGGGCCAGGGTGAGGAGGGCGTAAAGGGCCTTCATGAGGACGGAGAGGGGGGGGGG